>NC_083569.1:75929648-76244648 GCF_027579695.1 Neoarius graeffei | reverse complement strand
TACAGTATGATTTTAATTTAGAACACAGATACTAAATTCATTTGGTTGGCTGGATAAGAACTTTATCTGCCCTGTCCAGCTTGCAGGCACTATGTTTAACACCCCTGCTCTAGAACCTTAGTAGGTAGGTAGAGAGCTTTAGCTTAAGATAAGCTTATGGTTGGCTTCTTGAAGAGGTCCATGATGGGAAGGTTGGGAAAGTCACAAATACAGGTGAGAGCACTAGCCATGGGGATCAATAAAACAGAGCAGCTGTATTAAAACAAGTCCTTAACTGGCTGAGATGAGCAAACTGCAGTATGTAATCACTCTGGACAGAGGCCAACTGCCACCAAGCTGCAGCCAGCCAGCTACAGCCTTTCATCTAAATTGTGGCAGGGACAAAAAAATAGAAAGTGCACTCATCTCTGGTGTCCTTAAGACTTGAACGGTCAGCTATACTTTTTAAAAGAGTTTGTGGAACTAATGTGTGTGTGTGTGTGTGTGTGTGTTTATGTGGAGTGGATGTGGCCATGAGCTTGGCAGAATGCCATGGCTTGATTCTTTATTTAGATTGAATGGGCAGCCAGGTCCATGTGGGGACAGATGAGCTGGGAAAACCATAGAGATGACATACTGTTTCTGACAGGTGGCTTGGGAAGCTGGCTTGGGCTCATTGTTGGTAGATATCTCACACACACACACACACACACAAACAAAAAAAAAAAAAAAGAAAGAAAGGTACAAAACATGAAAGAAAGAAAGAAAGAAAGAAAGAAAGAAAGAAAGAAAGAAAGAAAGAAAGAAAGAAAGAACAAGTCCAAAGTATGAAAGAAAGAAAGCATGAATAAATGTTTTTTTTAAATGAAAGAAAGAAGTAAATGTGAAAGAAAGAAAGAAATGTTTAAGAAAAATGAAATAAAGCAAGTACAAAATGTGAAATAAATAAATAAGAAATTTTAAAGAAAGAAAACAAGATAAGAAAGAAAGAAAGAAAGAAAGAAAGAAAGAAAGAAAGAAAGAAAGAAATGTTTAAAATAAAAGTAATAAGGTAAGTATAAAATGTGAAATAAAGAACAAAAAATTTTAAGAAAAAAGAGTGTTTAAGAAAAAAGTATTAAAGCAAGTACAAAATGTTAAAGAAAGAAAGAAAGAAAGAAAGAAAGAACAAAGACATTTTTAAGAAGAAAGTAAAAAATAAGCAAGCAAGCAAGAAAGAAAACAAGTACAAAATGTGAAAGAAAAAAGAAAGAACTTCGCAGTATTTTTAATCCTTATCCTAGGATTAACTGAAGGGGGGGGGGACTTCATACTTCATCTGAGTGATGGGGCTTTTAAAAACAACATGATATTTATGCTCGGCTTGAAACCAGGGCATTGTCTCCATTACAACCCTGGAACTGTGCAACTACAGACCATTACAACATGACAAAAGGAACAATAAACCATAGCATATTTGAAATGCTGTTTCCAGTTTCAAGTCAGCCTGTGTGTGCTAATTATTTAGCCTTTCTAACTGCTGATTCAGCATTTTTTCAGCTCATTAGCATAGTCCGCAGTGCAGTGCATAATGAGGAGTCTGATACTGCTGAAGAGAGGGCACACACCTCTGGAGACATTTCATTTTGGCATTCAAGCCTGGCAGATGATCTGGGACAAAAACTATTTTCTCTCTTACAAAGCTAACAGTGCTTTTAAACGCCTGTAATTCCCTTCAAATGTCTGTAATTTATAGCTCCTACACTACTCTTTGAGGCCGTATCAAATAAAAATGCAAGTTTTTTTTTTAATTTTCATGCAGGTGTCAGCAAGTGGTCAGTCCCTCGCAGGACAAAAAAAAAAAGATGAACATGTGGCACTGAATGGTACATTTACAGCACTCTCAGTAATTGTCTGGTCAGGGTTAAGGTAGTTTACATAAGACTACTTAAATAGTATTTTGCTAAATATAACCAAGATAATTCTTTCGAAATAATCATGAGAAGGTGCATACAAAAATGTTAAACTGTGCAAATGTTTTTCAGTGCTTCCGGCATTTTTTTTTTAATTCCAGTTTAGACCATGCCCAGTTTGGGTTTAAATCCAAATCTAGATACAAATATTTGGAGCACTAAACAAATGCAGACAGTGGCATTGCCTTACACCCCTAGAGAGTACCAAACTATCTAATCCAAGTCCTATTTTAAAAGCACTATGTTAGAAAAAGTCTTCTTTCCCTCTGAACTTTGTTGTTGTTGTTTAAATGGGCTCATATAAGCTTTGTATATTAACATTAGCTACCAATCAAGGTGCAGGATAGCATAAAATGGTACAAGTTTGAATGTAATTGTGTAAACTAAATTGTGATTATTTGTTGACGGTTAATTACTTCGGGTTGGCAGGAGTGGAAATTTAAAAACAAACAAACAAACAAAAAAAAAAAACCTGTCCTTTGCATACAAGCTGTCGGGAGTCATGATCAGTGATGAGTCATTTCTGCTTTTCTTCTGTGTCTGCCTTGGATTTCCATCCTGCTGATCATTGCTATTTGGTCGAAATGATTAAAGGTACAACATTAATCACTGTACACAAATATAAAATGGGTTAGGGATTTGTTTTTATTTAGATATAGTCATGAAATATCTAGGTCATTTATGTCTTCACAATCTCATGGTCAAATAAATAAATAAATAAATGGTGGCACAATAAAATTACGTTCATGTTGAGTCAGAAAAGTGCTGATCTTTTGTAATGTTAAGTCATTAAATTCACAGATATAACAAACATATCAAAATACCCCCCTCCTTATTAACACATATTACATGGAGAGCACACATTCTGAATCGCAGCCGTCAGACACACAATTTTCATTTCCAGTGTGATGGAGTTGTCAGTTAACTGTCAGTCAAGGTCTGCTCAAGTCAACACCATGTCTGAATGACTTTTATTAGGTAACACAGTGTCTACAGAAAGAGCCCATCACAGTTCAGTTGAAATCTCTGAAAACAATCAATATATAGACACAGCACAGGTGCAAGAAATTACTCAGAAAAGCAGAGGGACATTTCTATATCTTTACCATTGTTAAACATGTTTATGATCTAAGATATATGAATATGTCCCTTCCAGGGATCCTATATGCAAATTGAAAACATCCCCCATGTCCCCATCATACCTAGCACAGCTTCATACTTAAGAGAATATAATAAGCCATCAACCTGATTTTTGATGGCTTTTGCGACCATAACAATAACGTACGTGTACCACCCCAGGGTACCCATTTGTAAGTGCAAGGCAACAGTGGTGTAGTGGTTAGCACGGTCGCCTCACAGCAAGAAGGTTCCGGGTTCGAACCCAGCGGCTGGCGAGGGCCTTTCTGTGTAGAGTTTGCATGTTCTCCCTGTGTCTGCGTGGGTTTCCTCCGGGTGCTCCGGTTTCCCCCACAATCCAAAGACATGCAGTTAGGTTGACGTGGGGCGGCCTTGGGCTGAGGTGCCCTTGAGCAAGGTGCCTGACCCCTGACTGCTCCCTGGGCGCTCTGATGTGGCTGCCCACTGCTCTGAGTGTGTGCGTGTGTTCACTGCTTCAGATGGGTTAAATGCAGAGGATGAATTTCACTGTGCTTGAAGTGTGCATGTGACGAATAAAGGTTTCTTCTTCTTCTCAACATATCTCAGAAACACTTGACCACCGGATAACGAAATTCACATCTTTATTTACATAAGATAGATGGGTTTTTATCTTGTGCTTATTTTTAATATGCTATTGACATAAAATTTTTTACAGAAAATATTGATGAAAATATATTGTTTGCAACATATCTTTGCATTGTAGGCTTTTTGACCTGAACGATTTCTTACTCTGCACACTTGTCAACATACTGTACACTCACCAGTCACTTTTTTAGGAACACCCACACATCCACCTGCTGTCTGTTTTATGCAGTTCTCTAATCAGCTGATCCCTTGACAGCAGCACAATGCATAAAATCATGCAGATACAAATCAAGAGCTTCAGTTAATGTTCACTTCAAACATTAGAATGGGAAAAATTGTGATCTCAAAGTGTGACTTTCACTGTGGTAGCATGGGTGTTGGTTTGAGCCAGATGGACTGGTTTGAGTATTTCAGAAATTGCTGATCTCCTGGGGTTTTCACACACAACACTCTCGAGAGTTTACACAGAATGGTGCAAAAAACAAAAAAAACATTGAGTGAGTGAGTGACAGTTCTGTGGGTGAAAATGCCTTGTTGATAAGAGAGGTCAGAGGAAAATGGCCAGATTGTTTCGAGCTGCCAGGAAGGATATAGTAACTCATAGCAACTCTTTACAACCGCGGTGAGCAGAAAAGCATCTCAGCATGCAACAGCAGAAGAGCACACTGGGTTCCACTCCTGCACCTAAGAACAGGAATCTTAGAATCAAGAACAAGTTCCTATTAAAGTGGCCAGTGAGTGTAATTATTGTATCGTTTAGTAGCAATGATGAGCATCTTTCCTTTTTTGATCATCTAAAACTATTGTGAATCAATATGTTAGTTCTTATGTCTGATAATATTGGATAGTAACTATATAGTAATGCTGTAAAGTGAAAGTGCTGGTTCACTGCTGTCCACCAGACACCCAGCAGAGTTGCACCATAATAAATGTTGTGGTGTCATTTCTGGCACATGCATGTGGTGTCGAAGAAAGGAATAAATATGTATTTGTAACGGCGATGTGTATCAAATTATTGGTATCACTGTCACAAGACAATGCAGCAATTTATTAACATGAAATACACTACACTATACAATTCGATGGTTCATATGTTATAATATTATTCTATTCAGGTTGATTCTGTGCCCTTGCAAATATTTTGCTCATACAGTCACCAGGATCTCCGCTTTTAGGCACTGCCTAAATATCTGTATTACCCTATTATCAGTAAAACACCAAATCAGTAACATTAGCTAAGTTATTCATCTAAATATACATTGCTTTTGAATACAGCTTATGACCTGTGACTACAACTTTCTAGTTATCATGTCATATGTTCATATGCTAATTGTTAGGTAACTGTCAATTTTTTTTTGTCCGCATTTTATAGGTTTATGATGAAAAAAGGTGTGTCTGTATCAAAATAATAAATGGTACTGAAAAGGGCTTGAAATAATCTTTAAAATTCTGTTTAGATATTCTTTCTGTGACCGATATGAACAACAAACAAAGGAAAATGATCGGAGAAGGTGTGATGACTTTCCTCGAAAGATACCCATTTAAATGTTATAAATTCTAAATCTTGTGACATAGCTCAATAAAATAAAATGGAGCTACAAGATAAAGTCCATGAAAATAATGCTTATTAATTTATTAATTAATCACGAATTAATTTGTTCATTAAAACCAATTAAGAATGAATTAAAAAAAAGCACAAAATAAAAGGCCATAACTTCCATACTATTTGGATTTTTTAAAATACATTTTCACCATTTAATAGATTATCTCATCTCATCTCAAATCATCTTCTCATCATTTTTATAGATTTGACCATAAATCAACAGTAAACAATATAAACTCTCACAAACACAATTTGGTGCACAAGTTTTAATTTTCTTTGGGTTTTCTGAAATCAACACATGGTCAAAATTAAACATACAGGGTCAAAAATATACATACAGCACACCTAATGTTTGGGTAAAATGTCTCTTCTCAAGATTCACCTTGCTCAAACATTTTTGTTTACTATGAACAAGCTTATGGCAGAATTCTGGTTGGATATTTCATTACTCTTCATGGTAGAATTGGTAGGGTTCAATTAAATTTGTTTTTTGTTGTTGTTGTTTGTTTTTTTTTCTTCTTGGCATAGACTCTACTTATAAACATGGTCCATATAATTTCAATAGGGTTGAAGTCAGGAAATGTTTTAAGCTTAATGTTAGCCTGCATTATCCTCCACAACCAGCTCTGATGCATGTTTGGGTTCATTGTCCTGTTGTAACTCCCAAGTCGTGTTCAAGTTTCTGATGGTTTATGTTGAATTCTGAGGTCGTTCTACTTCTTCATTATTCCATCCACTTTGTGCAATGAACCAGTTCCACTGGCAGCAAAACAGCCCCAGAGCATAATGATCCTACCACCACCACCAGCTGGTACAGTGTCCCTCTGTACATGGTGGTCATTGTGGCCAAACAACTCAATTTTTGTCTCATTTGACCATACAGCTATCCTGCAGAAGGCTTTTTCTTTATCCTTGTGGTCAGCTTCAAACTTTAAGTTTGAAGGTGTCAATTTTGGAGCAGGGAGTTATTTCTTGGATAGCAGCCCTTTCGTCCATGG
The DNA here is from genome assembly GCF_027579695.1 of Neoarius graeffei. NCBI lineage: Eukaryota > Metazoa > Chordata > Actinopteri > Siluriformes > Ariidae > Neoarius > Neoarius graeffei. The sequence continues at coordinate 76,238,373 of NC_083569.1, read as the reverse complement.
TGATCTGAACTATAGACAGTGATCCATCAGCTTCTAGTTCATGGCAGGGCTGTGCCATGGTGGTTCCTGGGTTGTTCCTAACCATCCAAACCAATTTCCTTTCAGCTGAGGTTGACAGTTGGGGTCACCCTCACCTTGACATTTTGCCAAGCAAAGTGGCATGGCAAACTAATCTTGGAATTTGCAGTTGTTTAGAAATGGCTCCAAGAGACATTCCGGAGTTGTGTATATTTGCAATCCTCTTTCTCAGATCTGCACTGAGCTCCTTGGACTTTCCTATTTTACTGTGTGTTGATCAATCCAATGAGTGCTGTAAACAAACTCTTTTTATGAAGGCAAAGAGAAGCTACCAGCTGTAGTCAATCATGATTACTAACAGGAAGTTAAGAGGCCTTGGCAAGATAAGAGACATTTTGGAAGTTTCAGCACCTCTGAATTAATAATTGAAGTGAGTGAATGTAAATTTTTGACCCTCTATGTATAATTAAGACCCTGTGTTGATTTCAGAAAACCCAAACAAATTAAAACTTGTGCACCAAATTCTAGTGTTTTTTTTAAAGATGTATGCTGTACATTCTGCCACAGAAAAAGAACAGTTCAAATAATTTACTTAAAGCCCAAATATTGCAATAACATTCATATCCAAGATGACATTCATGTCACTGTATGTAAACTTCTGACCACAACTGTTTTTTTTTTTTTACTGATCCCTATAGGTGAACACAGTGAGTCAGGGTTCAACACTTCCATTTCTCCATTAACTGTTTGTGATATGATGAATGATGTGTAAGAATGTGTTCTTAGGAAGAGAACAGCTGTGTTTCCATGATAATTGAGTTTACAAAAACTTACAAAAGGAGCTGTTTTCGTCCTTTGTGCCGTCCATGGTGCCATCTGGTAACATCTGGAGGTAGAATCCATGCCGGCAATATAGACGTGTGACGATGCCTTTCAGCTGAGGCTCTGGAGGGAGGGAGAGAGAGAGAGAGAGAGAAAGAGAGAGAGATTATCCAATACTGGTCATGGTCTCATAGGCATTTTGTGGACTGATTAGCCTACAGTGCCTCTTTAAAATGGGCTTTTTGTCCTCCTCTGGGCAGGACAAATGTGTATTTGTATGTACGGTATGTGTGAGAGAGAAACACAGTAGCAAGGTGTCATGAAAGATGGATGAATGCAGCGTTCAAGCTGAGCATCATGAGAATAAAAGGGCTGGGGGTTTTCCCCCTGCAACTTTAACATCTCATTCCTTGCCTTTAAAATCAGCCCAACTTCAGACCTAACAAATAACCGAGTGTTCCACATTTATGAAACTCAACATCAGGAAGGAAAGCTGTGTAGGGAGAATGTTAGAAGCTTGTCCTGCTCGGTTTTTGGCAGTGTTTATCACTGGCAGCTCAAAACCATACAAGTGGCCATTGGCTCACAGGTAACTTTTAGTTCAAGGACATCAGCAAAACAGACAGACAGAGAGAGAGAGAGAAAATGAATGAAAACAATGGACCCAAAACCCGACTGGAACAAAGCTACATTGGAGCATAATAGGAGGAATCAAATATTCATGAGTTCTGGGGCTGTGTCTTGTAATACAGGTCTTCCTTCATGTAGCCAACAGCAGAAAGAGAAACTACACAAAGGAGTAAACACGAGTGATATACAGGGAGATTCTCTGGTTTTGGAGAAAGATAGAAAACAGGTTGGTGTGTTCTATTAAACCTCAACAGCTTCTAAGGAAACTGAATTTTATTCAATAAGAGAAATTATGTAACTCCGTGATGCAGTGTTCGGTGAATTTTGGGGCTTTGTGGAGGGAAAAAAAAAAAACTTCAGCAAACAAATTCTCTTAACATGGTCAGCAAAAAGTTTAGTGTTAATCTTAAGCCTCACTCACAACCCACTGTTCGTGCTGCTACGGGCGGTCTATGTAAAAAAAAAAAAAAATTGGCAAAATCATGCTTGAGACTTGCGTGACACTTGCGTGTGTTCAGGGCCATAGAAGGTCACAGACTGCCTGTGGAGACTTTTGGTCCTGCACATGCAAATTCTATGGGTCTTGCGACAAATCAAGAATGCATACACACAGCAAATTCCCCAGTGTTGAATTAACACTTTCATTGTTCATTTGTGTCCAATTGGACATATATAAACACAGTAGGGTGTTAAATCAACACTCTGGGTGTTAATTCAACACTGGGGATTTTACTGTGCACTACGTACAGGACCCATATTCCTTTTGTACACCTGAACCAAGTCAGCAGCAGCAGTAGGGGCTTTTTGCGATGACAGTAAGACGCATGAGTGACGCACGGTCATTGTATGAGTGACATGCCTCAGAAATACTACACAAGTATTCCACACTTGCTATTTGTGCGGTGCACAAGACAGAAGTGCATCTCACTTTCTATCCCTATGTATGGTGTAGACGCAGCGCATGCGACCTGCACACAGCGCATGCAACACGAGGGGCAAGACTCTGGGTATACTGTATATATTGGGGAGGAACCAAGGAACCGATTGTGTAGCATGTAGCATTGTAGAAAGGAAGAAGACCAACTCATTTGCTGTTTTTATTTGAGTATATGTTTAATTTACCATGCAAATGTCAAATAATTAAACATGAGTATAAGGGAATAACACATTTTATTACATTGTAAAAAATCCCAACTAAATAGCCCCAGTTTGGGCACTGAAACACACACTGACTCCGAGCTGCTGTCCTGCTCCTACTCCTGCTGAATGGTGGGATGGGATGTCGGGATGTCCTTGTCCTCATCACTGATCATGGCACAATGGCCTGACAGCAATGATGGGATTGCAATGTCCTCACTTCTGGGCGTTGTTAGCTAAAACACACATGAAAATCAGCATATATAATATTAATTACATAAGCATATAGATACTGAAATGAATGTTTAAAGCATGTGTATTTACCTGTGAAAATACCTCTGGCGGGGCGCTGTGCCTTCTGCCGGCTTGAAGGCATACTTCTCCTTGTCCGTGCAGGGCTCGCCGGTGCTGCTACCATCATCATCAAATTCTTCCTCCTCCTCCCCCTCTGCTGTTTCAGGCTGGGTTACTTCACTTTTGCTCGCTTCTTCTTGGGTCCCATTTTCTAAACTTTAAACTGAAATTTTTTTATTTTTTCCCACAAAATATCCAATGTTCTTCAGTCGAAAGACAGATGCAGAATGCTGCAGACACGCTGGTTTTATACCCACTCCTGGCTTGCATCACAGGCAAGTTATGAGTGATTGTAACATGCTAATCCCATGTGCCACACACGCTTCACAAGTGCGGCCCGAACTCATAGCGCAGGAAACTGGTAAAATGCAAGTCTCACACACTCCACACTCACTGAACACACACTGATCGCATGCGTCAGAGATACGCTTTCCACAGGCTAACAGTGCAATTTTTCCCAGGCCTCGAGGAAGTCAGGTGTGCAACCTGTACTTGACAAGTACTTTGCCTGTATGCCTCCCCCAAACTTTCCCCTGGGTTCATCACGACCCTGCGGCACGGCTGCGAGCTACCAAACCCTGCGACCCGTGCGTGTCCAAAACACTTACGGTGGGTTGTGAGTGAGGCTTTAGCTTCCCAGCTCTGGTCCTGCAGTAAATAATGCAAACAAATCACAAAATGAGAGTGTGAGCTGATATAATCTTATTTGCTCTGAATGTTTTTATCCTCTTTAGACCAACTTGATTAGATATACATTGGCTTTAGACTTTGAACAAATTGCAACAGCAGCTTAATATTCAGGGAAGGCTGGTATAAATGAGAGAGCAGGATATCAGCGTGAGGTTTCATTTTTGGCAGATTATTTGCTGTTAATAAATGTCGAAAAGTGGATTTTTGTGGAAGCAAGAAGAACAGCACCACAAACTGCTGTAAAAAAATACACAGAATGGTATGAAGAAGCAAGGCTGGGGCTGAATTTTTCTATCCAAGACCATCAATGACAGTCCATCCATCCATTTTCTATGCTGCTTATCCATTGGGCGGCACGGTGGTATAAGTGGTTAGCACAGTCGCCTCACAGCAAGAAGGTTCTGGGTTCGAGCCCAGCGGCCGGCGAGGGCCTTTCTGCGTGGAGTTTGCATGTTCTCCCCGTGTCTGCATGGGTTTCCTCCGGGTGCTCTGGTTTCCCCCACAGTCCAAAGACATGCGGTTAGGTTAATATGGGACGGCCTTGGGCTGAGGTGCCCCTGAGCGAGGCACCTAACTCCCAACTGCTCCCTGGGCACTGTTAGCATGGCTGCCCACTGCTCTGGGTATGTGTGTGTGCATGTGTGTGTTCACTGCTTCAGATGGGTTAAATGCAGAAAGGAATTTCACAAGTGTGTGATGAATAAAGTTGTGCTTTCTTCTTTCTTTTCTTTCTTTCATTGCGAGTCATAGATGAACAAATCCCAGGTGACACTGAGCAAGAGGCAGGGTGCACCCTGGACAGGTTGCTGTCTATCACATAGCCAGTTGACCTAATCTGCGTATCTTTGGACTTTCGGAGGAAACTGGAGCACCTGAGGGAAACCTGAACAAGGAGAATATGCAAACTCCACACAGAAAGGCCCCAGCCAACCAATAGGTTCAAACCCGGAACCTGCTTGCTGTGATGCAACAGTGTGAACCACTGCACCATTGTACTAAATGCTCGATAGATCTGATCTGCATTTGTGTGTGTGCGTGTCTGTGAGAAAGAGAGAGTGTGTGTCTGTAATAAACGGCCCTACTTCACTCTAATTATGCCATCGAGACCTCATGATCATGAGACATAGTGATATAATGCATTGCTCAACCCGAACAGTTTCATTGCCTTGCTTTCGATAGACGTGATATTTTAGCCCTCACATCTAATATCACCACCAGCCACCACTGCAGCTATTATATTTCTCTCCAGCAGCAGAGTGATATTCTGATAAACCATGTTGCTGTGCTTGTGTGAATGTGTTGTAATATTAGTCTGCCAAGGCCTGGGCCTTCATCCAAAAGCAACATAAACACTTTAACACAAAGGAATATCACCAGTTTTCTTTTCATTTCTCCCCTGTCCTCTATGTCTTTTTTCTGCTTTTCTCTCTCTCTTTGCTTCATCCAAACTCCAGTAGGGAGACTTATGTGAGTTAAGCATCTCTTAGAATAATGCCATACATCAACCAATCAGCAGGGGATACATAGTCATTACTTCTCTGTTGAAAGACACTGAGAGAGGGAGAGAGAGAGAGGAGAGAAGAGAGGACACCATTTCCATTAGAGGAGACTCATACTCTAAATAAAAGAGGATGCACTCCATACTTTTACACCTAGCTGTCGATAAAATGCTCAAGCGCAACAGTGCTTAACAAAACCCTGCCCTTCCACTGAGGAAGCTGGCCATATCTCATTCTGTGAAAGACTAGTGACAGGAAAAGAGAGAAATAAAGATGAAATGAGAGAGGGGCATTGTGACTTTACAGAATAATTAAGCTTAAATAAATCACATCTAGAGTCATTCTCATCAGAGCTATGGTGATATGCCTTTAGGGACCATGATGTTTATATACATACACAAGATGCATTGAGTTATAAATCTGTAGAATTAGAATCTCAGCTTTTAATTATTTGTATAATTATCTAAATAATTGTTTGTAACTGGTAAAGTGTGTCATGGAAGGTTCACACCAGCACATTGCATTCTCTTGCTTCTTAAACTGTACTGTTCCAATTAAAAGGGAGGTAGATAATCTTGTACACATAACTTTTTCATCATATGTCCGGTTTGCTAAAGCAGCGGCAGAAGAAGCCTTTATTTTGCCATATAACTATCAAACAACTTCATCAAAATGTGACATTCATTGTTTGATGAAATCATACTTAGCATGATTTTATATATCCTTAAAGCTAGACTGCCTTTCAGATTTTTTAAGTTGAGGTCATAAGAATTTTCCCTGACACGCAATTATTTTTGTTTACTGAACCAAAAGCTACTGAATTCGAATCACAGACTTCCAATTTTATTCTTTTTTGCTAATAGAACAATTAATTAATTTAGGGCCACGTGGCCCTAAATTCTCCACTATTTTTTCCTGCTTCACCATGACCCAATTCAAGATACTACATCATGCATCACGTGGTGGGCTTTCCCTGTTCATGCAAGGCATTGTGGGATACAAATTTGAAACAGGAGAGAAAAACGGAGGACGCAAATGAAACATGAAAGACAGACTACAGTAACAAAGTAAGAAGAAAAGACATTATGTTGTGAAGGAAAGGAAACACAGGACCAAACTAATAAATATCGGTGGTCAGCGAGCATCTCAGTGTGATCAACTGTTCATTTAATAACAGAATGATGTAACTGTCAGCACACAGTCAAGGTAAACCTGTAGATGGCAGTAGCACAACACTGTGGATGCCAGCTGCCATAAAACCCAAAAGAAGAAGAAAAAGAGGAAGAAGAAGGTAAACCTGCACATGCACACACAGACTTGTCTGCATGACTGTGTGAAGCAAGCGACAGAGGTGGGGACTTGAGACTTGGGGACTTGGACTCAAGTCGACTCGAGTCACTGTTTTCATGACTTGTGACTTGACTTGACAAAACATGAAAATACTTGAGACTTGACTTGGACTTGGAAGTTTAAGACTCGGGACTTGACTTGACTTGACACACGATGACTTGAGTGACTTGAGTGTTATTTCCATCGTGTTTTTATTGTGAAAATAAAATGTAATATGCACATACTTCAGTAATTTTGATTGCACTGCCGTTGCGTTGTCACCGCCCTGTCCATCAGGCACGCTCTCTGCGTGGGCTATATACTGGCACGCCCCATGCCACGATGTGTTCACAGATTTCACATCATATCATCATGTCAGCCATCCCAAGAGTAATCACTTTCGGCTTCAAGGGCTACTGCCTAGAAGGTAAACGATGAACGGCGCAGTGCAAGATTTGCAACGTGACGATTTCTGACAGCCAGACCACGACCTCCAATTTCGTCCGGCATTTGAAGATCCATTCTGCCCAGTAAGTTTATTAATGTGTTGTTATTTGGTGATAGCAGCTAAACTCCTCGTTAGCCAATGTTAGCCACGAGAGTGAGTGGTAGGAGGATTTTAGCCGTTGCAGATGTAGCTAGGGATTCAGTTTATTATTGTGAAATTCTTATGTGAATGCTGGTAAGCAATGTAGTTACGTCAAGTTTAATGATATTGTATATCAGTAGTAGTAAGTTGATTGTGCACTTTGCAGTCGTGATGCTGAATAACATAAGCAGCTTCCTACCCTGTTGTTCTGTTTCAGGGTTAAGCTAATGGTCAGCTTGTGAACATGTACACGTTCATGAGCAGTACAAATTCGTGTAAGTGTGTTTGTGTACATTAGCCAGACTGTCCATAGGGCATAGAGGCAGGGGAGTTTATCATAGCCATTTGAAATAGCAGTGCAGCAACCTGCACATTTTTTTCGTCACACTACCTGATCAAAAAAGAAAAGAAAACTCCGTCCCACTGCCTATCATGCACTATTGAAAAAAGCGCCATGATTTGGATTCACCGGCATGCCTCTCGCTGTTTGAATACAGGCTAGCAGCAATACTAAACTCTGCAAAATAGGCTGACTGTGCACGGGAGTCTCGGTTCCCGCTGTAACACAGTGTTACGAAAATAAATTGTGCAGTCATCCAAACCATGAATTTACATTTAGTATATCAGGCTACCAGGCCGCCAAAACAATGGTTTGAATGACTACAATTTAGAGAGCACAACTCTGTAACTGAAGAGGTGCATTGGATATTTCCCAGTGAGGTAATTTAAAAAGTCGGGTAATCGTTCAAGGAAAGATGAATCCCGCGCACTGTCCTTTCCGTATTGTTCCCGAAACGTTGCACTTGTGGTAAGGAGGACAGTGCATTAGCCACGACCGAAACGTTGTGAGCAAAGTTCCTGTGGAAAGGAATGCGCGGGATGCATATTTCATTTAACATTTATTTGAGTAACAATCTATTATAGCGGGAACCAAGACTCCCGCGCCAAAGTCGTTCTATATGTCCCCGCTCCGCACAGGCTGAGGCAGCCTCGGAGAGGGAGAGAGCGAGAGAGCGCTTTTGCACACACCTCTGGAGCTTGTCATATGGGGTAAGATGATGTCACTTTTGCACGGGTGAACAGGTCTTCTTTTTGAGACCTAAATTATGTCTGACACATTTCTCTATCCTTTGGGTTTTTTTTTTTTACTGGCGCAAACATACATCGAAGTCACTTCAGGTTTCTCCACATGTATCTTATTAATAATAATCATCTCACCTGACGTGATTAGAGATTGGAGGAGCTCATGCCCCTGTTAACCCAAGGTGTCGTCCTACCCTCTTTTAACTACGCACATAACAGAATGCCAATTCTCTGCATGAGTAGGCTACCATAATGGGGTGTTTTTTTCATTAATTTTTGCATTTACTATTTATATGTATTTATTTATATATTGTTTAGTTTTATTTTATTGTGAAAAATGAGACAGACAGCTCCCTGAATTTTTCATCTTCCTTTGCTGTTCTTAAACTTCAGGGTGTACAATTACATTAAACATAGTGTGTACGGCATTAGACACGGTGTTCGACTTCGGCCCCAAAATTTCATTTCGGTGCATCCCTAATAATTAATTAGCCCATGTTTACATTAGACCGTATCAGCAGATCATCAGATTAACGTTTTTAAAACGATTAGTGTGCACACAGCAACACCAATACACGATTTGCGTGCACACAGCAATACCAATACACGGATACGCTCGGCTCCGCAGGCATCCTGCGCTCCAAATCACTCCGCCCTGAACAGCGAGTGCCCTCTGGAGGATGCGCACTCCGGCCTTGCGCAGCTCACAGAGCACGTGAGTGAAGTGAACAAGCTGTGTTTTCGGGACTGAGCCGCTGTGTGTGTGATCCCAGCGCATATCACTTACCACTTGCAAGTGGAAGGATGGCAAGCCTAAAGACAATCATAACTACACAATGGGCAGTATTTGCATCAGTATTTGCAGTATTTTCATACTTTTATACTCTTTAATGAAAGGTGATACAAGGCGGAAGTCCGCGCCGTTTTTCAGCAGTCGCATCACATGACCAACGCCAGCGAATCAGGAAGGTGGATGTCACAGTGACGTTGTCCAATGAGACGCCAGCTAGAGCTCAGCACAGCGTATCCGCGTATTCTGAATGTTTACACAGCACCGGAGCTGACACGATCTGGATTGAATACGTGGACGCTGGCGGATTCCCGTTTCCCGGCGGTTTAATGTAAACGGACAGTGCATCCGCGAAGAAAACGAGACAGATATGGTCTAATGTAAACGTAGCCTATGATGGCCTGTTACTGGATCAAGTAAAGGTGTTAGTAGCGGCTGCTGTTATTCCCATCACTGATCAGAAATAAATAAAATATAAAAATTAATGAATGAGGCAGTAGTGTGTAGACCTGCAATTTGTGATGCAAGGCATCATGTAATCTGTTGTGCAGGCGAGAGTGAACTATGAAACATAATACTTATAACAAGTTAAAGCAGTAAAAAGATTGCATAAATAACTTTGTGACATTATTACTGTTTTGTTTTATTCCATGATGTATTTTACAGAACATGAGTATTTAAAATGCAAATATTTAACAGGTTGGGCACATGTGCCAGGGATGTTTACTGACATTTACTTATGTATTGCCTTTTCAATTTATTAAATTCATATTCTGCTGCTAAAATTACGCCAATACGCCTAAGGTGACTTGACTTGGACTTGACTTGACTTATTATAGGACTTGACTTGACTTAACTTGACATAGCCTGTGACTTGACTTGACTTGACTTGCCCAAGACAAAAAAGACTTGGGACTTACTTGAGACTTGAAGGTTAAGACTTGAGACTTACTTGAGACTTGCACATGTGTGACTTGGTCCCATCTTTGACAAGCGATTTCATGCACATGACTTGCTTGGGAATCCCCTCAAATTAAATAACTTCCCAGCCACAGGATGGCCTGATATTTTGTGAGATATTACAGAAATAAACATACTGTATATCACAATGACCAAATTTCAGAGGGAACTAAATTTCACTGATTTTATGAAATTGAAAGACAATCTTGCTTTAAACAGACTGACTGTTTTTACCTCTGCCAACTTTGTTGGAAGAGGTTATGTTTTCGCCTCTGTTTGTCTGTTTGTTTGTTTGCTTGCTTGACTTTTCCCAATGTAACTCAAAAGTAGTGAACAGATGTTGATGAAATTTTGAGGAAAGGTGGGTCCTGAGCCAAGGAACAATTGATTAGATTTTGATGCAAATCCAGATATGTATGCAGATCCAGGTTTTTTTTTTTGTTTGTTTTTTGTCTGTTCCCAGCACAACTCAAAAAGTATTGAACTGATTTTGATTAAATTTGGTGTACAGCTTTAGTATTATCCTAGGTTAAAGTCATTTGATTTTGATGTTGATAACATGCGACTTGGCAAAGATATGCATGCTACCACATGTCCTTCTAGTTTAATGATGCATTTGTTACACAGATTCCTTACCCAACATAATCTTTGCAGGAAGATTGCCTCAGCAAGTTTAAAAAGTAAATGAATCACTGCCAACTATTTTGATTCAATATAATTGTTTGTTTGTTTGTTTTGTTATTGTCTTTTTTGCCAGTTTGCCAGTTGATGACATCTGATTGGTTTTCCCAGACCAAAGCACAAATAATTTTCTATTCAGAAAGTAGGTGTTCACTGAGATACATAATTATGTTACCTCAGGATTAGAGGAAAGCAGTATATACAGTACAACCTCCTTGTTGATGTGGACAATCCCAAAATTTTCTTCACCAGACCAGAATTTGATGCAAGTTATGAAAAGCGTCACATTCTTGGTCTCTTAGCTGGCTAACAATCCTACCTGTCTTTTTGTTGATATATGAGTGAATTGTGAATAAGTATTTCATATTATATATGATATAAGCTGTTCGTTGCTGTTCATTGTATATGTGCAAAACAATAGTAAGTGAATTAATATTGTGTGTAAAGTTATTGCATGCATTGTGCCTACCTACAAATAGTTTATTTTTTCAGTTAAAATTAGGTCCAAAGTTAGGGCCTTTTGAAGGATGTGGTTCTTACCGTAATTCACCTATGACTAGAATTGACCAAAGCTTTTGTTTGGACAAATTGGTTAACATTACCTTGTTTTTATATATTGCCTGGCCAAAAAAATGTTGCAATTTGGATTTAAATAAGCAAATACTTCAGAGACTTTGACTGAATAATTACTGCAGTGATTAATATGGTTCAGCTGGCAGCAATTGTTTTATCCCTAATTCCCTAATTGATGCAGTGAGTAGCTTTTCATTTCTTTAAAAACATATCAGAACAAGTATCCTATGGTTGTGGAAAAGATGTTACTGTGTTTCAGAAGGTCAAATTATTGGCCTGCATCAAGCAAAGAAAACAACAAAGGAGGTTGCTGAAATTACTGGAATTGGGTTAAGAACTTTCCATTGCATTAAAACTTGGAACAGAGGTGAACTGTTAACTTTGTGGAAGAAATGTGGTCGGAAATAAATCTTGACTGACGATGACTGGAGATCAATAAAATGCTTGGTGAAGTTGAATTGTTAAAAAAAAATCAACAGTAGAACTCACTGCTATATTTAATAATGAAAGTAAGATAATTTCCACACTCAGTGTGACAAGAACTCACATGATTGAGACTAAACAGCTGTGTGTCCATAAGAAAACCACTTGTTTGTGAGGCTAATCAGAAGAAAAGGCTTCAGTTTGCTCTGGAGCATAAAGATTGGACTCTGGAACAATCGAAAAAGGTCATGTGGTCTGATGAGTTCAGATTTACCTGATTCTAGAGCAATGTGTGTGGCAGGGAAAGAAGGAAAAAGCACACTGAAAAAAATGGCCTGTTAAATTAACACAAAAAAATCTTGTACATCGGTTGCACTTATTAAAATCATATCCACTAAGACCAATTAAGTCATGTTCTGTTTGACTGAACATGACTTAATTGGTCTTAATGGATATGATTTTAATAAGTGCAACCGATGTACAAGATTTTTTTGTGTTAATTTAACAGGCCATTTTTTTTCAGTGCATGAAGCGATGCACCCATCATCCATAGTGGCTACTGTACAAGCCTCTGGAGGCAGTGTGATGATCTGGGGTTGCTTCGGTTGGTCAGGTTGAGGCTCAGCAATGTTGACAATATTTGAAAATAAAAATAAAATATGACAATAAATTGAAGTCAGCTGACAACCTGGATGTACTGAATGACCAGGTTATCATGTCAGTGGAGTTTTTCTTCCCTGATGGCACGGGCATAAAATTAGAACTCAGATAGGTGAAAGAGTGGCTCAGGAAGCATGAGGAGTCATTTTCACACATGAATTGGCCACAACAGAGTTCTGACCTTAACCCCATTGAACATCCTTGGGATGTGCTGGAGAAGTCATTCAACTTTCCCGTTGTCAAGACAAGCTCTCAGTGAAAAATGAATGCAACTCTGGATGGAAATAAATGCTGTAACGCTGCATAATGTTGGTGAGACAATGCCACAGTGAATGCGTGCCATAACCAAAGCTAAAGGTGGTCCAATCAAATATTCTAGTGTGTGACTTTTTTTTTTCACCAGGCAGCATATTTAATCAGAGCTCACAAATCTCTTCAAACGCAAACAGCAAAGCATTTCTTTGAATTAAAGCAACTTATCACGGCGATAATACACTGATATTTTATTCAAAATTCTGTGACAGACTGTAACTGGCCTACTATAGATGAAAGCATTCATTATATTGCATCATAGCAGTGATGATACTGCAGTCCTCAGCACTGGTTTTACACACACACACACACACACACACACACACACACACACACACACACACACACACACACACAAATATGAAACCTCCACAGCATATGCTCTAATGTGTTTGTGTGTGGTTTGTAGGAGCAGCACCATGCAGGTGCTGTTTAATATTCATGAGCAGTCAGCAGCTAAACTGCATAAAATTACAGTGGGCGCTCCCTCTGCCCTAATCTGACTGTGACTAATGGATAGAGAAAGACGGAGAGCCCATGCTGGAACATCAATATTTTGTTGGACAATCAATCATGTTCTCAGAGAAAACCCCCCCTCAATTCCTCATCCAACATGATGCCCGACACCCCTAAAACAAACTCATTCCTGCAATGCACACCTAAGGTGGAGACTTTAAGGAAAATCAGTGGTGATGTTTAATATAAGTGTTGCCACATGCCAAGTTTATAACTGATTTATTAATGCTTAATAAGCAAACTGTGACAAGTTGAGAAGCAAATAACAATATGAACAAACACAAAGTGCAAGCTATGCAATATTTAGCTGTCAGTGTTGGAGCTGAGCTGCATGAGACAAAAAGAAGACAATAATGCAGATACACTAAATCCATTGGCTTAGTTTTTTTTATTTATTGGTGTTGGACTGTTGCTTGATTCACTCAAACAGGAAATGCAGGCAGTTAAGTCAGTGGAGATCTTATCATGGTGAAACTGTGGCAGAAGAGGAAACACCAGCCAAAAGGCAATATTTCCATTGAGGTACAAGCATGATTTATTGTTTTCTTCTTCTTCTTCCTTTGTTTCTCTTTTAGTCCTCAGAAATAAAAGTACCAGTACTGAAGGACACTATAGATGACTTGCAACCACATGATCAAAATGTGCTATGTCATGAGTGCCCGCCATGATGCTGGATATACAAAGTAACTAGGATGGCAGCCGCGGAAAGTGTGTCTGTGAACAATGCTGAATTTTCTCAGTATTGCCACAACTTGAACAATCGAGCAAAGATTCAATACAAAGAGAAGATAGATATGTGTGCTTTTGATCCATATAATTTTAAAAAGTCAGACTTTTCTGAAGATAAGACGCTTCTACCGACCATCAAATACCCAGATATCGCGTTCTATCTGGTTTGGCTGCTGAAGAATCAAGTCCGACCTTGGACGAAACATAGCCCATTTTCTGAGTGGGTGCCCAGTCTGGATTGCTCCTATTGTATAATTTTGCTGGCGCTCCTAGAAGCGAAATGGTAATACAGGTGTTAAAATTATAACAACGACCGAGCGAACCACGACAAGAGAACGCTCATTTAATAACAAAATTCTAGCAACACGAAATAAAATTCTTCCATGATATTATTGAGAAAGCTTTTGAATCTCACCTGAGGTAAAATGATTGCTGCAAATATGAGCTGTTTTGGTTTTAGCCTCTATTAGATCAGCCCTGCCAGTGTTGTTCAGCAGTGCTCATCTCCTCTCCGTACTAAGCCTCAGATTTTCCTGGCCCTTTTTCCGAATCACAGATGGAATTATAAAAAATCAGAATGTGCCACGGTGACAAGTACTGTTGTGACCACAACCATATACAGCACAAAGATATGGCATACCTAAAAGAACACTTAAAGCAGTGGAAAAACAAAGAGAGTTGCACGCGCGTGACTATGTTTAGTATGGAATGTCGCTTGACCCCACATTTGTTTATCCGCCAATATGGCCAACCAATATGGGTTTCTATTTTGCTTTGACATCACTTGCAAGTCAAGAATATGACCAAAAAGTTGTGCACACCTAACCATCACACCCATATGTTGTTCTTCCCCAAGCAATTGTCCAGAATGTCTTTGTATAATGTAACGGTGTAAGGTTTGGCTGCTGCATGACATGGCTGCTCCAGCATGACATGAACCTGTGCACAAAGCAGGGTCCATGAAAACATGGTTTGCCAAGCTTGGTGGAGAAGAACTTGAGTGGCATTGAAGAACTTGAGCCCTGACCACAACCCTATTAAACACCATTGAAAGGAACACCGACTACACCCCAGACTTCCTCGCCCAACATCAGTGCTTGAGCTCTTGGGACTGAATGAGCACACATTCCCATCCCCACAGCCACATTCCAGAATCCAGTGGAACACCTCCCCAGAAGAATGGAGGTTTTTATAACAACAAAGGGGGACTAAGGGCCCGGTCCCACAACACCGATAACAATAACTACAACTATGACTATACCTCTGCCTGAATTTAGTTCCAGTCTGGAGTAGTCACACCACAAATATAATCCGGACTACAATATCGGTTGGTCCTGACACTCAGGTAAATAAATGCATGCAACTTAGGAATAGTCATGGAAGTTTTTTCCAAGAAGGACCACATTATTCCAGGTCATACTGTACAGCTTGGACTTCAAAACAACCCATGTACACACTCTGGTGGTTGACAAAATACAGATACTGTAGGTCATGGACTACAGAAATGTAATAAAAAAGCATACAAAATACAGAGGGGGCAGCACGGTGGTGTAGTGGTTAGCGCTGTTGCCTCACAGCAAGAAGGTCCGGGTTTGAGCCCCGTGGCCGGCGAGGGCCTTTCTGTGCGGAGTTTGCATGTTCTCCCCGTGTCCGCGTGGGTTTCCTCCGGGTGCTCCGGTTTCCCCCACAGTCCAAAGACATGCAGATTAGGTTAACTGGTGACTCTAAATTGACCGTAGGTGTGAATGTGAGTGTGCATGGTTGTCTGTGTCTATATGTCAGCCCTGTGATGACCTGGCAACTTGTCCAGGGTGTACCCCGCCTTTCGCCCGTAGTCAGCTGGGATAGGCTCCAGCTTGCCTGTGACCCTGTAGAACAGGATAAAGCGGCTAGAGATAATGAGATGAGACAAAATATGGAGTGGTTACAGATTTTGATACGGATGCATCACGGATGCTAATAATTTACGGGTTGGTCACGGATGTTTCAGTATATTACAGATTAGTTACCAATTTCATATGGATAATGCATCACGGATAAAAAATTAAGAAGTCTAAAACAATTGGACTACCGAACAATTGGACTGCCGAAGTTCATAATTAAAATATCTTACCTGCATTTATATGTTTACTTTATTAATGTACTCTTGATATTTCATGGAAAATCACATATCTGTGAAGAAAATATCTGTGCTTTGTATTATAATATATATTATATTTTATTTTCCGTGAATCTATATTCCATGACTTCATGATGCAACAAGGATGTAGAAAGATGTCCAGGGAAAATAGCACATGCTCAGACAATGTCACATGGAAACAGTTACCTGATTGGTCAGATGTTTTATCGGATCAGGTCCAGGCCTGGAAAAATCACTCCAGAAGTACAACCCCAATTCCAAAAAAGTTGGGAGAAAGTACAAATTGTAAATAAAAACGGAATGCAATGATGTGGAAGTTTCAAAATTCCATATTTTATTCAGAATAGAACATAGATGACATATCAAATGTTTAAACTGAGAAAATGTATCATTTAAAGAGAAAAATTAGGTGATTTTAAATTTCATGACAACAACACATCTCAAAAAAAGTTGGGACAAGGCCATGTTTACCACTGTGAGACATCCCCTTTTCTCTTTACAACAGTCTGTAAACGTCTGGGGACTGAGGAGACAAGGTGCTCAAGTTTAGGGATAGGAATGTTAACCCTTTCTTGTCTAATGTAGGATTGTAGTTGCTCAACTGTCTTAGGTCTTTTTTGTCGTATCTTCCGTTTTATGATGTGCCAAATGTTTTCTATGGGTGAAAGATCTGGACTGCAGGCTGGCCAGTTCAGTACCCGGACCCTTCTTCTATGCAGCCATGATGCTGTAATTGATGCAGTATGTGGTTTGGCATTGTCATGTTGGAAAATGCAAGGTCTTCCCTGAAAGAGACGTCATCTGGATGGGAGCATATGTTGCTCTAGAACCTGGATATACCTTTCAGCATTGATGGTGTCTTTCCAGATGTGTAAGCTGCCCATGCCACACACACTAATGCAATCCCATACCAACAAAGATGCAGGCTTCTGAACTGAGCACTGATAACAACTTGGGTCGTCCTTCTCCTCTTTAGTCCAAATGACACGGTGTCCCTGATTTCCATAAAAAACTTCAAATTTTGATTCGTCTGACCACAGAACAGTTTTCCACTTTGCCACAGGCCATTTTAAATGAGCCTTGGCCCAGAGAAGACGTCTGCGCTTCTGGATCACGTTTAGATATGGCTTCTTCTTTGAACTATAGAGTTTTAGCTGGCAACGGTGGATGGCACGGTGAATTGTGTTCACAGATAATGTTCTCTGGAAATATTCCTGAGCCCATTTTGTGATTTCCAATACAGAAGCATGCCTGTATGTGATGCAGTGCCATCTAAGGGCCCGAAGATCACGGGCACCCAGTATGGTTTTCTGGCCTTGACCCTTACGCACAGAGATTCTTCCAGATTCTCTGAATCTTTTGATGATATTATGCACTGTAGATGATGATATGTTCAAACCCTTTGCAATTTTACACTGTCGAACTCCTTTCTGATATTGCTCCACTATTTGTCGGCGCAGAATTAGGGGGATTGGTGATCCTCTTCTCATCTTTACTTCTGAGAGCTGCTGCCACTCCAAGATGCTCTTTTTATACCCAGTCATGTTAATGACCTATTTCCAATTGACCTAATGAGTTGCAGTTTGGTCCTCCAGCTGTTCCTTTTTTCTACCTTTAACTTTTCCAGCCTCTTATTGCCCCTGTCCCAACTTTTTTGAGATGTGTTGCTGTCATGAAATTTCAAATGAGCCAATATTTGGCATGAAATTTCAAAATGTCTCACTTTCGACATTTGATATATTGTCTATGTTCTATTGTGAATGCAATATCAGTTTTTGAGATTTGTAAATTATTGCATTCCGTTTTTATTTACAATTTGTACTTTGTCCCAACTTTTTTGGAATCGGGGTTGTAATCTCACCAATATGGATACACCCAGGCCTGGGCTATAGGTGTCATTATCGTTCTGGTGTGGCCACCAACCACATAAACTGTAGAGGACTGATTTATTTATAGTTGTAGTTATTAGTATTGTGGGACCAGGCCTTAAGTCTGGTATTTCATGTTTAACAAGTACATATGGGTTTGGACTAAAGTGGGTTTGAAAATAAACTGTAAAAAAAAATTTGTTGTGTTAATTTAAAGTGATTAACCTGGTTGCCTTAAAATTTCAAGTTTGTTGAAACTGATATAGTAAGTTAGCAGAGTGCAACTTGATTGCATCATTATGCTAACTTAGTACATGAAGAGGGGGAAGCCATGGCTGAATGGTTAGAGAAACAGCTTTAGAACCAAAAGATTGCTGGTTTGATTCCCTGAACCAGCAGAACTGGCTCAAGTGCCCTTGAGCAAGGTACCTAACCCTCTGGCAAGAGTGGTGGCATACCTTGTGTCCGATTAGCCAAAGAAAAACTGCTGATGCAATTATCAGTTTGGGCACAGCCATAACTTAATAACTGTATGAGCTTTAATGAACTCAAAAGTTTAAGGCAACCAGGTTACTCACTTTTTTAATTCAAAACTTTTTTTTTTACAGTGTAGGGCTGATACCGCTTTTCAAGACACTCTCTTGTAGGACAAATGTGATGCAAAAAAAAATTATATCTTCTTAGCAAGTGAAAGTATCTTGAATATATTTGAGTTTATCTGATATTTAATAGAGTGAGCTTGGGATAAGTATCTCATCTCTAGCCACTTTATCCTGTTCTACAGGGTCGCAGGGAAGCTGGAGCCTATCCCAGCTGACTACGGGCGAAAGGCGGGGTACACCCTGGACAAGTCGCCAGGTCATCACAGGGGATAAGTATCTCATCTCATCTCATCTCATTATCTCTAGCCACTTTATCCTGTTCTACAGGGTCGCAGGCAAGCTGGAGCCTATCCCAGCTGACTATGGGCGAAAGGTGGGGTACACCCTGGACAAGTCGCCAGGTCATCACAGGGGATAAGTATATTATATAAAATTATTCAACCTATGAAAATGGCAGGATATGTCCAGTGAGATAAATGAGTAAACTGTATACATATCAAGTGATTAATATGGACAGTACCTGTCAAAAATTTGGACACACCTCCTAATTCAATGGTTTTTCTTCATTTTTCTTCATTAAAAGTCACGTCTTAAAGTAATGATGGATGTCGTTTCTTTTTACTTAGTTGAGAGGTTCTTGACATAATATGGATTACTACAGTTGTGGAATAGGGCTATTGACTGTATCTTTATTATTTACTATTTACTGTTTGATTTCAAACACATTAAGAAGGCAAGAAATTGCACTAATTAACTTTTGACAAGGCACCTGTTAATTGAAAAGCATTCCAGGTGACTACCTCATGAAGCTGGTTAAGATAATGCTAATAGTGTGCAAAGAGTCATCAAGGTGGCTACTTCGAAGAATCTAAAATATAAAACATGTTGTGTTTAACACTTTTTTTGTTTACCACATAATTCCATATATGTTCCATATGTTATTTCATAGTTTTGATGTCTTCAGTATTGTTTTACAATGCAGAAAATAGTCAAAATACAGAAACTCAGAATCAGAAATACTTTAATAATCCCAAGGAGAAGTTGAGTACTATGAATGAGTAGGGTGTCTAAACTTTTGACTGGTACTATATATTACAAATCATACAATGAAATATATGCAAAAAAGATACATCTGGAGAAAAATATGGACTTGCGATCTATAATACTGTATATGTACTTAGATGCAATTATGAAAATGTCACTGCACTAAGCTGCCAATGCACAATAAGCTAAGCTGATAGGATATCAGAGCCACACCCCTAAACACAACTATTTATTATTTACTGTTCACATTATAACTTTGTTTGTTGCTGGATCACAATTCCATTCCCAGTTCAATCCTAAACTTGGGTTATGTGAATTTTCTGTGCATGTGATCCCTATGTTTGCATGGGTTTCCTCTGGGGTCTCAAATTTCCTCCCACCTCTAAAAAAAATTGTTGTGAATGAGTGTGAATATGTCTGTGCATGATGCCCTGTAATAGGCTGGAGTCCTATCCAGGGCGGATGCCTACCTTGCACCCAGTGTTCCCAGGAGCTGGCTCTGGATTCACCATGACCCTGTTCAGGATAAAGTACTTACTTAAGACGAATGAGACTGAGTGACCTTTTTTTTTTCAGTCATGCCAGTCTACACCAGTTTTAGCACCAGCAATGATGGCCACAGACGTACGAAGAATATATTTAACAGTTATTCCACGAAATCAAGTTATCTATGAGCTGATGAGGCATGTAGCACTGAGTTGGCTACAAGCCATGTATGACAAGATTGAGTGTAATAACTGTTTTATTCTATCCACATTCACTAGCTTTTGCAAAAGACAGCATTTTTATTTTTAGCAAATTCAATAAATAAAAACTTTATACAAAACATCGGACAAAATAATTTCCGATTACAATGTAAAAAAAAAAACTGGCGAAATGACAGTAGCAATTTGTGAAACATGCGATAATAATAATTCTTGAAAAATGTTGCAATCAAATAATTTTATTCCATATTTTATTGCTTTTTTTTTTTAGTTTTGTTTTTGAGTAGAGTTTTCATTTCATCCTTGGTTGATTCTGTGATGCGTGCCACCAGTTTCTTCTTCTTTTAAGATTTTTTTGGCGGTTGGCAAACCAACTTAAAGGTGCATTACCGCCACTGACTGGGCTAGAGTGTGGAACAGGAGATATTGTGTGTGTGGGGGGGGGGGACTATATTCTTTTAGCTGTTTCTGTTTCTTTTAAATACTTGATACCAAAGTGATATACCGGACTTGATGCGCTCCACCATTTTGTTTTTCTCTCCTCATGGTATTCTTGGATTTCAGTCACATGACTTTTCTTAGGGCGGCACGGTGGTGTAGTGGTTAGCGCTGTCGCCTCACAGCAAGAAGGTCCTGGGTTCGAGCCCCGGGGCCGGCGAGGGCCTTTCTGTGTGGAGTTTGCATGTTCTCCCCGTGTCCGCGTGGGTTTCCTCCGGGTGCTCCGGTTTCCCCCACAGTCCAAAGACATGCAGGTTAGGTTAACTGGTGACTCTAAATTGACCGTAGGTGTGAATGTGAGTGTGAATGGTTGTCTGTGTCTATGTGTCAGCCCTGTGATGACCTGGCGACTTGCCCAGGGTGTACCCCGCCTTTCGCCCGTAGTCAGCTGGGATAGGCTCCAGCTTGCCTGCGACCCTGTAGAAGGATAAAGCGGCTAGAGATAATGAGATGAGATGAGATGAGATGAGATGAGATGAGACTTTTCTTAGCAATTTCACTTCGGGTAAAACAGCTGGTGGTCGAGCAAACCGAAACGGCTGCCATAGTGCAAACAACTAGCAATAACTTATCAGAGTGAGTATGCTCGTAATCTAGAAGCCTGCTCGCTTTAGATATATTCAGAAGATTGCTATGTGCAATGGAATCGACCCCTACAGTCTGGGAAAGAAGGATTTGTCATACGATCTCGAAAACTACCCTTCAGTCGAGTTCCCCGACATCTCGAACTATCTGGTGTTGCAGACGTCCTTCTACACCGCAAAACAGATGAAAGCATGGAAGAGTATGGAGGCTTACAACTTTTTTGTATGTGGCTGGGTAAAGGACCTCGCTATCAAGTCACTGCCGAATGAATCTTGTATTGTTTTTGTTCGTGTAAGTATGGGTTTTTTTTAAGCTTTTCATTTACATCTTTACAATGAAGTGCTGCAAGTTGAACTGTAAACAAACAACAGTTTGCTTGAAATGAAGTAAACATAACGTTTAACGAAAACATAACATCAACGAAACTGACTTCATGTTAAAACTGTTAATGTTATAGTCATGTTGTCTGTTGTTGTCCAGGTGAGGATTGGTTCCCTTCTGGGTCTGGTTCCTCTTGAGGTTTCTTCCTCGTGTCGTCTGGGGGAGTTTTTCCTTGCCACCATCGCCACAGGCTTGCTCATTGGGCATAGATTAGGGATAAAATTGGCTCATGTCTTGGGTCATTCAGATTCTGTAAAGCTGCTTTGGGACAATGTCTATTGCTAAAAGCGCTATACAAATAAACTTGACTTGACTTGATTCTCACTTGTGTTGGCTCTGATCTCTCAGGTAAATCATTCACAAAGATAATCAGAAACCCCTTTAAAGACCTGGATCTTAGTTAAACAAGATGGAGAAGTGATCACGGCGCATTGTAACAGTATGGCTGGGTAAGAATTTTGTCGCGACCTGCATGCATATGGACTTTGTGAGGAGTAAACAAAGAAACAGCTGGGGACTTTAGCGCTTCATGACTAAAAAAAGTACCTTAAAATAATGACACATAGCAAGAAAAGTATTTGGAAAACACTAAGGACATAGCTGAGAGGGAGATACAAACCTTTCACCAAGTGATCACTGCAAACTCGAGCATGCTTCGACTCTACTCCCTTCGATTTCAGTGAGAGGTTCAAAAGCCACCTTTCTCGAGGTCTTTTTGTGAAATCCTGTGTTCATTCACCCTTTTTTATTAGTTCATGGGAAACCCTGAAGAAACTTTTATCAGTTTCACGGTTTGATTGATTCGAAGAACCTAAAACAACGCAAGCGTAAAGCATTTTTCATGTGAGCAATGCACCTTCTCTGTACAAATGCTTTGTTAACTGAGCTCTGGTAGACCACCAGCTAAAGTTTTGAATAACTAATGAGGCGGATGTGACATCATGTGAAACCCCAGCAATAGAGAGCGTGCACGTGACGTCACGAGGTCACGTGATATTTGTTTATCTGCCATCTTGGACGGCATGGCCATGCATAGAACTTAGACGAACCCATTCTAATTATCAAGTGTGTGGGAGTAGATCTTTCGAGAATGGTTATATCTTGTTCAGCATTTGGTTGTACCAATAGACAGGGCCAAAAGGAGGGCCTGTCATTTTATAGATTCCCCGCAGACGAGGAGAGACGCGCAAAATGGGTGTCCGCTGTGTGAAGAGAAAACTGGTACCCCAGTTCTACCAGCCGAATTGTAGTATACTGCACCACCTATCACCAAGTTGTGATAAAAAAAATATAACTGGTTTTCACATGGACGTGTAATATTAATGTTCTTAATAAAATATGTATACAAATGCATAACTTGTTTATAAAGTTCTTCCTATCAGATTGTGTAAAGTACTGAAAAAGAATATGTATGTTATTTTAGGCACATAGAGGTGCAAGAAAATATTTTTTTAATTTGTTTGAATATAGAAGCTGGACATATCTGTGACCCCTATACATTTATATCTGATACTGAATAATAATTCTGCACAGATAAAGATAGCGGTGATTTGTGATTTTTTTTTTTTTTTCAGACAAAAACATACATATTTACAACCCTGTCATTATCTGGAACTGAGTTTAGATTTCGAACATTCTTACGATAAAACGTCCTGCATAGTCTCTTTATGATAAACGTCTTAATGCCACTTACCCGTGAGGTTATCAAGTAGACATTCTTCTTCGGAACCTTCCAGAGGTATAGTTGGGATACCCATCCCGCAACAAAATATTTATAAGCTTCCAGGCTCTTGTGGCTTTGCCAGTGTAACACGATTCGCGTGGTAGGCCAGACCGGGCAAATCGCTGGCACCGCAGCTCCGAATTTCCCTGAACAAGGATTGCGGCAAGTTGTACGGACCTGCAATCCCCAACCTGGAACACTTTTCCACGTAACGCTGCCTCACATCACCTTCAAGATGCTGAACAAACTTAGACAAGTTATCGCGCAATGTAGATGGGGTATTTTCTGAATTTTCTTGGGGATTACTCCCTGGATCCATTACGCTCGCGCAAGGTAAACAATCCTGAAGCTGTCCAATATGGCGGAGTACACATGGACGGGTCACGTGACTGCACATCCTCTATATGAGGTGATAGCCTAGTCATCGAGTAGCCAATCAGAGCACACAATTGCACAATTGCTCATATCCAGTGAATGTGGATAGAATAAAACCATATGGTCTGATGTCTTATTTTTGTGGTGGTGAAAATTGTAATGGTACAGGCTTCTATTTGCAATGATCAATATTGTGATATGTGATTAGATAAAGTAACAACTAATTATCTAAAACAACGAAGAGAATGGATATACATTAGGGGTTAAGACACACACACATGCACATTGACATATACATTCACTTTGACTACATCTACAGCTATGGAAAAAATAAGAGACCACTTTTAATGGTGGCCACCATTAAAAGTGATCTCTTTTTTTCTATAGCTGTATAGTACATGTATGCACATACGAAGATGGCAACATGACACTAAAGTGTAGTTTGTATGACATTTTTCTGTGATTTTTAACAACTGTGGTTAAATGAAGAACAGAATGATTAAAAAGTCAGTCGACGGAGAGAGGTAGAGAATAAAGAAAGAATAAGAAACCAAGACAAAGAATAAGAGTGGGTGCAAGACTTCCTCTGTGAAATGCCACCGCAGAGGTTTCTAATATGCCCCTTTACAGCTGTTAATTACTTTAACGATCCCTTCAACAAAGATTCCAACTCAACTATTCCCTACAACCTGACAGCTAGATCAAGTGTGTGTGTGTGTGTGTGTGTGTGTGTGTAATGGAGGGGATGTTCTCATTGAACCTGATTTAATTCTGCACAATGCTTCAACATGAGACAAAGAAAACTGTTCGAGTTAATGATGAGCCAAGTCGTGGTTTACCTTCACACACTCACACACTTTTATAGAGGTTCTCCTGAGGAAGCAATGGCCTATTTATCTAGCAGACACTCTACATGATTAAACCAAGACCTCTCTCTCTCTCTCTCTCATACACATACTGTACATGAACACACATACACATGCATACACTGTTGAAACAGAAGAAGTAACAATACCCCAAAAAGTATCAGAAAATAACAGACAAGCAGATTAAAATATTAATGCAACAATCACTGGAAGGTTTATACTGCATATACAGTAAGTTAGATATCACTGCAATGCATGGGGGATTAAAAAGAAGCTTTTAAAAGACGGGTGATTTTTTTTGTAAACTGTGGGGCGTCATCATCTCACATCCCTCTTCAGATCAATCCCTGCTTCTAGTCATTGCTACATTTAAGCTTTAACTGGATCAAATGTTAGAGAAGCCTCTATAGCAATGTTGTAATAAACCATGAACTTCAGTTTACTCTGATATTATTGTATTTGTGAACATTTGTTAGTTTCCTTAAAAACACGCTTGGAATAAAAAAAATTGCCAAAAATGTAAAATAGTTTAATTAATTAATTATCACATTATATATGTAATGTTTCCAGATGATATTATCTTATTTTAAACACTTTATATTTCATGAGATTTTGGTTAAAAACGAATGCCATGTGCCCTTATCGACTGGATTTAACAACTGCTAATGCCTTCATCAACGACAGTACAATTGCCTTTAGCAACTACTAATGCCTATATAAGGGATGTGCATGGCAAAGAAGCTCTTCGTCCAGTTGCTCTTTAGGCTATGTTTACATTAGACCGTATCTGTCTTGTTTTCTTCGCGGATGCACTGTCCGTTTACATTAAACCGCCTGGAAACGCCGGGAAACAGGAATCCGCCAGCGTCCACGTATTCAATCCAGATCATGTCAGCTCCGGTGCTGTGTAAACATTCAGAATACGTGGATACGCTGTGCTGAGCTCTAGCTGACATCTCATTGGACAACGTCACTGTGACATCCACCTTCCTGATTCGCTGGCGTTGGTCATGTGACGCGACTGCTGAAAAATGGCGCGGACTTCCACCTTGTATCACCTTTCATTAAAGAGTATAAAAGTATGAAAATACTGCAAATACTGATGCAAATACTGCCCATTGTGTAGTTATGATTGTCTTTAGGCTTGCCATCCTTCCACTTGCAAGTGGTAAGTGATATGCGCTGGGATCACACACACAGCGGCTCAGTCCCGAATCACAGCTTGTTCACTTCACTCGCGTGCTCTGTGAGCTGCGCAAGGCCGGAGTGCGCACCCTCCAGAGGGCACTCGCTGTTCAGGGCGGAGTGATTTGGAGCGCAGGATGCCTGCGGAGCCGAGCGTATCCGTGTATTGGTATTGCTGTGTGCACGCAAATCGTGTATTGGTGTTGCTGTGTGCACACTAATCGTTTTAAAAACGTTAATCTGATGATCCGCTGATATGGTCTAATGTAAACATGGGCTTAGACTTCTTCTTCCGAGTGAGTTCTGGAAAACCACATACAGAGACAACGTTCATTGCTTAAGAGAGTCTCTCAACTCTCTTTAGCTCTAAAGGGCAACGTTGTCGGGAAACCCACCCCTCGTCGGAAGACATATCCCATTGCTGTGGATAAGATACTACTGTGTTTCAGAAGAGTGAAAGTATTTATTGGCCTGCATCAAGCAATCCTGTCTGACTTTAAATCCTGAAAAGACTGTAATGATGTTCTTTACAAACAGACATAAACTCAGGGACTGTCCTGAAGTCTTAGTAAATGGGCAAAAAAAAAATTAAAAATGTGTATGAATTCAAAATTTGCGCGTTACCCTTGATCAAACTCTTAGTTTTAAAAATCATGTTAAAAAGCTGTGTAACACACTGAAATTTAACCTCACAAACTTTAGACATATAAGAAACTCTTTTACTGTTGAAGCATCACATACTTATTTGAATGGAATGATTCTCTCAAGGGCAACATGGTGGTGTAGGGGTTAGCACTGTTGCCTCACAGCAAGAAGGTTCTGAGTTTGAGCCCAGTGTCTGATGGGGGCCTTTCTGTGTGGAGTTTGCATGTTCTCCCCATGTCTGTGTGGGTTTCCTCCGGGTGCTCCAGTTTCCCCCACAGGCCAAAGACGTGCAGGTTAGGTTAATTGGTGGCTCTAAATTGACCATAGGTGTGAATGTGAATGGTTGTCTGTCTCTATGTGTCAGCCCTGCAATGATCTAGCAACTTATCCAGGGTGTTCCCTGCCTCTTGCCCATAGTCAGCTGGGATAGGCTCCAGCTTGCCTGCGACCCTACACAGGATAAGCTGTTACAGATAATGGATGGATTCTCCCACATCATTTGTATTGCATGACAAGTTGGTCTCAGGCATAAAACTGCCTTAAAGCCACTTGAAACATTATATAAAAGCACCCTTAAGATCCATGACAAAAACCCACATCAATCCCACCACTGTCATATACTCACCAAATACAATATTTTAAATTTTGAAAATTTGATCATGGGCGGCACGGTGGTGTTGTGGTCAGCACTGTTGCCTCAGAGCAAGAAGGTTCTGGGTTCAAGCCCAGCGGCCGACGAGGGCCTTTCTGTGTGGAGTTTGCATGTTCTCCCCGTGTCTGCATGGGTTTCCTCCAGGTGCTCTGGTTTCCCCCACAGCCCAAAGACATGCAGGTTAGGGTAATTGGTGGCTCTAAATTGACCGTAGGTGTGAGTATGAATGGTTGTTTGACTTGTCCAGGGTGTACCCCGCCTCTCACCCAGTATCCGGTTATTTAGTACAAAAGTATTGTAGCACAAATCCAAAGTCTCTTTGCACAACTATCTGTTCTTCAGCACAGCTCTGGATAATGGTCACAATAATTGCAAAAAAAATACTCCTGTTGATATAGGAAGGGGTTTATCATGATTGCTTAGGGACTGGAAGCAGGAATTTCTGCTGCTGTGCATGTTAAGGATCAGTTGTTGATCCCTGAAACATGGACTGAAAATCTGATTCTTTGGCGTCTTTGGATATTTGTAGTTTAGCCATAACAAACCTTGAATTGTGGGCACCTTCATAGATAACTTCAGTCACTTCTGATCATTTCACAAATTCAACTGACTGTCAATAATTACGTACACGTTTGCTGAATTAATTAACGGAGGGATTATGTCTCTTGCCCTGCTTGACAACATGTGTTTTGCCGACTAAGATTGGAATCTATTCCTAAAATCTTACTCAAATTATTAAAAGTCCATTTGATATCACATATTACTGTTTTATATGTATTTGACTAATAAAGCTATGAAGTCTTTTACAACCCCGATTCCAAAAAAGTTGGGACAAAGTACAAATTGTAAATAAAAATGGAATGCAATAATTTACAAATCTCAAAAACTGATATTGTATTCACAATAGAACATAGACAACAGTGCCGTATTAAGCCAATGCAGTGCCCCTGGGCACTATACCTCAAGTGCCCCCCCACCACCACCCTGCGCGCACGCGTTCAGTAACCTCCTGCACACACTCACAAACCTTGCCCTTTGCTGTCAAAAATAGTAGCATATACATAAACAATAGTACACATAAACAAGGTCATTCTTCCTCATTGAAAATTTATTAAGTAGGCTACATCAGCCCATCAAATTCACTGAAAACAACCAACGATATGCATGTAGGCATATTGAAATGTCTTATTCAAAAATGAGCAGCATATATTTGTATGTCTCAATAAAAACCTTCAAAGCATCCATACTCTATTCTATCCATATTAAAATGTCTCAATTCAAAATGTGTATCAATTCAAACAGCATCAGCAATTTAAACAGCATCCATCTATATACAATACAGCATATTCAAATGTGTCAATTCAAAATGTGCATCAATTAAAATAGCGCAGGATCAGTTGAAATAGAGAAGTGTTCTACTGGCGTCGGCTGCACTGGGTTGACATCCATAACACCCTCGTCTTCCTTCTCGTCACCATGGTGTGAACTGATCTCTACCTGTCTTAAAGTGGCTTCGCACATATCCTCCTCCCCAGGGTCTCCCTCGCTCCCATCTTCCTCAAGGGGCTCCTCGTCGTCGCCGACCCCTCGGCTAACACTGGCTGTGGTTGTAGCATCTCCCCGGCTAGTGCTAACAGGGCCATCTCCCTCACTAGCATCGTTGATTTCACTAGCTTCGGCTTCAGCACTGGTAGTGACAGCAGTTGTCGATGTTTTTATAAAAAAATGATCTAACACTGGAACATTTTTAATTGTAGCTACACGCCTGGAGTCTTTCTCTTTTTTAAATTTTGTCTTCTCACAACCACTCAATTGATGTCTGTCCATTTTTCATTTCTACCGCGGTTTTTAAAAAATTGATACATTTCACCGTAGGTGGACGGGCTCAACTGACAGGTTGAGGAAAGGGGGGGTTAATGGTCACATAGGCCACTCTTGCTCAGAATTATGATTATTGTTGTTGTTCTTATGAAATTAGTGTTCATAATGAATTATATATGACTATTTAACAATGTCAAGTGTATAACCATTTTAAGTGTACAAACATTCACGAAAAATATTTTTAAAGTTTCTGTCATGTGGTGCCCCCCCACTGGCTGTGAGTGGTTAGTGCCCCTGGGCACTGTGCCGCAGGCCCATATAGTTAATCCGGCCTTGATAGACAACATATCAAATGTCAAAAGTGAGACATTTTGAAATTTCATGCCAAATTTTGGCTCATTTGAAATTTCATGACAGCAACACATCTCAAAAAAGTTGGGACAGGGGCAATAAGAGGCTGGAAAAGGTAAAGATACAAAAAAGGAACAGCTGGAGGACCAAACTGCAACTCATTAGGTCAATTGGCAATAGGTCATTAACATGACTGGGTATAAAAAGAGCATCTTGGAGTGGCAGCGGCTCTCAGAAGTAAAGATGGGAAGAGGATCACCAATCCCCCTAATTCTGCGCCGGCAAATAGTGGAGCAATATCAGAAAGGAGTTCGACAGTGTAAAATTGCAAAGAGTTTGAACATATCATTATCTACAATGCATAATATCATCAAAAGATTCAGAGAATCTGGAAGAATCTCTGTGCGTAAGGGTCAAGGCCAGAAAACCATACTGGGTGCCCGTGATCTTCGGGCCCTTAGATGGCACTGCATCACATACAGGCATGCTTCTGTATTGGAAATCAGAAAATGGGCTCAGGAATATTTCCAGAGAACATTATCTGTGAACACAATTCACCGTGCCATCCACCGTTGCCAGCTAAAACTCTATAGTTCAAAGAAGAAGCCGTATCTAAACATGATCCAGAAGTGCAGACGTCTTCTCTGGGCCAAGGCTCATTTAAAATGGACTGTGGCAAAGTGGAAAACTGTTCTGTGGTCAGACAAATCAAAATTTGAAGTTCTTTATGGAAACCAGGGACGCCATGTCATTCAGACTGAAGAGGAGAAGGACGATCCAAGTTGTTATCAGCGCTCAGTTCAGAAGCCTGCATCTCTGATGGTATGGGGTTGCATTAGTGCATGGGCAGCTTACACATCTGGAAAGACACCATCAATGCTGAAAGGTATATCCAGGTTCTAGAGCAACATATGCTCCCATCCAGACGACGTCTCTTTCAGGGAAGACCTTGCATTTTCCAACATGACAATGCCAAACCACATACTGCATCAATTACAGCATCATGGCTGTGTAGAAGAAGGGTCTGAGTACTGAACTGGCCAGCCTGCAGTCCAGATCTTTCACCCATAGAAAACATTTGGCACATCATAAAACGGAAGATACGACAAAAAAGACCCAAGACAGTTGAGCAACTAGAATCCTACATTAGACAAGAATGGGTTAACATTCCTATCCCTAAACTTGAGCAACTTGTCTCCTCAGTCCCCAGACGTTTACAGACTGTTGTAAAGAGAAAAGGGGATGTCTCACAGTGGTAAACATGGCCTTGTCCCAACTTTTTTGAGATGTGTTGTTGTCATGAAATTTAAAATCACCTAATTTTTCTCTTTAAATGATACATTTTCTCAGTTTAAACATTTGATATGTCATCTATGTTCTATTCTGAATAAAATATGGAATTTTGAAACTTCCACATCATTGCATTCCATTTTTATTTACAATTTGTACTTTGTCCCAACTTTTTTGGAATCGGGGTTGTACCAAAAAAAGACCAATTTCAATGAGAAAAATGATAATTATGTCTCCTTCATAACCAGCAGTTGTGATATGTAAACAAGAGAAAGAAACTTCCATTAAAGTATCCTAGAATGAATGACAATTAAATAGAAGTGCAATATAAACATTCAGGAATGACAAAACAACCAAAATTAATATATCAACTGTTTTATAATATGGCAATCATGAAGCAAGAAGAAGATGAAGAAGAAGAAATTGTGCTCAGATCTAAGGGTTGTTTGATCGTCAAGACAAGTCTGGAAGCTGTGGCTAGTTTACAGGGAAATTCACTTTGTTGCAGGATGTTTATATTTTATTTCATCTCATCTCATTATCTCTAGCCGCTTTATCCTGTTCTACAGGGTCGCAGGCAAGCTGGAGCCTATCCCAGCTGACTGCAGGCGAAAGGTGGGGTACACCCTGGACAAGTCGCCAGGTCATCACAGGGCTGACACACAGACACAGACAACCATTCACACTCACATTCACACCTACGGGCAATTTAGAGTCACCAGTTAACCTAACCTGCATGTCTTTGGACTGTGGGGGAAACCGGAGCACCCGGAGGAAACCCACACGGACATGGGGGGAACATGCAAACTCCACACAGAAAGGCCCTCGCCGGCCACGGGGCTTGAACCCGGACCTTCTTGCTGTGAGGCAACAGCGCTAACCACTACACCACCATGCCGCCCTATTTTATTTCAATATTTCTTTTTTTGGTTCAATGCTATTAACCATTAAAAAACATTAACACTAAATTATCAAATCAATAAATCACAAACACTCATTTGTAGACTGTGCAAAAAAAACGCAGTACACAGATTACAGACAATTCACACAAGTCGATCAGCTCAAGAACAGTTTGCACTTTATTTGAATAATAATAAAGTCTATTGTGTCTTTGCGTCATTCTTTAAACCTGTCATTGGAATAACAATGGAATAGATGGCAAAAAATTTAACTTCTCTAATCCTATTGTTTTCTTTTAATTGAGCACTTGGTGAACAGAAACGGATGGATATACTACGATATCAACCGTAGTGTGGAAGTGCATCTATAATTTAATTGATTACCAAGTTTTATTTATTTTTTGTTTTAAGTTTAATTATTTCAATTTCTTGCATTTAGAAGTCATAGCCATTATCTAAAATGTAAATAGCTTAATAAAATAACTGAAGTAACTGTACATAGTTTCTTTCGACCTTTTTTCTTTTGTAAAAAAGTTAAAATTAAAAAAACAATACGCTTTCTTTAAACTCTTATCTTGTAAATTTTGCTTGACTTTTCATTCTTTATCAAATTAGCAACTTGTAAATAATAAATATGATATAATTTAAGCTTAGTACTTTAATAAAGACAAAACAAAACTGGAAGTTGGCTATAACAGTGTACTGTGTCAGGGCAGGCCCGGCGCCAGGAACAGTTTACTAAGGGGGCAATTAGAAATCACAAGGGGGCAAATATTTTTCATATCGTGTGTAGTAGTGATGGCGGTCTGACAACGTGTTTCAAACAATTAACTGCGTCAACCACAAAACCACGGCCCCGAAGGTTGCTTTAGTCCAGGAAAATCATGTGGCATATTACCAGGGCATTTGCGCTTTATCAACACCCGTGCCCACCTGTTACCCCTCCCCTCCAATTTTCTCACAGACACGCAGTACAACCGGAAAGATGCCAAACATAAAACAACACACACACAAACCTACAGGCAAGTCCTTTACATTTAAAATACATACAAATAGCTCCGCGGCATGAAAACAAAACGTCAATGCAAGTCTAAGGTACTTGGCTCGGCGGCCAAAATCATAATTTAAAAAAATCAACAGACCCCGTGACTGCACCAGTAATAGCCTTCCTGACTCGCACCGAGTCAACGCTAACCACTTAATCCGCGATCCCAGTTTAGGCGTGTAGGGGACTAAACACTCTAAAGTGATGAATTTTCACCCCCGCTGCATGGGGGGTGACGTCAACGACACATATTCTTACGCTATTTGCGCACAAAGCGGACCATATATGAACACATACACCGACATAAACGGAGATAAACTTAGCCTACAAAGAAAGAAAATGGATTCACAATATTGTGATTGAATTCGTTTAATTCGGAGGAGGAAAGACTACTCCCGTAAACTTGACTGCATATTACAGGATATTGCAGAGACAGTGCACTTGTAAGTGTGCATGTAAAACCCCCGCCAGCACGACCCCTCCCCTTGTCCTTATCACAGGTGTGTGCGGCTGTGTCAGCATTTCACACATACACCCACAATAACTAGTAGTCCCCAGTAGTTAGGACTGATACACATGTCTAAAACAGGGTTAATATTAAATTCAGGCTTTTTGACATAATCCTACCTTAATACAGTTGAATTCTACGATTGCAACGTAAGAATCATAACAACCAATCAGATGTTCTACCGTGCCAGTTTTAGTAGTGATTTATGTGAAATGTATTTTTGTGCAATGCGCAACCACTTAATATTTCGTATTTGAAAATGCAAATTATTAATACGTCTATAATACATTATATTTTCATAAGAAAACAATTAAGTGATCTGAGTCTCCGTTGAGGGGGCGGGGCTGTAGCCACGAGGGGGCGACGCCCCCTTTCGCCCCCCCCCATGGCGCCAGGCCTGTGTCAGGGTATGTGCTGTGTTAAATAATTTGGAGGGAGGATTGGTGACTAACATATGGGCTACATCAAACATGGTGGTTTCAAGATGGTGGAGTGGGGAAATACAATTGCTTGTTTTCAATTGGAATCTCCGCAATTTTCATTTTAAAAAAATCCATCAAACATCTTTAAACATGATCAGTAAGTAGTCATAATAAAGATTAAGTGTTCTTGGATCTTGTGCTAAGAGACTTTAGAACTTGTGCTAAAAGACTTTGGATTTGTGCTAAAAGACTTTTGTGCTAAATAACCACAAACCCTCTCATCTATAGTCAGCTGGGATAGGCTCCAGCTTGCCCGTGACCCTGCACAGGATAAGTGGTTATGGATAATGGATGGATTTTAATTCACTGTATGCTCCACCTACCTGCCCAGGGACTACAGGCAGAAAATAGCAACTTGCTAAAACCTGGTACAATGCCTCTCTCCTTGTTTTATACAAGGTTAATGTTTTATTGTGCACTGTACCCAGGGGCGCCGCCAGAAATTTTGGGCCCCATGAAAGATTAGAATTTTGTGCCCCCCAACTTTGCCCACCCTCGTCACAATTGCACTATTGTCATTATTTGACTTTTGATAGCCCATGGACCTTGAGTTTGTGACTTTGTTATTACATTTTATGTATTAACCTACCAGGGACTAGATGAAAACTGGTCAGTGACTAATTCTGGTGCATTTACAATCACAAATGAAAATTCAAGATTTTGCCACATGCCTTCTTGTGCTAGGACAATTGGTAGTGAAATGTGTGATGTGACTGCTAATAAATCATAGAAAAAGTTTGTCAAAGCAAATATTCAAATATTCATGAA
Source organism: Neoarius graeffei (assembly GCF_027579695.1). Taxonomy (NCBI): domain Eukaryota; kingdom Metazoa; phylum Chordata; class Actinopteri; order Siluriformes; family Ariidae; genus Neoarius; species Neoarius graeffei. Next base: position 76,204,146 of record NC_083569.1, on the reverse strand, counting down.
CAATAAAATATTCAATATTCAAGATAGATTCTTACCAGCAATATCAACCAATCCAAATGTAAACATGAAGAACAATATTTACACTACTCATACAGTAAAGATTTAAATACCCAAGTCTAGGCGCCGAGGCTTCTTTGTAGCAAAGTTATGAATTAAATCTTTGAAGTCTAGAGAGCGAGCCAATTCACTTTCAATTGAAAGTATTGCTAGACTATTCAACCTCTCCTGCAACATGGTCGACCTGAGGTAACTCTTAATCAGTTTGAGTTTACTGAATGCCCTTTCTCCACCAGCAACTGTAACTGGCAGTGTGCAAAAAATCCTGACATTTCAATTTGATCAATTACGTACGTATTTCTTCATATGTTGTAACCTCTATCCCTCTTTTATGTGTGCTGCGCTTTCTCCAGCTCCTCAATTTGAAACCAATGGTTTAGAACGTGTGAACATTCCACACACGTAACCATGTCAAACACTTGACTGGTGTCCGTTATTAGCAACACTTTAATCTAGCAAACTGTATATGGCGCTCGCTCATTAAAAACTTCAATCCTAAAGCATTTATGGGTTGTATTGCTGCTTTCCTACTTCTCCAAAGGGGGGTTCAGTGGTTTGGTAGGGCGGAGGTCCCCCTGAGGCTGAATCTGTGCATATTTAGGGCACCCCATTAGTTATGAAACTGGTTATTAGCACTAGTTATTAGCACCAGCATAACGTAATATTTCATCTTGTTTATCACACAAGTCAGTTCAGTTATTAAAATGGAAAAAATGTCACTGTACAAACTGTAAAAGTGTTCTCTTGATAGAATAATCCAACCACGTTCATACTGTTCATTTACCATTCGCTAATATTTTGAACACACATGTGAGCGATAGCTACCTTTCTTTGGGAAAAACTGAGTGACCAGTTGCCTGCCTCTCCGGTCCCTCTCAGCTTTCAGCTGCCTTTCTTTACGTTTTTGACAGCCACTCTTCATATTTAGCGATCATAGACTGTATGCACTCCACTGCTGGCTGGCTGGCTGTTGCACCACGACACAGCAGCAAGTAGCGTTGCACTGATCAGCACACAGATTTAACGCATCGCGCTTCTACCAGAACTGGACCGTACCATTTTGCAAAAGGGGGAGGGTTAAATGACAATATGTTGAAGAACTCAAGAAATAGACAACCTTGTTCAATTAGCTCATTTTACCAGACGGAATATTGCATTGTTGTTATTTCAAAAGTCTTATTAAAATCATTAAAAGCATATTATCAGCCCCTTAAAGGGCCCCATGGCAGTGCTGGGCCCCTAGAATTGTTCTAACCTTTCCCCCCCTGGCGGCGCCCATGACTGTTTAAATAAAAACAAAAATGACAATAATAATTATAGTAGTGAAAGTAAGAGCATTTCCACACATACAATGTGACGAGAACTCACAAGATTTGGACTAAAGAGCTGTGTGGCCATAAGAAAACCACTTGTTAATAAGGATAATCAGAAGAAAAGGCTTCAGTTTGCTCAGGAGTATAAAGCTTGGACTCTGGAGTAAGGGAAAAAGGTCCTGTGGTCTGATGAGTCCAGATTGACCCTATTCCTGAGTGATGGGTGTATCAGGGTAAGAAGGGAAGCACATGAAGCAATGTACCTATCATGCATAGTGGCCACTGTACAAGCCTCTGGAGGCAGTGTTATGATGTGTGGTTGCTCAGTTGGTCAGGTCAAGGCTCAAGGCGGTCCAACAAAATATTAGTGTGCGCAACTTTTTTTTTTGGTCAGGTAGCACATACATGCTTTGTCTAGTTTCAAAAGACAAGCAAAGGTATCATGTGCACCACATTACTTTATATACTGTTATATACCGTATACGGTATATCTGTTTTTGTCCTGACAATTTTATAATAATAATGGTCTTTTAAAATTTTCTACAGCTGAAACTGATCTCTATACGTAGCCTATTACTTAAACCCTATTTGCAGTGTGAGTTTGGTGTCTGTACTAAAACATAATCTCTGTGATAAAACTCTAGCAGTGTAAAGAATGATGTTTTATGCTGCCTGTGGCTGTCAGTGTAATGGTCCATTGCCTGCAGTTCTTCGGTTTGCTTTCTGTTTGCTTCTAATGGGCTCCTAGTGAAGAATGTAGGTGATGTAAGCCGTAGCAACTAAATTTTCCAACTTTCAAACCATCCATCATTCTGTGATTGCTGGAAATTTTTAATAAGCTGGTGTGGATTATAAATGCTGGTTAAAATGGAAGCGTGATACACACTTGATATGAATAAAAGCTCTTTATAAATGATTTCGCTGTGAATTGGCCTGCATTCATCAGGCAAGGGTTTTTTTTTCTCTCATCACTTTTGTTCTTAGTACTTTTGATAACATGAGGACAAAACCTCATGAAGACAAGACTGCTACGTGAAAATGTTGATTATTAAAATCACTATAGAGATAAAAATCAAAGACAAAGCTAACACATGGTGGAACCCTGAGGCGTGTGTGTGTGTGTGTGTGTGTGAGAGAGAGACAGAGATAAATGGAGTATGAGGACATGGACATGGACTGACCCTTTATTCTCCTTCAGCTCCACAGCAAAGAAGTCACACTCACATGAGCACACATCGACACCCACAGAACATTATTTAATGTGCGGCTGCTCCTTCTGTGTGTGTTACTGACACACAGTTACTGTGTGTGTGTGTGTGTGTGTGTGTGTGTGTGTGTGTGTGTGTGTGTGTGTAGCGCTTTGGACAACTACCTGCAAAAGAAATATACTTTGAAAATTGTACTGTGAATTCACAAAGGATCTGCTTGAAAGAAAAGTCTTCCCAGTATACGAGTAAATGTGGCGTGTGTGTATTCTTCTTGTGAAGAAGAAAGAGAGAAAAAATATCCATCTACAAAGTGCTGTAAGCAGTCTGACACTACTCTGATGTTAACACTGGAGTGTGAAGTGAGACAGCAGCGAGACAGAGAGACACACACAGAGACGGAGCGAATGAACAAGTAGGATGGCAATGAACCAGACAGCGAGTACCTGTTTTCAAAATACACCAGAAAATACAACAGAGGAAGAGAGACTGAGGAAAAAAGAGACAGGGGTGGAAAGGGGATGAATGTGTCCCATTTGTCTGCTTTCTTTCTCTTCACTTGTTCTCCTTTTCCCTTTCATCATCTCCATGTCCCTTGAAATGTGCTGAGTAGTCAGTCTCTCTCTCTCTCTCTCTCTCTCTCTCTCACACACACACACACACAGACATCCTTTCACTTTCTCTCAGCAGAGTCATGGCAGTGGGACATGGACACAATGCTAATCAGGCCTCCTCCCTCTCTCTTTCTCTCTCCCTGTGATGTCAGGAGCCATAAAGGCGAAACAACAGTGGTGCGATGTCTTCGTTTCTCCCCTTCACGTTTGTTCTCTCACTATCTCACTGAAGAGCAAAAATCTATCATACATAAGCATGGCTAGTATTGCTTCTGCAGCATTACTGCAGAGAGAACCACAAACAAACTGACACATTTATGACTTCCAGTGTCCGTGCCTATTACTTTAATTACTCTCTCACACAGCTCAATTTTACAGTCAGGCCTAACTATAAAAATTGTTCAAGGTACCATTTGTAATTTTTAAGAAGTGTTTATAGACCTGGAATAATAATTTCCCTCAATCCCTTCAAAAAACTCACAAAATTGCAGAAGTATCAGATATACAGTACACAAATGCCTTACTCGAGTAAAAGTGTAAATAATCAAAAGGGGAAAACATGATACAGCTTGTTTGAGGTGGCAAATGTGAACTAAAGCTAACCAACACCGGTATCCAAAATCTCTTAAACACTACCTAGCATGAAAATTCTGAGAATACAAAATAACTTACATGCTCATATCGGTCATGATACCATGATAGAGCTGTCGGCATCAAGAGCTCATATTTGTTTGATTTTTCCCCTCCCCTATTTTTTTTTTTTGGTGGTAAACGTACAAATGTCTAAATAAAATCATATTGGCCATCATTTCCAAAATGAATGTTACAATAGAAAGCTGGGTCTATAGTCGTTTGTAAATACACATTCCATTCTGTCCCTGATGATGGACCGTACAGTAGGTCCGAAAGCTCGGAGTAAGATTTCATAAAATTTATGTGGAAGACACATTTTTAAAGAGAAGAAACCTTTGTCACATGCACACTTCAAGCACAGTGAAATTCATCCTCTGCATTTAACCCATCTGAAGCAGTGAACACACACACATGCACAAACACCCAGAGCAGTGGGCAGCCACACAGCGTCCGGGGAGCAGTCAGGGGTTAGGTACCTTGCTCAAGGGCACCTCAGCCCAAGGCCGCCCCACGTCAACCTAAGTGCATGTCTTTGGACTGTGGGGGAAACCGGATCACCCGGAAGAAACCCATGCAGACACGGGGAGAACATGCAAACTCCACACAGAAAGGCCCTCGCTAGCCGCTGGGTTCGAACCCGGAACCTTCTTGCTGTGAGGCAACTATGCTAACCACTACACCACCGTGCAACCTAATCAATACTTATTGATTTAATATGATTTCCACATAAAACAAACTCAACATTTTTGTTTTATTCCATAAACTACTGACAACATTTCTCCCAAATTCCACATAAAAATATTGTCACTTAGAGCATTTAATTGCAGAAAATGACAACTGGTCAAAATAACAACAAAAAAAAGATGACATGTTTTCAGACCTTGAATAATGCATAGAAATCAAGATCATATTCAATTTTAAACAACACAATACTAATGTTTGAACTTAGGATGAGTTCAGAAATCAATATCTGGTGGAATAACCCTGACATTTAATCACAGCTTTCATGTGTCTTGGCATGCTCTCCACCAGACTTTCACATTGCTCTTGGGTGACTTTGTGCCAATCTTGACACTAAAATTCAATCAGCTCAGCTTTGTTTGATGGCTTGTGACCATCCATCTTCCTCTTGACCACATTTCAGAGGTTTACACTGGGGTTCAGGTCTGGACATTGAGCTGACCATGACAGGGTCTTGATCTTGTGGTCCTTCATCCACATCTTGATTGTCTGGCTGTGTGGCATGGAGAATTGTCCTGCTGGAAAACCCAATCCTCAACGTTAGGGAACATTGTCAGAGCAGAAGGAATCAAGTTTTCTTCCAGGATAACCTTGCACATGGTTTGATTCATGTGTCCTTCACAAACAAAAATCTGCCCCACTCCAGCCTTGCTAAAGCACCCCCAGATCATCACCGATCCTCCACCAAATTTCACAATGGGTGTGAGACACTGTGGCTTGTAGACCTCTCCAGGTCTCTGTCTAACCATTAGATGACCAGGTGATGGGAAACGCTGAAAACTGGACTCATTAGAGAAGATGACTTTACTCCAATCCTCTATGGTTCAATCCTTATGGTCTTTAGCAAACCTCAGCCTGGCTGTTCTTTGCTTCTCATTGATGAAGGGCTTTTTTCTAGTTTTGTGTGATTTCAACCCTGCCTGAAGAAGCCTGTTTCGAACCATCCTTGCCATGCACATAACCCCAACTGCCATTTTTCATGCTTTTTGTAGGTCACTTGATGTAATCCTATGGTTGGTGAGTGACATTCAAAGGAGTTGATGATCATCCCGGTCAGTGGAAAGATGGTTTCACCCTCTGCCAATCTGTAACTCTGTTGTCCCCACTGTCTGCTGCTTGAGCTTGTTCTTATGGACTGCCATCTTTGATATTTTGAGGATGGAAGCAATCTGACCCTTACTGTATCCCTCTGCCAGTAAAGCCAGAATTGAAGCCTTCTTTTTCTCATTTAAATCTTTTTTTAAACTCTTTTGACATGATAAATAAATATTTTTGTATTCCAATTCAATTTAAGGTACTACTAGCACTGTTTTCACCATCCAAACTGGTCCTATTGCAAGAGGATAGTGATTACCACAGCAGTGGTTTTAATACTTTTCCTCATTAAATAAGATTTGGTTCAGGTGATCACCTAATTAGTACCTCATTAAGTAAAATGAGGTATGCTTGTGTTGGAATTCCAGCACAGACACTGGAATGAAATGGCTGCCACACATGCTGATTTAAGAAAAAAAAAATGAAGTGGTCTCTTAATTTTTTCCAGAGCTATATTCTGATTGACATTGAAGTATATGCAGCCACATATTCATCACTTAAAAATATATAGCATGTGGCAAAATATTATATTTTATAAAGGTCCACACTGACTATGTGTTATATATCCCTAACATAGGCTGAATAGATGTTTTCAAATTGTTTGCAATTAATGTTTTATTTAGGTGAAAGATTAATTTATCTTTCATTGTCAGATAGCCTACTTCACTGTAAATTATAATTAGCTCATGTTACTTTAAAAATATGCAAATCAGTTGCCTTAAAAACTAGATTTCTTTCCATAATGCATTTTTCTGACTACTTATGATGTTACTTTGCAGGTTGCCAGATATTCATCCATCCGTCCATTATCTGTAACCACTTATCCTGTGCAGGGTCACGGACAAGCTGGAGCCTATCCCAGCTGACTATGGGTGAGAGGTGGTTTCCCCCTGGTGACAAGTCACCAGGTCATCGCAGGGCTGACACATAGAGACACACAACCATTCACACTCACATTCACACCTACAGTCAATTTAGAGCCACCAATTAACCTAACCTGCATGTCTTTGGCCTGTGGCGGAAACCAGAGCACCTGGAGGAAACCGACACAAACACAGGGAGAACATGCAAACTCCACACAGAAAGGCCCCATCAGCCACTGGGCTCGAACCCAGAACGTTCTTGCTGTGAGGTGACAGTGCTAACCATTACATCACCATGCTGCCCAGGTTGCCAAATAGAAATAATTACTTCAATTGGAACTGCAGCATTAGAGCTTCTATTTCAAGGGAAGCAAAGTTTATTTTCTTGGTCATATTATGTCTCTCCATGTTGTCTTGGGACGCAGCCTTTAAACCACAAATATTTAGAGGCATGATATTTAAATGACAATGGTTTTTCAGTCACCACATTTATCAACACCCGATCATTCTTATGCTGTGATTGGCAAGATATAAACATTTAATGAATCACACGTGAACCCTGTCATATGATGATTTCTACACTTGAATCTGTGCTGGTTTCTACACTAGATTGATAAATGAGGGTCAATGTGATCATTCATGTCTCTATTCTTCTTCTAACAACCTTTACAACTTTGATTTGTGAAGAATTGTAATCAACATTATTATTTTCAGAAATACTGCAGTAGATTAAAGGGGACCCATTTGTTTTGAAAGGTATTTTTCATGTTTTGAATGGTTTCTAAATGTATTATGTAAAAAACAAACAATAAGTGAATGAGTTAAGTACAGTCAGAGTGTGTCTCAATGGCTGTTGTGACGCATCAAGTGTGGTTACTTCGAGTTACCACTCCTGGTTAGTGCCGCTGTTTTACAGCACTGCGAAAGGGAAAGCTAAGTGCGTAAGTCTTTCCTTGCCAGTACATAAGCTCTCCTTCAGCAAGCCCTATGTAGTGCCTCCAGCTCAATACCCCAGCCAGACGAGCCAACCTCATCAGTGCTTATGCCCCAACGCTGATTTCACCTGCCGATGCCAAAGGCAAATACTACGACAAACACAGGCATAAGCAAGATCCCTGAGAAAGAGTTCCTGTTCATCCTTGGCGACTTCAATGCCAGAGTGGGCTCTGACTCCAACTCCTGGCCTACAGTGGTGCTTGAAAGTTTGTGAACCCTTTAGAATTTTCTATATTTCTACATAAATATGACCTAAAACATCATCAGATTTTTACACAAGTCCTAAAAGTAGATAAAGAGAACCCAGTTAAACAAATGAGACAAAAATATTATACTTGGTCATTTATTTATTGAGGAAAATAATCCAATATTACATACCTATGAGTAGCAAAACTATGTGAAACTTTGCTTTTAGTATCTGGTGTGACCCCCTTGTGCAGCAATAACTGCAACTAAACATTTCCGGTAACTGTTGATCAGTCCTGCACACTGGCTTGGAGGAATTTTAGCCCGTTCCTCCGTACAGAATGGCTTCAACTCTGGGATGTTGGTGGGTTTCCTCACATGAACTGCTCACTTCAGGTCCTTCCAAATTTCAATTGGATTAAGGTCAGGACTTTGACTCTGCCATTCCAAAACATTAACTTAATTCTTCTTTAACCATTCTTTGGTAGAACGAAGCACTGCTTCCTGAGCACGGCTGCAGGAAACCAGCACAAAGACACACAAAGCCAGTAAAGTTATTTTTTTGCTGCATGACCCACCTTCTCTTGAGATTCAGTTCATGGACAGATGCCCTGACATTTTCCTTTAGAATTCGCTGGTATAATTCAGAATTCATTCTTCCATCAATGATGGCAAATCGTCCTGGCCCAGATGCAGCAAAACAGGCCCAAACCATGATACTACCACCTTCATGTTTCACAGATGGGATAAGGTTCCTATGCTGGAATGCAGTGTTTTCCTTTCTCCAAACATAATGCTTCTCATTTAAACCAAAAAGTTCTATTTTGGTCTCATCCGTCCACAAAACATTCGTCCAATAGCCTTCTGGCTTGTCCACGTGATCCTTAGCAAACTGCAGACAAGCAGCAATGTTCTTTTTGGAGAGCAGTGGCTTTCTCCTTGCAACCCTGCCATGCACACCATTGTTGTTCAGTGTTCTCCTGATGGTGGACTCATGAACATTAACATTAGCCAGTGTGAGAGAGGCCTTCAGTTGCTTAGAAGTTACCCTGGGGTCCTTTGTAACCTTGATGACTATTACATGCCTTGCTCTTGGAGTGATCTTTGTTGGTCAACCACTCCTGGGGAGGGTAACAATGGTCTTGAATTTCCTCCATTTGTACACAATCTGTCTGACTGTGGATTGGTGGAGTCCAAACTCTTTAGAGATGGTTTTGTAACCTTTTCCAGCCTGATGAGCATCAACAAGGCTTTTTCTGAGGTCCTCAGAAATCTCCTTTGTTCATGCCATCATACACTTCCACAAACATGTGTTGTGAAGATCAGACTTTGATAGATCCCTGTTCTTTAAATAAAACAGGGTGCCCACTCACACCTGATTGTCATCCCATTGATTGAAAACACCTTATTCTAATTTCACCTTCAAATTAACTGCTAATCCTAGAGGTTCACATACTTTTGCCACTCACAGATATGTAATATTGGATCATTTTCCTCAATAAATAAATGACCAAGTATAATATTTTTGTCTCATTTCTTTAACTGGGTTCTCTTTATCTACTTTTAGGACTTGTGTGAAAATCTGATTATGTTTTAGGTCATATTTATGCAGAAATATAGAAAATTATAAAGGGATCACAAACTTTCAAGTACCACTGTATATGTCTCGGGATGTTCAGCACCTGGAGGATGAACGAGAATGGACAGCGCCTGCTGGAACTCTACTGCCAGCACAACTTGTGTGTCCCCAACACCTTCTTCAACACCAAACCTCAGCACAGAGTCTCCTGAAGACACCCCCAGTCCAAGCACTGGCACCAACTTGACCTGGTCCTCACCAGATACCCCAGCCTACAAACATCAGGCTTACCAACACCTATCAGAGCGCCGATTGTGATTCTGATGACTCCTTGGTTTGTAGCAAGATCAAGCTGTGCACAAAGAGACTGTGCGATACTAAAAAGGAGGGCAGACCTTGCATCGACGCCAGCAAGACTGCCAACCAAGGAAAGGTCGAGGAATTTGCTGCTGCTCTGGAGAAATCCTTGCCAGGCCCACCATCAGCAAATGCCTGTGACAGATGGGAATATTTCAGAGATGCAGTGTATAATTCTGCTATGGACACCTTTGGCAGAAAGATTGGCAAATCAGCTGACTGGTTTGAAGCCCATGCTGAAGACCTGAAACCTGTCTTTGAGGAGAACAGGAACGCTCTGGCTGCGTACAAAGCCAGCCCTAATGAGAAGAATCTGCAAGTCTTTCAGGCTGCCCACAGCAAAGTCCAGCAGACCGCCAGGCATTGTGCCAATGACTATTGGCTACAGCTCTGCTCTAAGATCCAGGTCGCAGCAGACACTGGTAACATCAGGGGGTTGTATGACAGCATCAAGCTGGCCCTGGGCCCAACTCAGAAGAAGACTGCTCTCCTCAAGTCCACCACAGGTGAGATCATCCAGGACCAGACCAAACAGATGGAGCACTGGATAGAGCATTACTCCGAGCTCTACGCCAGGAAGAACATGGTCTCCGAAGACGCTCTGAACGCCATCGAGTGCCTGCCCATCCAGGATGATCTGGACAGCAAACCAACAGTCAAAGAGCTGAATGAAGTCCTGGACTCTCTCACCCCTGGCAAAGCACCTGGAAAAGATGGCACCCCTGCCGAAGTCCTCAAGTGCTGTAGAGAGACCCTCATTACTGAACTGCATGAGATCCTGTGCCTCTGCTGGGGAGAAGGTGAAGTACCCCAAGACATGAGAGATGCTAACATTGTCACCCTCTATAAAAACAAAGGTGACAGAAGTGACTGGAATAACTACATAACTACAATAACTGCATCTCTCTCCTCAGCATCGTGGGGAAGCTGTTCGCCCGAGTCACACTGAAGAGACTCCAAGCCCTGGCAGAGAGAGTCTACTCTGAATATCAGTGTGGCTTCCACCCAAACAGGTCCACCATCGATATGGTCTTCTCCTTACGACAGCTGCAAGAGAAATGCAGAGAGCAGAGGCAGCCACTCTTCATCACCATCATTGACCTGATGAAAGCCTTTGACCAGGTCAGCAGGGATGGCCTCTTCAAAATCCTTCCCAAGATAGGATGCCCACCCAGACTGCTCAGCATCATCAAGTCCTTCCATGACAACATGAAGGGCACCGTTGTCTTCGAAGGCTCAACATCCAACTCCTTCAGTATCCAGAGTGGGGTAAACCAGGGCTGCATCCTCGCGCTGATATTGTTCAGGATATTCTTTGCAGTCACGCCTTCGGAAACACCACAGAAGGTATCTATCTTCACACCAGATCGGATGGGAAGCTCTTTAACCTCTCCAGACTAAGAGCCAAGTCCAAAGTCCAGCTGAAATGCCTTCAAGACTTCCTCTTTGCTGATGATGATGCTGTCACTGCCCACTCAGCCAACGACCTTCAGCAACTCATGACCCGGGTCAGCCAGGCCTGCCAAGACTTGAAGGCCTTGAACATTGACACAAAGATCTGGGAAACTCTGGATTCAGAGCAAACAACCTGGAGACAAGCAGTACACAAAGGACTCCAGCTTTGAAGAGACACAGGTCAGCCAGGCCTGCCAAGACTTGAAGGCCTTGAACATTGACACAAACATCTGGGAAACTCTGGATTCAGTGCGAGCAACCTGGAGACAAGCAGTACACAAAGGACTCTCCAGCTTTGAAGAGTAGTCCGAAGCCCAGCAGTCTGAAGCCAGGAGACAGAGACGAAAAGTCTCAACCAGACTGACAGACCATCCTCAGTCTTCATCTGCCAACTGTGCTGGAAGGACTGCCATTCCCACATCGGACTCATTAGTCACACTCGACGCTGTTCCTGATCCTGATTGACAACCAAAGTGCAGACCCATAGTCTCCTGAGACTGAAGGATGCCTACTACTACTAAGTACAGAGATTTGCAAATCAGATTTAAGTACAATCCTGAAGTTATTTTACTTTGTTCCATTATACCTCTGTAATATGTCTATACACTGGACATTGCTAGTTGCTTCATTTGAGGTTAGCCCCATCCCTACCTGCAACAGAGCTGCATACTTAGACTTTTTTCTCTTAAAAGGCAACTCAGGAAGTATACTCTCCAGAAGGGGTGGGGTCTTTGGGGGAGCTTGTTTCTGTTTTCATTGCAATTGTAATCTTCCTTGAAGACAGCAGAGGGTTCTAAAAATGACATTCATTTATTTATCTTCAGTAACTGCTTGACCTGATCAGGGTTGTAATGAATGCACAGTGAATTAGATGTCATCCCATCGAAGGCAAAACACACACACACACACACACACACACACACACACACACACACACAAATTGGATTAGCTAATCTATCTTGTAACATGCTTTGAAAGAAACTAGAGAAAACCCACACAGCTACAGAAATACCCCTTTTCAACCAATAGGGAATGGGTTCCATTCTTGTTCGCAGACCAAATTTTGATCCATTCAGAGCATTTCGACCAAAAATAAATTGGGTCAGAACATGAAAAGTTGGTTTCCAGCTGGAAACAAAATATAGCTGGTTTTTCCAGCATGACACATGACGACATCAGGTGCCATGTCATTAGTTTGGAGAAGAAGCAGAGCACAGCAATGGAGAACGTAACGGAAAAGGATATAGCTTCAGAAAAAAATGGACTGAAAACAAACATCTGCAATAACAGAACAAAAGCTCACAGGTAATCAATGTGCTCATCCATCTTGCTACTATTGTTTACTCCTGTTGTGAACTGGGCAACACCCTACGTTCATAATTCATCCTTGATGACAACAGTCCTATTCAAAACTGGTGAAAACATGGACTGGTTTGCTCGCTGACACCAAGGTTCAAAGAATCCTGAACAGAGCCAGTTCAAGAACCCATTCCTTGTTGGTCAAAAAGGGGTAAAAGAGAGTGAAATCAGGATTAAACCATAGACCCTGGAGCTATGAGACACCAACACTGCCTTCTGAGCCACTGTTCCACCCAAATTACCAACTGCTCCTTTAAAATATTGTTTTGTGATGCCACAATGTGCGTACAGACTGACTCACTCAGCTACACAGCTTGAAGTGTGTGGGAGTAGACCTGAATGTTGGATAAAAGGCCTCAGCAATTGAGTGACTGATTTCTCACATATAAAATTAAATTCACTTTTTAATTACACCAGAAATTAAACAGAATGAATCTCTCACTCTCTCTCTCTCGGTGTGCATTTGCCATGCACCATTGGAAATGATGTTGCCTATGCCAGAACACCACATTATCATCATCACACTGCACCAATATTGCAACAAAAAGGAAAATGTTCCTGCATCCCAGACAAAGATGATGGACCTCTAAAACCACCACCCACCCTATTTTCTTTTCTTAAGTCTGCACATGAGTCTGTTTCTCCCTTCGACTCATCACTCCATCTCTTTCCCTGTCCTGTTATCTCTCTCTTTTTCTCTGTGTAATCATATCCTTTACACCATAAGCCTGCAGTCTAATCTCACGCATCAATACTCTTTAATTAATCTGATTTGTTCTTTGTTCCATCTCTCTCTCATGCCCTCCATTGCTCTGTTCCCTCACTTTCACTGCTGTTCTCATGGCAGCTCATCATCCCCGTCTTCACTCGTTTACTGCACTGTAACAGCCAACACAGAGGCATAAAGAGACGGGAAACACAGCCGGTCAAGCCTAAGGAGTCTCTGTCATCATTAAGCGGAGGAGAGAAACAGAACAGCACAGCTTAATTGGCACAGACACAATAAGGGATTAGATAAAGTAGGTTTCCTGACACTGAAATATTGGAAACAATGAAGAAAAAGTGCAGTCAACTCACAGGGGACAAAATACTCTGTAGGAACTGAGCTAACGAAGCCCAAATTATTATTTTGACTGTACATTAAAGCGAAACATAGTGGAAAGATGATGGTTAAAGTAAGTAAGAAATAAAACAGGAAGTAGTGGTATATTTTGAATTGGAGATAATTACCATCAATATAGTACAAAAAAAACTATAAAAAGACAGAAACTTAACAAAACTGTCTTTATAAAGACTAAATGTTTATTGTTGCTGTTAGAGTTTTGATTTAAGTTCCCGTTTCATCAGTGAAAATGTATGCATGATTGCACATAATTGGATTCATTTGTCTTGCTGTATAATAACTCACTAGTCAGTAAATTTGCTACATTCATTGGAATGCATGGTAATCTTTTTACCTCTCTGAATGCTTCTAGCTTTACCTCAAACTTTTTAAAAGGGAAATCCTCCGTTGTAAAGTTTCACATACCACCCAGAGGGACAATCCCGAGAGCCCTTTATAGTGCTTAAATAGATTCCCAGTCATTTTTTATTTTTTCATACTTATTAGGGGAACCTATTCCCTGTAAATGTTCCCCAGAGGTTCTGTATTGTGGAGACCTATTTGTGATCAAACTGAAAATAAATCTATATGTTGTTCAGAGGTTTATTCTATTGTTCCTAATATATATATATATATATATATATATATATATATATATATATATATATAAAAAATACATACAGGATATTTTTTCGATGGAATAAAAACATGTATTCTATTCCTTTCTAGCGGGTTTTATTCATTTGATTTGATAGCATGCAATATTATTAGCATATTGCTTATCCTACGTGTATTACGTCACTCTACCCAATGGAGAATGAGCATTGAATATAGTTTATGATGACTGTTAAGACAACATAATGTCACACATCAGTAAAATTTCTGCACTAGCAAGTGACTGTGACAATTTGTAAACAAACATGGCCACCAGGTTTGCTTTGTTAAATACAGAAGATTTTGAGAGAATTTTGAAAGAGAAAGATGCGTTGAACACCTGAAATGAATGTGTATGTAGTATAATAATAATAATAATAATAATAATAGGGCGGCACGGTGGTGTAGTGGTTAGCACTGTTGCCTCACAGCAAGAAGGTCCTGGGTTTGAGCCCAGCGGCCGGTGATGGCCTTTCTGTGTGGAGTTTGCATGTTCTCCTCGTGTCAATGTGGGTTTCCTATGGGTGCTCTGGTTTCCCCCACAGTCCAAAGACATGCAGGTTAGGCTAATTGGTGGCTCTAAATTGATCATAGGTGTGAATGGTTCTTTGTCTCTGTGTCAATCCTGCGATGACCTGGTGACTTGTCCAGGGTGTACTCCGCCTCTCAGCTGGGATAGGCTCCAGCTTGCCTGCGACCCTGTAGAACAGGATAAGCGGCTACAGATGATGGATGGATGGATGGATGGATGGATGGAATAATAATAATAAAAATATTGGCTGGCTTTTTTGTGGTATATTAGATATATTCCATTCAGCTAGCATGATATTGAACAAGTCGAAAACGAGTTCAATATCATGCTAGCTGAACTATTTGATATACCACTCAACACCAGCAAATATTATTTAAATGTATAATACAAAATCCCAAATAAATCAAGTAAACTTTCTTCAGATTTGTATATGTAATAGTTTGAGATTACTTAATTTCTTAATTTTCTCATTTAATTTTTTTGATTTTCCACACAGCATTTCACTCATTCATCTCTGCTAAGATCTGGATCCTGGTCATGGTCACAGTGGATCCAGAGCCTATCCTGGAAACAATGGGAGCGAGGCATTTATACATCTCAGACAGGATGCCAACCCATCATAGGGCACAGTGTGTACACACATTCATGAACTCATTTACATCCTGGGGCAATGTAGAGCTGTGTGCCAAATCACTGCTGTACCTTTGGGAGGTGGGAGGAAACCAGAGAACCTGAGGGAAGCTGATGTAGACACGGGAAGAATATACAAAAATTTGCACAGACAGTAACCTATGTTCAAGATCAAACTGTGCACCCTCAAACTTTTTTTTTTTACATTGTAGATTTACCTGATTTGGAAGACATTCTTATCCAAAGCAACTTATATTTGAAACAGGATACAATAGTGGCAGCTTCATAATGGGATTTGAACACATGACCTTCCAATCACTCACCCAATGCCTTCCCCACTAAGCAACCACTGCCCTGCTGCACCACCATGCCACATGGGGGTAAGAACTGAGCTTACTGTTGGCTGCAATATTCATTGACTGAGACTGGTGACTGTGCTCCAAATATGCTAACTACACTCAATAACCCTGGCTTAGGACATACCAGTACCAGAGCTTGTCACATTATAAGCTGGAATTAAATGGACTTTGGGGGGGTTAGCACCATTTGATTTACACAACATGCCTAGGTGATTTTTTTTTTTTTTTTGTGACACAAACAGTAATTAAGATGAAAAAACAGAAATCTGGAGTGTGCATAGGTATTCACCCCCACAAAGTCAATACTTTGTAGAGCCACCTTTTGCTGCAATTACAGTTGCAAGTCTCTTGGGGTATGTCTCTATTAGCTTAGTACATCTAGCCACGAGGATTTTTGCCCATTCCTCAAGGCAAAACTGCTTCAACTCCTTCAAGTTAGATGGGTTGTGTTGGTGTACAGCAATCTTCAAGTTATGCCACAGATTCTCAATTGGATTGAGGTCTGGGCTTTGATTAGGCCATACCAAGACATTTCAATGTTTCCCTTTAAACCACTCCAGTGTAACTTTAGCAGTATGTTTAGGGTCATTGTCCTGCTGGAATGTTAACCTTTGTCCCAGTTTCAAACCTCTGGCCAACTAAAATAGGTTTTCTTCCAGAATCGCCCTGCATTTAGTGCTATCCATCTTTCTTTCACCTAACCAGCTTTCCTGTCCCTGTAGATGAAAAAGATCCTCACAGCATGATGCTGCTACCACCATGCTTCACTGTAGGAATGGTGTTCTCAGGGTGTTGGGTTTGTGCCACACATGGCACTTCCCATGATGACCAAAAAGATCAATTGTAGTCTCATTAGACCAGATAATCTTCTATCATGTATTTGGGGAGTCTGCCACATGCTGTTGGGCAAAGTCCAAATGTGTTTTTTTCTTTTAGCAATGGCTTTTTTTTTCCTGCCCACTGTTCCATAAAGCCCCGCTCTGTGGAGTGTATGGCTTAAAGTGGTCCTATGGACAGATACTCCCATCTCCACTGTGAATCTTTGCAGCTCCTTTAGTGTTATCTTTGGTGTCTTTGTTGCATCTCTGATTAATGCCCTCCTTGCCCAGTCTGTGAGGTTTGGTGGGTAGCTTTCTCTTGTTAGATTTGTAGTGGTGTCATATTCTTTCCATTTCAAAATGGATTTAATGGTGCTCCCTGGGATATTCAAAGTTTGGGATATTTTTTATAACCCAACCCTGATCCATACTTCTTCACAACTTTGTCTCTGACCTGTTTGGAGGCTCCTTGGTTTTCATGTTGCTTGCTTAGTAGTGTTGCAGAGTCAGGGTCCTTCCAGAACAGGTTGATTTATACAGACATCATGTGACACTTTGATTGCACACAGGTGGATCTTTATCAACTAATTATGTGACTTGTGAATTTAATTGTTTGGACCAGCTCTTACTTAAGGGTTTCATATGAAAGGGGATGAATACCTATGCACACTCCAGATTTCTGTTTTTTTTTTTCATCTTAATTATTGTTTGTGTCATAAAAAATGCACCTTTAAAGTTGTAGGCATTTTGTGTAAATCAAATGGTGCTAACCCCCCAAGAATCAATTTTAATTCCAGCTTTTAATGCGACAAAACAGAACAAACACCGGGGGGGAATACTTTTGCAAGACACTGTATCTGATATGCATGTGCACTTCGGGGAGTTGAATTCTCATTACTAAACTGCATCAGCATGTTGCTGCAGCTGGGTACCTTTTACTCTACTGTACAAAACAGGGATCAAATCCAGCTGCAGCAACATGCTGATGCAACTTGATATAATCAATGTATCTGATATAAAAGTCTCTGTTAGAAGGGAGTTGAATTCTCATTACTAAACTGCATCTGTTATAGTTGGTCTATTTTTTTTTTTGCTTCCCAATAACAACATGGCCACTAAAACATACAATATACTTATAGTGCCAAGATCTCCTTGAGTTCTCCTGGTTTCAGTTAGTGTACATAAAACCAGGTCTTTCCAATAGGAAGCAAAATAGAGCCGGGGGAAAGAAAATGGTTTTGACAATATGATTGGTCCTGCTCAGAGTCTCCATATTGCTTTGGAGATTCAAAAAGTAGGACTTTATTACCCCTCCTAGAACTGCCACCTTATTGTGGTGGAGGGGTTTGTGTGCTTGAATGATCCTAGGAGCTATGTTGTCGGGGGCATTATGCCCCTGTTAGGGTTTCCCAAGGCAGACAGGTCCTAGGTGACAGGCCAGACCAAGAGCAGTTCACCAAAAAACCCCTATGGAGAAAAAATCCAGGACCGTGACGTCGCCCGGTAGGACGCAGCCGGGGCCCCACCCTGGAGCCAGGCCCGGGGTTGGGGCTCGTATGCGAGCGCTTGGTGGTCGGGCCTTTGCCCATGGGGCCCGGCCGGGCTCAGCCCGAAGAGGCGACGTGGGCCCGACCTCCTGTGGGTTCACCACCCACAGAGGTAGCAGTAGGGGTTTGGTGCAGTGTGGATTGGGTGGCAGTCGAAGGCAGGGGCCTCGACGACCTGACCCCCGGACACAGCGGCTGGCTGTTGGGACATGGAATGTCACTTCGCTGGGGGGGAAGGAGCCTGAGCTTGTGCGGGAGGTTGAGAGGTACCGGCTAGAGATAGTCGGGCTCACCTCCACGCACAGCTTGGGCTCTGGAACCCAGCTCCTCGAGAGGGGCTGGACTTTCCACTTCTCTGGAGTCGCCCATGGTGAGCGGCGGCGGGCTGGTGTGGGCTTCCTTATAGCTCCCCAGCTCAGCCGCCATGTGTTGGAGTTTACCCCAGTGAACGAGAGGGTCGCCTCTCTGCGCCTTCGGATTGGGGAGAGGGCTCTTGCTGTTGTTTGTGCCTACGGGCCAAATAGCAGTATAGAGTATCCGGCCTTCTTGGAGTCCCTGGGAGAGGTACTGAGGGGTGCTCAGACTGGGGACTCCATTGTGCTACTGGGGGACTTCAATGCTCACGTGGGCGATGACAGTGACACCTGGAGGGGCGTGGTTGGGAGGAACGGCCTCCCCGATCTGAACCCGAGTGGTGTTTTGTTATTGGACTTCTGTGCTAGTCACAGTTTGTCCATAACGAACACCATGTTCGAGCATAGGGGTGTCCATAAGTGCACGTGGCACCAGGACACCTTAGGTCGGAGGTCGATGATCGACTTTGTAGTCGTGTCATCTGATCTCCGACCCTATGTCTTGGACACTCGGGTGAAGAGAGGGGCTGAGTTGTCAACTGATCACCACCTGGTGGTGAGTTGGATCCGCTGGCGGAGGAGGAAGCTGGACAGACCTGGCAGGCCCAAACGTATGGTGAGGGTCTGCTGGGAACGTCTGGCCGAGCACTCTGTTGGGGAGGTCTTTAACTCCCACCTCCGGGAGAGCTTTTCCCAGCTTCCGAGGGAGGCGGGGGACATTGAGTCTGAGTGGACCATGTTCTCTACCTCCATTGTGGACGCAGCTGTTCGGAGCTGTGGCCGCAAGGTCTCCGGTGCCTGTCGTGGCGGCAATCCCCGAACCCGGTGGTGGACACCGGAAGTAAGGGATGCCGTCAAGCTGAAGAAGGAGTCCTATCGGGCCATGTTGACCTCCGGGACTCCTGAGGCAGCCGACGGGTATCGGCAGGCCAGGCGTGCTGCAGCTCGGGCAGTTGCGGAGGCAAAAACTCGGAACTGGGAGGAGTTCGGGGAGGCCATGGAGAAGGACTATCGGTCGGCCTCGAAGAAATTCTGGCAAACCGTCCGGCGCCTCAGGAGGGGGAAGCAGTACTCTGCCAACACTGTTTACAGTGCGGGTGGGGAGCTGTTGACCTCGACTGGGGACATTGTCGGGCGGTGGAAGGAATACTTTGAGGATCTCCTCAATCCCACCGTCATGTCTTCCACTGAGGAGACTGAGGCTGATGACTCAGAGGTGGACTCGTCCATTACCCAAGCCGAAGTCACTGAGGTGGTTTGCAAGCTCCTCGGTGGCAAGGCACCGGGGGTGGATGAGATCCGCCCTGAGTATCTCAAGTCTCTGGATGTTGTGGGGCTGTCTTGGTTGACACGCCTCTGCAACATCGCGTGGCGGTCGGGGACAGTGCCTCTGGAGTGGCAGACTGGGGTGGTGGTCCCTCTTTTTAAGAAAGGGGACCGGAGAGTGTGCTCCAATTATAGGGGAATCACACTTCTCAGCCTCCCAGGGAAAGTTTACTCCAGGGTACTGGAGAGGAGAATTCGACCGATAGTCGAACCTCGGATCCAGGAGGAACAATGCGGTTTTCGTCCTGGTCGCGGAACACTGGACCAGCTCTATACCCTTCATAGGGTGCTCGAGGGTTCATGGGAGTTTGCCCAACCAGTCCACATGTGCTTTGTGGATCTGGAGAAGGCATTCGACCGTGTCCCCCGTGGTATTCTGTGGGGGGTGCTTCGGGAGTATGGGGTTCGGGGCTCTTTGCTAAGGGCTGTCCGGTCCCTGTACGAACGGAGCAGGAGTCTGGTTCGCATTGCCGGCAGTAAGTCAGACCTGTTCCCAGTGCATGTTGGACTCCGTCAGGGCTGCCCTTTGTCACCGGTTCTGTTCATAATTTTTATGGACAGAATTTCTAGGCGCAGCCAGGGGCCGGAAGGAATCCTGTTTGGGAACCACAGGATTTCATCTCTGCTTTTTGCGGATGATGTTGTCCTGTTGGCTTCTTCAAACCAGGACCTTCAGCATGCACTGGGGCGGTTTGCAGTCGAGTGTGAAGCGGCTGGGATGAGAATCAGCACCTCCAAGTCCGAGGCCATGGTTCTCGACCGGAAAAGGGTGGCTTGCCCTCTCCAGGTTGGTGGAGAAGTCCTGCCTCAAGTGGAGGAGTTTAAGTATCTCGGGATCTTGTTCACGAGTGGGGGAAGGATGGAGCGTGAGATCGACAGGCGGATCGGTGCAGCCTCCGCAGTGATGCGGTCGCTTTACCGGTCCGTCGTGGTGAAGAAGGAGCTGAGCCAAAAGGCGAAGCTCTCAATTTACCGGTCGATCTACGTTCCGACTCTCACCTATGGTCATGAGCTTTGGGTAATGACAGAAAGAACAAGATCGCGGATACAAGCGGCTGAAATGAGTTTCCTTCGCAGGGTGGCTGGGCGCTCCCTTAGAGATAGGGTGAGAAGCACAGTCACTCGGGAGGAGCTCGGAGTAGAGCCGCTGCTCCTCCACATTGAGAGGAACCAGCTGAGGTGGCTCGGGCATCTTTTTCGGATGCCTCCTGGACGCCTCCCTGGGGAGGTGTTCCAGGCATGTCCCCCCGGGAGGAGGCCCCGGGGAAGACCCAGGACACGCTGGAGGGACTATGTCTCTCGGCTGGCCTGGGAACGCCTCGGTGTTCTTCCCGAGGAGCTGGCCGAGGTGTCTGGGGAAAGGGAAGTTTGGGCTTCCATGCTTAGACTGCTGCCTCCGCGACCCGGTCCTGGATAAGCGGAAGAAGACGAGACGAGGACTTTATTATACCACTTGTCCTTTGATTTAAACAAAACTTTATAGGTAATAAATCAATCTTTTTTTTTTTTTGCTTTGAAAGGTAATTAATGATGTGGTTGTGCTAGCATACACTCTTTGAAAAAGTGTTCTTTATGGACTACTTTGTTTAGTGAAGGTATTGTTTTACTTTCCTTAAATGGTGAGATTGGAACCATTTCTGAGAGGAAACTGGGTTCTACACAGAACTTTCAAACATCCTCCCTGAGGGACAAGCCTAAGCTTTAAGCTTAAGCTTTTTCAATTTGACCTTTGTCAAAATTTGACCTTGATATTTTATTTGAATTCACAGATCTTTAATTTCTTGATTTTTGAAAACAGACATTCAAAATGAACAGGTTCTTTGTTTTATACATCTATATGTCACTATGGCAACCACAAACACTGTTCGTTGTGGAGTAAATAAACCTCTGCTCTTATTCTACCTCTCTGAAGTGAGGTTGTCCTGCATACCTTCCAGTAAAGTCATGAAGTGGCATATGATGATGTAGTATTTGCAAAAAATACTGTAATCACACAGCCATCTTTTCCTTTCTTCTTCCCAGCTTGTACACACATTGGACCATATGTACACCATATGGAACACTAATGTGATTGAGTTCCTTTCCCTTGCCATACCAGACACTGTTCTTGGTTTAGATAGCTAAGAGCAACATCCCATTGGAGCAAGATAGTTGCCATTGACACTTCTGTTATGGCTGCATATGCCCTGCTGGTATAGGATCAGAACAGTGCTCTCTCTCTCTCTCTCTCTCTCTCATTACTGGCTTCTCCCTGAAAGAACACAAAACACACATAAGTAAACTGCCAGTAATCAAACACAGGTGAAACTCATCATGTGTTACCTGCTGGTTCTACCTGACACCTTGCCACCCACAGCTGAAACTCAATCATGCCCCTGCTTCCATGGCCCTTCTCATGAGCTTATGCAAAATGCCCATTTGAAAATGATCTTATTAAGGCAAACAAGAAAGAAGGATTAGGAGCTAAAGTTAGGGGCTTGAACCCTAGAGTTGTTGGTTGTGTCCATTTCATCTTTTCATAAGGCTTAGTGGTCTCTGTGGATTCCCCTCCACAGTGGCAGTTGGACCACTCCCAATGCCACACCAACAGAACACTGGGGGAACCTCCTCCCCATGAGACACAGTTATACCCTGCCAGACACCAACCCGGTATTTCTAGACCACGGGGTAACTGAGGTAGGATTGGACTACTCTTCATCTGGCCTCTTCTGTTTGACCTGTCTGGGTTGGGTGGCCCTACCAGGAGTGATGGCTCCCACCAACATAGCTCTCAGGATCAGCAAGACACAAGGCCCTCCACCACAACAAAGTGGTAGTCCATGGAGGACTAATAACTGAGAGAATAATACACATATACAAACTAATGTGGAAGCTTCTCATTAATCACGACCATGTTCAGCGAGCTGCCATTTATATTCCCACTTAAAGCAAGAGTTAGAACTCAAACATTCACAAACAGCCATACAGCATTTAATTTGTTCAGCTACAGTAAGAGCTTGATCCTGGTCATGGTCACAGTGGATCCAGAGCCTATCCTGGAAACAATAAGAGCATGGCATTTATACACCCCAGACAGGATGCCAACCCATCAGAGGGCACAGTGTGCACACATACATTCACAACTCATTTACATCCTGGGGCAATTTAGAGCTGTGTGCCAAATCACTGCTGTACCTTTGGGAGGTGGGAGGAAACCAGAGAACCTGAGGGAAGCCATTGTAGACAAGGGAAGAACATGTAAAATTCTACACAGACAGTAACCTGTGTTGAAGATCAAACTGCATACCCTGGAACTTTTTTATTATCATTTATTTATTTTTTACATTGTAGATTTACCTAATTTGGCAGACATTCTTATCCAAAGCAACTTACATTTGAAACAGGATACAACAGGGGCAGCTTGGTAATGGGAATTGAACTCATGCCCTTCCAGTGCCTTCCCCACTAAGCAACCACTGCCCTGCTGCACCACCATGCCACATGGGGATAAAAACTGAGCTTATTGTTGGCTGCAACCCTCATTGACTGAGACTGGTGACTGTGCTCCAAATTTGAAAATGATTTTGCTTACTAACATGCCAGCAATTACGGCAAAAATTATGGAATAACTGTATGAGCTTGCCTTACATGCATTGATGGACAGATGACTTTGGAGCAGGGGCGATTTCTCAGAGACAACAAGGGAAGCCGAGCTTCCCCTAAAATTCTCTCCCCAAACTGCGGCGTCTACGACGTTGAATTCTCATTAAAACAATAACTTGCATAACATAATATATGCCCAAGATTGTATTTATGTTCATAACTATCCTGTAACTTATTTGAGTGATGTCTGACGAACTTGCAGTTCACTATGAGAATCACCTTTGCTGCCAGGCTGTAACCTTTCTTATTTCAATGGGCTCTATGGACTGGCAGCAGTGTTGCCAGATTGGGCGGTTTTAAGTGCATTTTAGCAGGTTTTGAACATATTTTGGGATGGAAAACGTCAGCAGTATCTGGCAACACTGACTGGCAGCCGGGTATCCGTTGCAGTCTATGAGACGGCTCTGAACAGCCAATTTCAGCTAGTTGTTATTGGTTACAATCAACAAAATCGTCACTTCCAGGGAAGGCGGGCTTCTCTGGGACTAAACGAGACAGTGGGAGGGACAAGAAGCCGGGCTGATAAAGGATTATTGGAGGTAGTGTTTGAAAGACATGAGGAGGGTGGTACTTTGGCGAGGAACACGGAAGTATGATCAGTCAGTCCCTAGCGGATGTCGAGAACGTGTAGTCGTGTGCCAAAGTGCTGTCCGAATTTCTTTTCATATAAACGTTTCTTCTCATTGATGTCTCTGTACATTACTCTGTAAATAAATGTAAATATTACTCGTCGTGCTCCGTTAACTTTCATCCATTCTATCAGTTTGATCATTCGTGAATTCACTCATTTATTTCATTTGTAGTTCAATCTGGTTGTAGGCTAGCTTGAGCCTTATTGGGATCTGCAGTGCTAGCTGCTAACAGAAATTGGTGAAGTCTCTGGAAAGCACAACCAGCTGGTATGACAGGGTCACAGACCATTTTCTGGAAAAGGAGCAGAGGGCAGAATTTGTGTATAAATAGTGTTCATGTTCATGAATCTGAAGTGTGTATATTGTTCAGTAATGTTAAGAGAATGGTGGGCTCTGTGTTATAGGTTATACCTGGGTATGATATTCAAGGTTCTGTGTGTTGCATAGCCTACCTGGTTATGAATTTCCAGACTGTGTTGCAGAAGATGTTCAAGGATGTGTTGCACAGCTGGGTGTTGTGTTAAAGACTGTGTTGCATATCAGGGTATGATGTTCAAGGCTCTTCATTGAATAGCCAGTGATTTTTGGATGTTTGATATTTTTGATTAAGGATATGAGGCACTAGCCTGGCAAGCCAGACTATAACATGAAATGTAGAAGCAAAAATACTTTCTGCCACTAGGTAGCGTTGTCTAGTTCACTATGCTAATGGGGCACACCTTTCTATGCTTTGATATCCGGCCTACAGGTTTTACGATGAATGCGTAAAATGGGCTTCCCCTGTTTTAAAAACCAGCAGCCGCCACTGCTTTGGAGTAACCCTGTTTTTGCAAACAAAAAAAAAACACTGAGTGAGTGACAGTTCTGTGAATGGAAACATCTTGTTGATAAGAGAGGTCAGAGGGAAATGGCCAGATTGGTTCAAGCTGCCAGGAAGGATATAGTAACTCATAGCAACCGTGGTGAGTAGAAAAGCATCTCAGCATGCAACAGCAGAAGACCACGTTGGGTTCCACTCCTGCCAGGCAAGAACAGGAATCTTAGAATCAAGAACAAGTTCCTTTTAAAATGGCTGGTGACTGCATATAGAAGGGTCATACAATCTCTCTGTATTTTTTTCCCAACAAGTTGAAAAACAACAAATTTCCCTTCTTTACGTATATTCAGCTGCTCACACTATGTCATGCTATGAAAACACCCCATTACAAAAATCATTGTGATTTCTTATATTTTTAAAAATATAAAAAATTTCTCTGTTTTCCATTTAACAAAACAACACCAACAACAACAACAACCCTACACCATTTGTGTCATCATAGTCTAAATAGTTAGCAGTATTTATAGTAAACGGTATGCTAACTAAATAGTACATCTCCATCCTTCCTGGCTGCCACTGAACATCTCATCTCATCTCATTATCTCTAGCCGCTTTATCCTTCTACAGGGTCGCAGGCAAGCTGGAGCCTATCCCAGCTGACTACGGGCGAAAGGCGGGGTACACCCTGGACAAGTCGCCAGGTCATCACAGGGCCGACACATAGACACAGACAACCATTCACACTCACATTCACACCTACGGTCAATTTAGAGTCACCAGTTAACCTAACCTGCATGTCTTTGGACTGTGGGGGAAACCGGAGCACCCGGAGGAAACCCACGCGGACACGGGGAGAACATGCAAACTCCACACAGAAAGGCCCTCGCCGGCCACGGGGCTTGAACCCGGACCTTCTTGCTGTGAGGCGACAGCGCTAACCACTACACCACCGTGCCGCCCCGCCACTGAACATGTATATGGAAAAGAAAGAAAGAAAGAAAGAAAGAAAACCCTTAAAAGTCCATTTGAACAAGGACATGTTGACCGCTGTATACTACAGCATTTGTGTTTTTAAAAGGACAATGACCTTGGACCACTCATAAAGGGGAATAAAGCGGAGGGGGGACGGGGTCACTGACACTCCACACTTACATGCTTTAAGTAGATTGATTTTTATCTCTGAAATATTAAGCAAGATTCCGTCTTACAGACAGGCAGTGGGTGTAAATGTGTATGATTTGAATAATTATACATAAAGATTAGAATTTGTATGTGTGTGTGTGTGTGTGTGTGTGTGTGTGTGCGCGTGCGTGTGTGTGAGAATGTCTTAGTCTCAGTCAGTTATGGGGATATAAATAAATGTCCTATTATAATTCAGCGCACACACACACACACACACACACACACTGGCCGTCTAACCCTTAAATAAGAGGTTGCTTGCCTCCAGGCAGTTTAGCTTTCATTGTTCCTTCCTCATATTTTCACACATCTCATAGTGATTCTGAAAAAAACCTATTTTTTCTTTCTTTCTTCCTTTTTTTTTTTACATGCAATGAATACCTATAGGAGCTTTATTACAGACTTTGAAAAATCACAAGTAAGCAGTATTTCTTTATACAATTCCCAATTCCTTTGTGTACATAATCAAGGGTTACAGCTAATACAGTTAATATACGTAGCTCGTGCACTTGCAAGATGAAAGTTGCATCACTTCCTGCTCGGTTACAGAGTACCAAAGCACAACATCCTTTTTCTAGAATATTTCTCTGACCGTTTGAAAAGGTCTGTTACTTTGGGACACTTAGGAGAAGTGGTTCATTAAAATTGTCATCATTATTTTTTTTTCTTTTCATTTATGCCAGAGAAAAGTTATGAGCAGGTTTTCTCTCTCTCTCTCTCTCTCTCTCTCTCTCTCTCTCACACACACACACACACACACACAGAATCTTCACATTTCACACCATCACTGATGTTACATTCATTAATAGGTTCATTAAGACGCTTTTAATTAAGTCTTCTTATCCAAATCCTTGAGGCAATGCAGCCACTTTCACTGCTGATTTCTGCCTTCCACCTTCATTTCATCATAACACGTCTCATCTTCTCTTTCTCATGCTCTCATTTTTCCCCACATAACACTTTTTGCTGACTAGGGAGTCCCTGAAAATGCAGAGCGGTGCTTCCCATCAGCACAGATATCACAGGGAGGCCCCAAGTGCAACTAAACAGAAAGACAGAGACACAGACAGAGAGAGACATATCGGAAGGGACAAGGAAAAGACGACTCAGCCTATAGGTAATCATTCTATAAAAGCACCTCCGAGTCTCAGCTGTCTTGAATGTCAGCAATTACAGGACTCAGAGGAGCACTAGGAAGAACACACACACTTTTACATGCAGAAGTGTACACATCAGTGCATGGATGTCTATTTCAGCCCCGAGATGTACATGCAGAGGACAGGACGAAATGAATACATGACAGACAGAATGAGAAAGGAGGGAAAGGGAAAAGAAACTCTTGGGACAATTGATCCTTCATACAGCAAGTCAGATTATTCATGAAAAAAATTAAAACTTCAAGTTTGTAGTCATGTCAGTATGTAAAAACCTTCAGAAGGCTTTTGGTCTTCAATCTCTCTTTCACTCTCAAGGATACTGAACAGGTATGTGGCTAAAAGCAACTTTAACGCCCATTAGAATGAAGGCAGGGTGACACTTATTCGTTGCAGGAGTCTTAAAACATGCTAATAATCAAACCCCTGCACACACTCACAAAGAAAAATAAGGTAAAGATATTTTTAAAAATACTAAGAACAATAAGTTTTAAACATGGCAGAATGCGCTGTTATTTAACAATTATTTGCTGAAGGCGAAGTGAATGTCAGTGATTATGATACATACAGGACACTTTTTCCATGGAATAGAAATATGTATTCCACTCCCTTCTGGTGGGTTTCATTCATTTAGTTTGATAGCATGCAATATTGTTATCATATCACTTACCCTATACATATTATGTCACTCTACCCAATATTGTTACGATATTATGACGTCACACGTCAGAGCACAAATATCCAGTAAGAAACTTTTCTGCTCAATCAAGCCAATCTACCAAATATTAGGTGTGCTGTATGTATATTTTTGACCATGTATGTATAATTTTGACCCTGTGTTGATTTCAGAACCCCCCCCAAAAAAAAAAAAAAAAATTGTGCACCAAATTCTAGTGGTTTTTTTTTTTTTTTTTAAATTCAAGATGTATGCTGTACAATCATTCTGCCACAGAAAAAGAACAGGTCAAATAAATTACTGAAAGCTCAAATGTTGCCATGACATTCATATCCAAGATGGCATTCATGTCACTGTATGTAAACTTTTGACCACAACTGTACTTAATTTCACGAGACTGGGATCATCGTATACCTGGTGACTTGTCCAGGGTGTACCCTGCCTCTCGTCCATAGTCAGCTGGGATAGGCTCCAGCTTGCCTGCGATCCTGTAGGACAGGATAAGCGGCTACAGATAATGGATGGATGGATGGATGGATGGATGGATGGATGGATGGATAGTCATGTGTGACCATGGCTTACATATTTTAAGAAAGCAATATCAGTGTCAACATGTCTGTATTCAGCATATATTTGGCAAACTCAAAATTTTCCAATTCGAAACAAAATTTTCTTCAAATTTCCGTTTCTAAAACTAAAATGTCATGGTCTGATTCAAAAGTAATACACAAACACAACCAAAACAGTAGCTTCCACAGTTAAAGGCAGTGAGGAATATAATGTCAGGGTTTAACAACTCCCATGATAAGAAAATGATGTCCTCTTTATGTCCTCTGAAAGACCTCATAATAATCGCACACTATTTTTGGTGAGTCCAATAAACACTACAAAGGACGGCCTTTCCAGCATCATCCTGAAACAAACACGTATACTGTTGAATGTCATCTCAGTGTTGTAATTGCTTTACTGTTACTAGAATGGTCTTTGAATATTTCTGTAAAATCTTATCATCTTCCACAATTTCTCCCAGTGATGTTGTTGTAGTAATCAACCCCTTACAAAAGCAAAACGTTTACAGCAGATTTGCAGCAAACGAATTAGTTTGTCAGAAAATGTTGTCACAAGTTTGCCAGTTTTGGCCACTAGTGGCAAACTTTCAGCAACTTTCAGGCAGTAATGGGAAATTTGTCACTACTGGCAAACATGTTCACCAGTAGTTTGCCACCACAGTTTCAGCTTTCTATTTAAAAAAAAAAAAAGTATAAAACAGACAGTAAAATAAGGTTGAGTGAAGTGCTAGCTATTTTGGAGATCAATATATTCATTTTGATAATGTATGTATTACTTTAGAAAAAAAAATCCCAAGTCCAGTGAGATGAACAATATTCAGTTTAATTCTGATATAAGGTGCACACACTAGTAGTCCTTTTCTGAGTATAACTCAATTTATTCTATCCACATTCACTGGATATGAGCAATCATGCGCTTCGATTGGCTACTCTACTACTAGGCTATCAGCTCATATACCGTGAGTAGAGAAAAACAAAATGGTGAAGCATTTTGCTGAACAAACCGAGGAAGGAATGCTCCTACTACTACTACTACTACTAAAAATAATAATAATAATAATAATAATAATAATAATTAGTTCAACTTATACAGTGCCTTTCTCACACCCAAGGTTGCTTTACAATTTTACACACACACACACACACACACACACACACACACACACACACACACAAAAAAAAAAAAAAGTCCACCAA
The DNA here is from genome assembly GCF_027579695.1 of Neoarius graeffei. Classification (NCBI taxonomy): domain Eukaryota; kingdom Metazoa; phylum Chordata; class Actinopteri; order Siluriformes; family Ariidae; genus Neoarius; species Neoarius graeffei. The sequence goes on along the minus strand of NC_083569.1, from coordinate 76,174,506 downwards.
AAGAAGGTCAGGATGTAATTCCAATACTTGCTACCCACAGTCCCACCAAAAGGTGCACAAAAGTATGTCCCACACCACCTGCACAACCGCCCTGATGCCACCAGGCAACATCACTTGGAACATCATGCCAGGGATCCACAAAGTGAGCACAGAAGCACCGCCACACAGAGCACTGGTATGTCCCAAACCACCTGTACAGCCGCCACGATGCCACTGGGCAACATCACTCGGAACACCGCACCAAGCACATAAGCACCACTGCACAGAATGCTGGACAACCCTGATGTTAAAAAGAGCAACAAGCTCACTGCAGTCCATAGTGAGGAACACAGGCATAACCCACAGCGGACCAAGGCCTGAAGGGAACCGACGCCCAAAACTGGGTCCGGAGCTACACCACAACCGGCGGAGAAAACATTCAAACAAAAAACATTCAAACAAAGAACAAATATCAAACTATACAAACTCAAAAAGAAAAATAAAGGGGAAAAAAACGAAAAATATAAAGCGCCAGTGAGAAGTGGCAGCCAAAATGCTCACAGCGTACTCTCAACCGGAAACAGAAACACAAGATGTAATAACACAAGATGTAATAAGAAATAAAAACTGCACTGGAAAAACAAAACCCTCAAAATACAAAAAAGCAATAAAATATGGAATAAAAGTATTTGATGGTAAGAACGCATCTTTTTTTTCCCAAGAATTATTATTATTGCATTTTTCACAAATTGTTCCTGTCATTTCACCGGTTTGTTTACTTTCTCAGCAGAAATTATTTTGTTGGAAGTTTTGTATGAAGTTTTTATTTATTGAATTTGCAAAAAATAAAAATGCTCTGTTTCTCAAAATCCAGTGACTATGGATAGAATAAAACAGTTATTCCACTCAATCTCATCGTACATGGCTTATAGCCAACTCAGCGCTACTTGCCTTGTCAGCTATCAGCTCATGTATGACTTGATTTCGTGGAATAACTAATAAATGTTTTGTAATGTGTCATAAAAGTGTTCACTATAACACACATTAACACTAAATTTCTCTTTTTGCATTGGACAAGGACATTGTGATTTCCTTCCATTCTGCATAACCTGTTGATCAACTGGAGTATCTCTGTCTTGTTTATAATAAAGGAATAAAGGAGAAAGAAAGTGAATAAAAGTTAATTATTGCTGAAATTATTACAGAATTGTCCTTATCACTAATAATAATGAGACTTGTATCAGGTGACTCTGAAGGAGATGGCAGTGTAAGGAGTGTGAGGAAAATTCTAGTGTTTTTTTCCAAGATCAACATACATGCACACACACACACACTGTACTGCACTCTGGAGTCCATGTATGTGTGTTTACAGCTGTATTGTATTTCTTGTGTGTGTGTGTTGTGTTTTCCTGAGGATCAAGAGCAGCACAGGTGTGGGACATGTCCTTCACTTAAATGTGCCATCAATCACACAGACTGGAAACGTGCCAGAGTGTTAACAATGCCAGATGGATCGCCCACATACACGCCTGCTCTTTTATAACAGCGCAAAACCACACATGACTTCATTTACCCACAGTTAGAATTCAAGTACATACAGTGGTGCTTGAAACTTTGTGAACCCTTTAGAATTTTCTATATTTCTGCATAAATATGACCTAAAACAACATCAGATTTTCACAGAAGTCCTAAAAGTACTTGTACAAGTACTAAAAGCCACTGGGCTTGAACCCAGAACCTTCTTACTGTGAGGCAACAGTGCTAACCACTACACTACTGTGCCACCCTGTTTTTACCGTTGTGTTTGTTAAATTGGGTCTAACATAGCCTTAGGAAGATCCATCCATTTTGGCATATCACTATAGTGATGTGACCGCTCTGACAGCTTCAGCCATCAAAGTGTCTAGGAAACATTACAGTAGTGGTTTCTTAGGAAGATAGTCTAAATAAAAACAACAATAAAAGACTTCAGGTATATGGGCTCATATATTGGGAAAAAGACCACATTCATTCATTCATTCATTCATTCATTCATGTGAGCTTAAAGTGCATATTCTGGATCAATTTCATGTTATATGAAAGTATGTCCCCTTACACACTCATCCAGAAGGGTAATTTTGCACAAGGCCATCTGTCTACAGCAGAAAAAAAATAAAATAAAATGCGTCTGGAAAAATCCCAAGGGAGTCTGGAGCCAGATTCGTGACATTACCTGCAGAAGCGCCAGCAGGCTGCGTGAGCTTTGCATAGTTTCAGTGCACAGCCTGTGTAGACCAAGCGCTCCCATTTCTTTCTCATTGTCCGGTCTTTTGGAAAACAATGAATACTAATCCCATCAAGATCATGGCCGTAACTACCATTGAGGACACCGAGGTCATGTCCTCTGTATTTTTTTCAGAAATTTAAAATTGGTCTACGCTGAATTCGAGCAGTGATCAATGTAAAACGCAGCGTCCGCATCCACGTCATCTTTCCCCCCAATAAAATTCACATTGTCTAATGTCATCTGAAATCTCTCAGCCTCTATCTCTATCATTGCCATGTCTAACGCAGCGTCACCCGACATAGCCTATACTAGTGTCAGCCAGGGAAGTTGGGTTTTGGATAAAACAGGCAGGGTGTAGTCTACGCTCTATCACATATGCCTACCTAACCTAACGTAGGCTAATAGTCACATCGCATTATAGAGCTTTACCCGAGTGCAAAATGAAAACGTTGCAACAAACTAAATTAAGGTTTGGACAGCCAACAGAAGAGCAGGGAAAGAGAAGGAGGGAAGGTGAGAAAATATTGTCAGTGCAGTGGCAGACCATTCAGCGGTGTCATGCCAACTTTCCAAGGGGAAACGTTTCATTGTCATTGCCTAATACATTTTAGTTAGCATTTCGAGAAACATTCAAAACTACTTTGTCACAGGCAGCCCTGTGCAGGGCTGAGTAAATGGGCTTGTTCGAGTAACTCTCTTTCTCTCATAACTCTCTCTCTCACTCACTCACACAGACACACACACACAAATAATACACTCTCACACACTCTCTCTAATACATAGTCTTCACACAGAACTAATAGCCCTACATTCTAATGTAATTTAAGATAATGAAATGTAAATAATGCCAATACTTCAGGTAGCTGAGCAATACACTCAGTTCAGTTCAGTTTTGACTTTTATGTCAGACAAAACTCCACAGTTCTGATGGCACAGTTTTAGAATTGTTGAAGTAAATGTGTTATGAGCCAAACTTACATTACAGGCAATGGTGAGAACACTGTTTCAGAGAATGCATGCAAATGGATCTCAATTCAAGACAGCCAGATAGACTGATGCCTTTACATTACTGCTCAGAATGTCTCTACACATACAGACACCCACAAATAACACACAAACTCTCTCACTCTCTCTCTCACACACACACACACACACACACTATTATTATAAGGTGTAATACTAAAGTTTACAATTCAGCAGTTCACACCCTTTCTGTCATGTGTATGCTGCAATGTAAATAATGCCAATACTTTAGGTAACTGGTACTTTAGGTATGTATACTCAGTTCAAGAGTTCACTACCTTTCTACTTTTATGTCAGATAAAACACCACAGTTATGGTGCCACAGTTGTAGAATTGTTAAAATAAATGTGTCCACCACCAAATCTATCCTTGGTTTGTTATTTATTTATTTAAGTTGTGCCGGGGGTGCTGTCAGCCATGCTTGACCTCAGTATTTGAAAAATCCTGGTTACGGCCCTGATCAAGATTGGTGTTGCTACACCCTCCTACGATACATCTGTTAACCCTTTTAATAATTACGCGATAACGTTGAAGAAATTTGCAGAAAACCACCAGGTCATTTTCTCGTAAACAAACCAGCGCTGACGTAGGATTCAGAAGGAGGCGTCCCGCACGTGACGTCACGAAAATCAATGTTTGCCGGGAAATCCAAATGCCAAGTTTTTTCAGAGGCGGACCAATTCGCCTCAAATGGCTTGATTTCAACTGAATTTTTCTGGTATTGCCGCAAGGTAAAAAATTGCAGAGAATGCAGAATGTTACAGATATTTGACCAAAGTTTAATATAAAATAGGAGAATTACATTTATCTTGCTCCTGAATTTACCCATGATATGCCCTTTAAGTCACTGCATGATGGATTTATGGCATTTATTCATTCATCCTTAGTAACTGCCTGGTCAGAGTTCCTGTGTTTTAAATTAGCTTACTTTGTTTGTATATTGGGAAATAGAACCAACTCAATTTTAAAATGCTATGAGCATTTACAACCAAAGAAATAATCATAATAACTGTGTGAGTGGGATTACAAAAGAGTTCTGCATACATCCCTTGTTGAGACCAGTTAGGAGACCAGTAACAGTGGTGCTTGAAAGTTTGTGAACCCTTTAGAATTTTCTATATTTCTGCATAAGTATGGTCTAAAACATCATCCAATTTTCACACAAGTCCTAAAAGTAAATAAAGAGAACCCAGTTAAACAAATGAGACAAAAATATTATACTTGGTCATTTATTGAGGAAAATGATCCAATTTTACATATCTATGAGTGGCAAAATATGTGAACCTTTGCTTTCAGTATCTGGTGTGACCTCCTTGTGCAGCAATAACTGCACCTAAATGTTTGCGGTTACTGTTGATCAGTCCTGCACACCAGCTTGGAGGAATTTTAGCCCATTCCTCCGTACAGAACAGCTTCAACTCTGGGATGTTGGTGGGTTTCCTCACATGAACCGCTCGCTTCAGGTCCTTCCACAACATTTTGATTGGATTAAGGTCAGGACTTTGACTTGGCCATTCCAAAACATTAACTTTATTATTCTTTAACTATTCTTTGGTAAAACGACTTGTGTGCTTAGGGTCGTTGTCTTGCTGCATGACCCACCTTCTCTTGAGATTCAGTTCATGGACAGATGTCCTGACATTTTCCTTGAGAATTTGCTGTTATAATTCAGAATTCATTGTTCCATCAATGATGGCAAGCCGTCCTGGCCCAGATGCAGCAAAACAGGCCCAAACCATGATACTACCACCACCATGTTTCACAGATCGGATAAGGTTCTTATGCTGTAATGCAGTGTTTTCATTTCTCCAAACATAATACTTCTCATTTAAACCAAAAAGTTCTATTTTGGTCTCATCCATCCACAAAACATTTTCCACTAGCCTTCTGGCTTGTCCATATGATCTTTAGCAAACTGCAGACGAGCAGCAATGTTCTTTTTGGAGAGCAGTGATTGGAAACACCTGACTCTAATTTCACCTTCAAATTAACTGCTAATCCTAGAGGTTCACATACTTTTGCCACTCACAGATATGTAATATTGGATCATTTTCCTCAATAAATAAATGACCAAGTATAATATTTTTGTCTCATTTGTTTAACTGGGTTCGTTTTTTTTACTTTAAGGACTTGTGTGAAAATCGGATGATGTTTTAGGTCATAGTTGTGCAGAAATATAGAAAATTCTAAAGGGTTCACAAACTTTCAAGCACCACTGTATATACACAAGAGAAACAAGGAGTCATGTGATCTATTATTGTGAGTGTGAATGGTTGTCTGTGTCTGTGTGTCAGCCCTGTGATGACCTGGCGACTTGTCCAGGGTGTACCCCGCCTTTCGCCCGTAGTCAGCTGGGATAGGCTCCAGCTTGCCTGCGACCCTGTAGAAGGATAAAGCGGCTAGGGATAATGAGATGAGATGAGATGAGATATATATATATATATATATATATATATATATATATATATATATATATATATATATATATATGCAGTATATAATGTCATATACTTTTATTTAATTAGCTCTCCATGGAATAAAATCCATGTTGTCTTAAAGTGTATGTAATGCCTCTAAACCCCACTTTTTTCATTGTACAAAGCAACAATCATTATGTTGATTCACCATGTGTTTTCGAACCATAGCTGATCCAAAAGGCCATAAATTGATGGAAAATCAATAAGATTTGAATGATCCAGAAGATCCTGAAGGGGTGCGTGACGTCACATGTGTAACAATCCAGGTATTAATTCCCTTCATGAGCGCAGCAGTGGTTAGAGCAGTCTCGATATGGAATCACATTTTGGAGAGAATTCTAAAAGTGATTGGGATTCTTGTGTGTCAGATGAAGGAGCAGATGATTAGCAAGGATATTCCAGAGTAAATGGTTATCTTTTCCAGCCCCCAAGACGAGAAACTGCCAGTTCACTCAGTTCATGACAGTCTTCTTCTGTAGCATGCACGAGATAGATAGATAGATAGATAGATAGATAGATAGATAGATAGATAGATAGATAGATAGATACAGTGGGGCAAAAAAGTATTTAGTCATCCACCAATTGTGCAAGTTCTCCCACTTAAAAAGATGAGAGAGGCCTGTAATTTTCATCATAGGTATACCTCAACTATGAGAGACAGAATGGGGGGAAAGAATCCAGGAAATCACATTGTAGGATTTTTAATGAATTAATTGGCAAATTCCTCGGTAAAATAAGTATTTGGTCACCTACAAACAAGCAAGATTTCTGGCTCTCACAGACCTGTAACTTCTTCTTTAAGAGGCTCCTCTGTCCTCTACTCGTTACCTGTATTAATGGCACCTGTTTGAACTGGTTATCAGTATAAAAGACACCTGTCCACAACCTCAAACAGTCACACTCCAAACTCCACTATGGCCAAGACCAAAGAGCTGTCAAAGGACACCAGAAACAAAATTGTAGACCTGCACCAGGCTGGGAAGACTGAATCTGCAATAGGTAAGCAGCTTGGTGTGAAGAAATCAACTGTGGGAGCAATTATTAGAAAATGGAAGACATACAAGACCACTGATAATCTCCCTCGATCTGGGGCTCCACGCAAGATCTCACCCCATGGGGTCAAAATGATCACAAGAACGGTGAGCAAAAATCCCAGAACCACACGGGGGGACCTAGTGAATGACCTGCAGAGAGCTGGGACCAAAGTAACAAAGGCTACCATCAGTAACACACTACGCCGCCAGGGACTCAAATCCTGCAATGCCAGACGTGTCCCCCTGCTTAAGCCAGTACATGTCCAGGCCCATCTGAAGTTTGCTAGAGAGCATTTGGATGATCCAGAAGAGGATTGGGAGAATGTCATATGATCAGATGAAACCAAAATAGAACTTTTTGGTAAAAACTCAACTTGTCGTGTTTGGAGGAGAAAGAATGCTGAGTTGCATCCAAAGAACACCATACCTACTGTGAATCATGGGGGTGGAAACATCATGCTTTGGGGCTGTTTTTCTGTAAAGGGACCAGGACGACTGATCCGTGTAAAGGAAAGAATGAATGGGGCCATGTATCGTGAGATTTTGAGTGAAAACCTCCTTCCATCAGCAAGGGCACTGAAGATGAAACGTGGCTGGGTCTTTCAGCATGACAATGATCCCAAACACACTGCCTGGGCAATGAAGGAGTGGCTTCGTAAGAAGCATTTCAAGGTCCTGGCCTAGCCAGTCTCCAGATCTCAACCCCAGAGAAAATCTTTGGAGGGAGTTGAAAGTCCGTGTTGCCCAGCAACAGCCCCAAAACATCACTGCTCTAGAGGAGATCTGCATGGAGGAATGGGCCAAAATACCAGCAACAGTGTGTGAAAACCTTGTGAAGACTTACAGAAAACGTTTGACCTCTGTCATTGCCAACAAAGGGTATATAACAAAGTATTAGATGAACTTTTGTTATTGACCAAATACTTATTTTCCACCATAATTTGCAAATAAATTCTTTAAAAATCAGACAATGTGATTTTCTGGATTTTTTTTCTCATTTTGTCTCTCATAGTTGAGGTATACCTATGATGAAAATTACAGGCCTCTCTCATCTTTTTAAGTGGGAGAACTTGCACAATTGGTGACTGACTAAATACTTTTTTGCCCCACTGTAGATGTGCAGAATGCAGTGGTTACTTTTCATGTTTTCCTGAACAAAACTAAAAACAAATCGAGTCTTGTAATATTGCAATCTGAGAGCATTTAATACGTTTCAGTTAATAATTAATGATGATGATGATTGTGCACATGCATTTTTCTTCCAGTTAATGTGCATCAGATATGATAAGATCAGAAGTCGCGAGCATGTAAATGTTGCTCATAATCCTGCGTCTGGTGCAGTGTGTGCGCGTGTGTGATAATAGGGGAAATTGACAAACTGTCCAAATATCAGATCAAATGTCATTTATTAAATAAATGGGTTTCTTTTTTGCTCCAATAATTCCCATGTGGTCTTTCTGGTGGTGATGAACACTTGATGAATCAGATTTATTATTAGTAGGCGACACAAAATCTGCCTGCTTCATTTGCACAAACCTCACCCACTGTTACTTTGTGTTTTGTGTTTTTTTTTCTCGGAAATTCGTGAACCGAATGTCCTGTTGTAAATGAATTTGAACACCCAAATACAACACAGCGCTTTCCCATTGCTATTTTTATAAGATTCCTACAACAATATCCAATCTCAGTGAGTAAACAAGCTCGGAGTCAGATGAACCGAAATGACCCAGATAACCGGGGTTCCACACGTGACGTCATGCGAGATTAGCCCTGGGGCAAGGCTGCCTTTTTCCGGGATCCGGAAGCCATGTTTTATTGATAGTTTTGTGCTTGATAATAAAATAACAAATAATTAATGTTATTTTTCCCCTTGCTTTATTAATTAATTTTGGCCATTACTAATGATGTATATTCATTTTAAAGCATTACAATAAGGCATTACATACACTTTAAAATATCACTCCTTCAATTATTTGAGTGAAAGAGACGTAATTTATTTCCTGTCAAACTACAGACGCAAGCCTGAGTTTGTCAATGTGAGACATTTATTTCCATCATCAAACTGCTGCATAAACTTAAAGAAGAAATTGATAGGTTGATAGCTAGTACTGCTTCCTATTACATTGTTTGACCAGTGGTTTTGTAGTTGATCAGTTTGTCCAAAAACAGAAAAGAAAAGTAATAAAGCTCTTTCTTTTACATTAGTTCCAGGTCTCAGATGCTCCATCCACAGCCTACTGAATGTCTGATCCTTTTCTACCCACAGGCATCACAATTTTGAACGATGGCAATCTACACTTCCATATCATCATCATCATCATCATATTTCCCTCTTGGCACATTACTGGCCTTGGGGCGCTCCTGATGGGGGTAGTCTAACATCCATCAGTTGCATAAGCCTTGTTTTGTCCATCATACACCGCCTAGCCTGTGTCCTATCCACCCCAAGCAACTTTTCGACCTTAGTCCAGACTTTGGTCGGTGTTCTACAATCAAAAAGAACTTGCTTTTGTATGGCCCAGTTTTGTAACCTGCAAACATGGCCTAGGTATTTCAAATACTGGCGTTGACAGAAGATGCGAATAGGAGGAGTGTTTGTAAGTTCCCTCAGTTTTTCATTGGAAATTTTGTATCTCCAATCTAGTTCACTGTCATCGGACACTTGCTTTTCTCTTGTGGGAGCATTGATGCGTTGAAACCCACCCTTGACCATTTTCCTTAGAAATCCGTTAGATCACTTCCACTGTATCCAACTCTTTTTCAGTCAGTGCACATGCCTGTATACTATATAGAAGGCGAGATCGCACTCACGTGGTGAGGAATCTGACTCAAGTTGATAGTTTGACTCGCTTATCTGTGAGGATATGTTTTAGCTCATTCCATTTCTGGTAGGCCGCTCCAATTCTTGCAAATAAGAAACAAGATGTCTTTTCTTCATTGTTGGTAATTGTATACCCAAGGTATTTAAAAACCCTTACATTCTTAATTTTGTTACCATCAATGGTGAGCAGACTTGCCTGGCTCTTTATTTCCTCATTTACGTTGAAGGCCATAGTTTCTGTTTTTACATAAGACATTTTCAAGCCGAAGCATGCAAAGGTTCGATCGTAAATCTCTAGGGTGTTCTTTAGTTCATCTATTGAGTTTGCAAAAATCGCCTCATCATCAGCATACAGCAATTCGGTAATCTGGGTAGTTCCACGTGCTGGGGCCTCTGAGCGGTATTCCCGTGGTGATACTTGTATATGGTATTTGCCCACACAGCATGCATCATTACCCATCAAGTACACACCTTTTGTTAAAGATCGTGATACAGTGAGCTAGATTAAAAGAAAAAAAAAACATGAGACAGCCTGATGTGAAGCAAAGTTACTGTTACCACCTATGAAATTGATAATTTTCATACTCTTCGTTTGCACGTGACGTTATAGCTAATTATGCATGAGGCTTTGAACTGGAAGTCGGCCATTTTGGAGGATGTACACAAACTCATGTGGTGCACATTAACTATCGAAGATATGCTTGAGAGGTTGTTGCACTCAAGAATTCCTTTTGTTTCTTCGCTATGCCAACTCGTTGTGCTGTAACTGGATGTGGGCACAACTCTATTTGAGACAATGGGACTTAAAAGTTCTTTAGAATTTCAGCAATTATAAATAATCAAGGAGAAAAAAAACAAGAGAGTTGTCCATACAGCATAGACATCACTGGCTGTCCAACATAAACTGGGCTGATCTAAGCAATGAGAAAACAAAAACCACACGAGTCTGCAGTGAGCATTTTATCAACGGTAAGTGCTACGAACTAGCTATTAATGAAAGATTGCAATATATAAGAAATATTGGATCATTTAATAGCCTGGTCATGCAGAAATTCACTGATGTCAAACGTGACAAAGCCGTGATCATCGAGTGTGTGATCTGACAATCAAAGGATTCTCCAATTATTTTCTTTTAAAAAGAGCTGTATATAATTTTTGATGATGCCCCTTTTATTTTGCTTTCTCTTTCCATTAGGGAAACCAGCTGATCTCTACAATTTGGATCCAGACTGGGCTCCAACACAAAATATGGGCCACAACAAAATTAAAAATGGTACTAAAGCGGTAGCTCGAGGCTTACAGAGTGCAGAAAGAAATGCAAAATGATTGAAGAAACTTCCCAAACAATCACAGAGTCAACTCAACAAGATTCGGGTCAATCCACTACCTCAAATACTGCAGCCTCCTCGCCCAGTGAGTGCTCTTTTATAACTAAATATGTTATATAATGTGTTAGATACCCATCTTTTGAAGCAGTCAAAATGATTGTTTTTAAAATAGATTTGAGAAATGACTACAAGCTTCTTAATGTAACTCCTCTTTACCTTCCAGTCTGTACTCTTACAGTACCACTGTCTATATATTCTTGGGTTTCAATCATGTGACTTTTCTTAAAGATTTCATTTCCAGTAAAACAGCTGGTGCTCAAGCAAACCGAAATGGCTGCCGTAGTGCAAACAACTAGCAATAACTTAGAGTGATTATGCTCGTAATCTAGAAGCCACTGCTGGCTTTAGATATATTCAGAAGATTGCTATGTGCAATGGAATCGACCCCTACAGTCTGGGAAAGAAGGATTTGTCATACGATCTTGAAAACTACCCTTCAGTTGAGTTCCCCGACATCTTGAACTATCTGGTGTTGCAGACATCCTTCTACACCGCAAAACAGATGAAAGCGTGGAAGAGTATGGAGGCTTACAACTTTTTTGTATGTGGCTGGGTAAAGGACCTCGGGATCAAGTCGCTACCGAATGAATCCTGTATTGTTTTTGCCTGTGTAAGTATGTTTTTTGAAGCTTTTCGTTCACATCTTTACAACGAAGCGCTGCAAGTTGAAGTGTAAACAAACAATGGTTCGATTGATTCTCACTTGTGTTGGCTCTTATCTCTCAGGTAAATAATTCACAAAGATAATCAGAAACCCCTTTAAAGACCTGGATCTTGTTTAACTAAGATGGAGAAGTGATCACGGCGCATTGTAACTGTATGGCTGGGGAAGAATTTTGTCACGACCTTCATGCATATGGACTTTATGAGGAGTAAACAAAGAAACAGCTGGGGACTTTAGTGCTTTGTGACTAAAAAAAAAGTACAGTAAAATTACAACACATAGCAAGAAAAAGTATTTGGAAAACACTAAGGACATACAGTTAGGTCCATAAATATTTGGACAGAGACAACATTTTTCTAATTTTGGTTCTGTACATTACCACAATGAATTTTGAACAAAACAATTCAGATGCAGTTGAAGTTCAGACTTTCAGCTTTAATTCAGTGGGTTGAACACAATGATTGCATACAAATGTGAGGAACTAAAACATTTTTTAAACACAATCCCTTCATTTCAGGGGCTCAAAAGTAATTGGACAAATTAAATAATTGTAAATAAAATGTTCATTTCTAATACTTGGTTGAAAACCCTTTGTTGGCAATGACTGCCTGAAGTCTTGAACTCATGGACATCACCAGACGCTGTGTTTCCTCCTTTTTAATGCTCTGCCAGGCCTTTACTGCAGCGGTTTTCAGTTGCTGTTTGTTTGTGGGCCTTTCTGTCTGAAGTTTAGTCTTTAACAAGTGAAATGCATGCTCAATTGGGTTGAGATCAGGTGACTGACTTGGCCATTCAAGAATATTCCACTTCTTTGCTTTAATAAACTCCTGGGTTGCTTTGGCTTTGTTTTGGGTCATTGTCCATCTGTATTATGAAATGCCGACCAATCAGTTTGGCTGGATTTGAGCACACAGTATGTCTCTGAATACCTCAGAATTCATCCGGCTGCTTCTGTCCTGTGTCACATCATCAATAAACACTAGTGACCCAGTGCCACTGGCAGCCATGCATGCCCAAGCCATCACACTGCCTCCACCGTGTTTTACAGATGATGTGGTATGCTTTGGATCATGAGCTGTACCACGCCTTCGCCATACTTTTTTCTTTCCATCATTATGGTAGAGGTTGATCTTGGTTTCATCTGTCCAAAATGTTCTTCCAGAACTGTGCTGGCTTTTTTAGATGTGTTTTAGCAAAGTCCAATCTAGCCTTTTTATTCTTGAGGCTTATGAGTGGCTTGCACCATGCAGTGAACCCTCTGTATTTACTTTCATGCAGTCTTATCTTTATGGTAGATTTGGATATTGATACGCCTACCTCCTGGAGAGTGTTGTTCACTTGGTTGGCTGTTGTGAAGGGGTTTCTCTTCACCATGGAAATTATTCTGCGATCATCCACCACTGTTGTCTTCTGTGGGCGTCCAGGTCTTTTTGCATTGATGAGTTCACCAGTGCTTTCTTTCTTTCTCAGGATGTACCAAACTGTAGATTTTACCATTCCTAATATTGTAGCAATTTCTCGGATGTTTTTTTTTTCTGTTTTCGCAGCTTAAGGATGGCTTGTTTCACCTGCATGGAGAGCTCCTTTGACCGCATGTTTTCTTCACAGCAAAATCTTCCAAATGCAAGCACCACACCTCAAATCAACTCCAGGTCTTTTATCTGCTTAATTGAGAATGACATAACGAAGGAATTGCCCACACCAGCCCATTAAATAGCCTTTGAGTCAATTGTCCAATTACTTTTGGTCCCTTTAAAAACAGGGTGGCACATGTTAAGGAGCTGAAACTCCTAAACCCTTCATCCAATTTTAATGTGGATACCCTCAAATGAAAGCTGAAAGTCTGGACTTTATGTCCATGTCCATTATATAACTATAACTTGAATATGTTTCAGTAAACAGGTAAAAAAAAAAAAAAATTGTGTCAGTGTCCAAATATATATGGGCCTAACTGTAGATGAGAGGGATATACAAACCTTTCACCAAGTGATCACTGCAAACTCAAGCATGCTTTGACTCAGCTCCCTTTGATTTCAGTGAGAGGTTCAAAAGCCACCTTTCTCGACGTCTTCTTGTGAAACCCTGTGTTTGTTCACCCTTTTTTATTAGTTCATGGGGAACCCTGAAGAAACTTTTATCAGTTTCACGGTTTGATTGATTCGAAGAACCTAAAAGCGTAAGGCATTTTTCATGCGAGCAATGCACCTTCTCCGTACAAATGCTTTGTCAACTTAGCTTTGGTAGACCACCAGCTAAAGTTTTGAATAACTAATGAGGCGGATGTGACGTCATGTGAAACCCAAGAATATGTATATTGTATATCCTTCAACATGGCAGCGGTCAATGACGCAAGCAGTTTTGGTCACGTGGTTGCAAACAAAGAATAACAGCACATCCCAAAGTGTTTTATTCCTTTTATACTACAGCAATATAATTTTACTTATTTATTAAAGAATGAGAGTGGCAAGGTAGTGCAGTGGTTAGCACTGTTGCCTCACAACAAGAAGATTCTGGGTTCAAACCTGCTGGTTGGCCAGGGCCTTTCTGTGATCATGTTCTCTTCGTGCCAGCGTGAGTTTCCTCTGGGTGTTCCGGTTTCCTCCCACAGTCCAAAGACATGCAGATAAGGCAACTGACTACTTTAAATTGCCCATAGGTGTGAACACGTGTGTGTGACTGGTTGCTCGTCTGTGTGTTAGCCCTGCCACAGATTGGCAATGTCTGCAGGGTGAACCCCACCTCTTACCCAAAGTCAGCTGGGATTGGCTCAAGCTTCTCCCATGACCTGCAATGGATAAGCAGCATAGATAATGGATGGATTAAAGAACGATACATCATACATTTTATTCATTTTCTCACACTTAATGTGGAATGTCTGTGAAAGAAGTTATTTCCTGTGATGACATACATTATAACAGCTTTAAACAGCCGTTCCCTTACCAGCCTCCCTATTTCTCTCTTCTTCTCTCTCTTGGAGTTAATAAGACAGTAGATTTCTTTTTTTTTTGTCATGCTTGTTAGGCTACCAAGAAACCACAAAGCACAAAGTCATCTGTCCTGGATGGTCCCCCATAGTGAAGACTGATTGTTACACAGGCTTGGGTTATGTGAAGTGTCTGCCATTAGAATAAGTGCATGAATATAATCCTGTGATTGGAACTGCAGCTGGCACCTATTTCAGAGCTGCTGTTATTGAAAATTAATCAACAATTCAGCAGCACTGTGATATAATGATTATTTTATATCCTTTGATCATAGCCCATGGAAAAAAATGCATGGACTCTACTCTCGAAATATCTTTTGACAAATAAATTGTCAGAAATAAAGATTAATTTGCAGGATTTACCCAGCAAAGAACTTAGAAATAGACTATTAATTGTACATTACTGTACACTACATTAAATATACATTTTGTCATGAGTATTAAAAATTAAGGAAAAGAGCATGACATTTCGGTGCTGTCAGTAACGGCGTTGAAAACACAAGCTCAGAACAGCCTCCAAACATGGCTGCATGACACCCAAGAGTCACAGCACCCTCTGTCACCTGATTACTAATTGCACCTGTCTTTCATTCCTCAGCAATCACCTTGCCTACTTAAAGGAGAACTGAAGTCATTTTTAAACTTGCTTTATTTCTTAATTAACATGTTATTCAATTACGTTTTCGGTTTTAGTAACATTATATTGTGACTCGTATGGGCAACTAATTGCAATTAAATGTTATACTTATCGGCCTATTTGGTTTTTAACTATGTTGAATTTAGTTTATTTGGTCCATGGCAGGCGTCACTTATTCGCGTGATCTTCACGACACTTGTGCGAGACTTCAAAATGTGAAGTGTCAGCCAGGTGTCAATGCTGCCATTTTGAAAACTGCTTTTCAAACGAAATATTGCACAAAAACGAGTTTAAATGACAATTACTGCCTACTTTTTTCAAACTTTCCTGATTGCTATCAAAACAAACAAAACTTCCAGCTTGATTACATCAGCATTCAAAAGAGGGCGCATGCATCTTTTGACAATGTTGGCAGATGTTGGTTACTTTGATTTCCATTGTATGTTTAACTTCTGTCCGACTATGTCTCGCTCAGGTCTCAACGAATCTCATTTACGGCCCTTGCTTTGACATATGGACTGATATATTACATAGCATATTTCAAACACTCATAACTTGCTATAGCAGTGACAAAATAGCTATCAAAAATGCCTTCCTATATTTAATAAAATGAAATAAATAGAATTTTGATAATAAAAAAATTTGCCTTCGGTTCCCCTTTAAGCCCAGTTCTCACACACTCATCGTGTGAAGTATCGTTTTGTGTTTCTGTGCCTAACTTTACCAGGCTGTTTACAACCCAGATTCCAAAAAAGTTGGGACAAAGTACAAATTGTAAATAAAAACGGAATGCAATGATGTGGAAGTTTCAAAATTCCATATTTTATTCAGAATAGAACATAGATGACATATCAAATGTTTAAACTGAGAAAATGTATCATTTAAAGAGAAAAATTAGGTGATTTTAAATTTCATGACAACACCACATCTCAAAAAAGTTGGGACAAGGCCATGTTTACCACTGTGAGACATCCCCTTTTCTCTTTACAACAGTCTGTAAACGTCTGGGGACTGAAGAGACAAGTTGCTCAAGTTTAGGGATAGGAATGTTAACACATTCTTGTCTAATGTAGGATTCAAGTTGCTCAACTGTCTTAGGTCTTTTTTGTCGTATCTTCCGTTTTATGATGCACCAAATGTTTTCTATGGGTGAAAGATCTGGACTGCAGGCTGGCCAGTTCAGTACCGGACCCTTCTTCTATGCAGCCATGATGCTGTAATTGATGCAGTATGTGGTTTGGCATTGTCATGTTGGAAAATGCAAGGTCTTCCCTGAAAGAGACGTCGTCTGGATGGCAGCATATGTTGCTCGAGAACCTGGATATACCTTTCAGCATTGATGGTGTCTTTCCAGATGTGTAAGCTGCCCATGCCACACGCACTAATGCAACCCCATACCATCAGAGATGCAGGCTTCTGAACTGAGCGCTGATAACAACTTGGGTCGTCCTTCTCCTCTTTAGTCCGAATGACACGGCATCCCTGATTTCCATAAAGAACTTCAAATTTTGATTCGTCTGACCACAGAACAGTTTTCCACTTTGCCACAGTCGATTTTAAATGAGCCTTGGCCCAGAGAAGACGTCTGCGCTTCTGGATCATGTTTAGATACGGCTTCTTCTTTGAACTATCGAGTTTTAGCTGGCAACGGCGGATGGCATGGTGAATTGTGTTCACAGATAATGTTCTCTGGAAATATTCCTGAGCCCAATTTGTGATTTCCAATACAGAAGCATGCCTGTATGTGATGCAGTACCGTCTAAGGGCCCGAAGATCACGGGCACCCAGTATGGTTTTCCGGCCTTGACCCTTACGCACAGAGATTCTTCCAGATTCTCTGAATCTTTTGATGATATTATGCACTGTAGATGATGATATGTTCAAACTCTTTGCAATTTTACACTGTCGAACTCCTTTCTGATATTGCTCCACTATTTGTCGGCACAGAATTAGGGGGATTGGTGATCCTCTTCCCATCTTTACTTCTGAGAGCCGCTGCCACTCCAAGATGCTCTTTTTATACCCAGTCATGTTAATGACCTATTGCCAATTGACCTAATGAGTTGCAATTTGGTCCTCCAGCTGTTCCTTTTTTGTACCTTTAACTTTTCCAGCCTCTTATTGCCCCTGTCCCAACTTTTTTGAGATGTGTTGCTCTCATGAAATTTCAAATGAGCCAATATTTGGCATGAAATTTCAAAATGTCTCACTTTCGACATTTGATATGTTGTCTATGTTCTATTGTGAATACAATATCAGTTTTTGAGATTTGTAAATTATTGCATTCCATTTTTATTTACAATTTGTACTTTGTCCCAACTTTTTTGGAATCAGGGTTGTACTTTCTGCCTGACTTCACATGTTTAGACCATTATCTACGTTCAGTCCAAGACCTCGCTCTTTTGTTTTCTCTGCGTTATCCTGATTGCTGATCGACCGACCTCTGCCTGTTACTCTGACTATGATTCCTGCTCTTCATTTTGGCTCAGTCTGCATTTTGCTTCTCCCTGCTCTCCCCTGTGCCTGCATCCATAAGTGCCCACACCTTGACAGGTGCCACTCGGACACCATTATCAAGTGAGTGCTCATCAGCTAAATCAATGTCAAAATGTATAAAAATAGATTAGCATAATGCTAAACAAAAAGTTTGGCCTGTAAGGAGTCCAATTGCACGTTGAGTTGGTCTTCTTTCTCTAATGTAGAGTATTTTGTACAAAAAGCAGTAAAATTTACTCTGACACTTTCTGAAGACAATAAAGTTCTTATTAATGTCTTTAGGTGCAATCCCGTGTGCCGTCTTATGGTGTTTACCTGCTCTTCGATATGCTCATGAAAGTGTCTCATCACAAGAGTCACATTTGAAACTACAGTGGCGCTTGAAAGTTTGTGAACCCTTTAGAATGTTCTATATTTCTGCATAAATATGACCTAAAACATCATCCGATTTTCACACAAGTCCTAAAAGTAGATAAAGAGAGCCCAGTTAAACAAATGAGACAAAAATATTATACTTGGTCATTTATTTATTGAGGAAAATGATCCAATATTACATATCTGTGAGTGGCAAAAGTATGTGAACCTTTGCTTTCAGTATTTGGTGTGACCCCCTTGTGCAGCAATAACTGCAACTAAACATTTCCGGTAACTGTTGATCAGTCCTGCACACCAGTTTGGAGGAATTTTAGCCCATTCCTCTGTACAGAACAGCTTAAACTCTGGGACATTGGTGGGTTTCCTCACATGAACTGCTCGCTTCAGGTCCTTCCACAACATTTCGATTGGATTAAGGTCAGGACTTTGACTTGGCCATTCCAAAACATTCACTTTATTCTTCTTTAACCATTCTTTGGTAGAACAACTTGTGTGCTTGAGGTCATTGTCTTGCTGCATGACCCATCTTCTCTTGAGATTCAGTTCATGGACAGATATCTTGACATTTTCATTTCAAATTTGCTGGTACGGTATAATTCAGAATTCATTGTTCCATCAATGATGGCAAGCTGTCCTGGCCCAGATGCAGCAAAACAGGCTCAAACCATTATACTACCACCACCACCATGTTTGACAGATGGGATAAGGTTCCTATACTGGAATGCTATGTTTTCCTTTCTCCAAACATAACGCTTCTCATTTAAACCAAAAAGTTCTATTTTGGTCTCACCCATCCAAAAAACATTTTTCCAATAGCCTTGTGGCTTGTCCACATGATCTTTAGCAAACTGCAGACGAGCAGCAGTGTTCTTTTTGGAAAGCAGTGGCTTTCTCCTGGCAACCCTGCCATGCACACCATTGTTGGTCAGCGTTCTCCTGATGGTGGACTCATGAACATTAACATTAGCCAATGTGAGAGAGGCCTTCAGTTGCTTAGAAGTTACCCTGGGGTTGTTTGTGACCTCGCAGACTATTACACGCCTTGCTCTTGGAGTGATCTTTGTTGGTCGACCACTCCTGAGGAGGGTAGCAATGGTCTTGAATTTCCTCCATTTGTACATGATCTTTCTGACCGTGGATTGATGGAGTCCAAACTCTTTAGAGATGGTTTTGTAACCTTTTCCAGCCTGATGAGCATCAACAACACTTTTTCTGAGGTCCTCAGAAATCTCCTTTGTTCGTGCCATGATACACTTCCACAAACATGTGTTGTGAAGATCAGACCTTGATAGATCCCTGTTCTTTAAATAAAACAGGGTGCCCACTCACACCTGATTGTCATCCCATTGATTGAAAACACCTGACTCTAATTTCACCTTCAAATTAACTGCTAATCCTAGAGGTTCACATACTTTTGCCACTCACAGATATGTAATATTGGATCATTTTCCTCAATAAATAAATCACCAAGTATAATATTTTTGTCTTATTTTTTTAACTGGGCACTCTTTATCTACTTTTAGGACTTGTGCGAACATCTGACGATGTTTTCGGTCGTATTTATGCAGAAATATAGAAAATTCTAAAGGGTTCACAAACTTTCAAGCACCACTGTATATACCACCTGTTGCTGATTTACAATCGGTGGTTTTTCCTCTTGCAGCTTCAGCACATTATTGAGTTTGCGGCTCACAAATACAGGTTTAATTCTAATATTTATCTTGTAACCCAAGTCCTGTAACATCCTTCTGATGATTTTAGCTGAACAGTGGTCCTTGAATGGTATAGTGATTCTGATGTTTTGTTGGCTTTTTTTTAGTAGAAGAAGCCTGTGTCACATTTAACTCATCTGAAGCAGTGAAACACAAGTGAGCAATGAGCACACATGTACCCAGAGCAGTGGGCAGCTATACTACAGCAGTTGGTTAGGTGCCTTGCTCAAGGCCACCTCATTTTAACCTAACCACAGGTCTTTGAACTGTGGAGGAAACCCATACAGACACAGGAAAGCTGTTTTGCGACAATGTTTATTGTTAAAAGCACTACACAAATAAACTTGACAGGAAGAACATGCAAACTCCACACAGAAAGGACTCTATCAGCCGCTGGGCTCGAACCCAGAACCTTCTTGCTGTGAGGCGACAGTGCTAACCACTACACTATCTTGGCGCTGTTCTTGTCTGGTTCTTTAACTTCTGGTGTACCAGGATGTTTACAAAGTTTATAATTGACAAATCAGAATTATAATCTGATTTGCAGACTTGTAAATCAGCAACAGGTGGTGTATAGTTTTAAATGTGACTCTTGTGATTTGAGAGTTATATTGGTTACACCTGTAGACACTTGCATGATTGTGTCGAAGAGCATAAAGGTGTGTCTTCAAGCACTGGTAAACAGTACAGGATGGCACACAGTATTGCACCTAAAGACATTCACAAGACCTTTGTTTTCTTTGACTTAGCTTACGAATACTCGCTTGATAATGGTGTCCGAGCGGCAACGAAACGTCATTTAATTTTTAGTACACTTTGTTTTTCTAAAAATTCACTTATAATTGTGTGATGTTCCTCCATAAACATATCTTTATAGAGAAATTAGAACTTACAAAAGTGGGTATGTACTGCATAATAAATCATCTGTTTTAATAGCTACATATCATATCTACAATAGTGACATATCATATCCACAAGTGCACATTTAGCAATACTTTATTCCTGAATGTAATATGAGAACACCACTGTAATATCTAACTACATGAAGGAGACTTTCTTGGGGAAAAAGTTCCACTTGTTCTAGTTGTGTGATATGCTATAAAATGCACACTGTCAGTTAGTTAAGAGCAGATAAATGTGAGATCAAAAAGGAGGCCATGTGTTTTGTGTAAAATGTAAAATTTGTTGTGGTAGTGAACTTCATGCTCACTAGGTTTATGATTTTCTCTCTCTCTCTCTCTCTCTCTCTCTCTCTCTCATTCAGTCACACACAATATACTCTGTCAGTGTGGACTGACAGTACTCCTATTTACTGACAACATTTTACTATTTTAATATATTTTCTCTATTACATCGACAGTGCTACAGTATAAACAAATACTGATGGATGCTCCATATTATGTTTATTTCTCTGGATTTCAATCATGAAATTAAAAAAAAAAAGATTTACAAAATGCCTGATTTATCACTATAACTCGAGTTAATAACAGCATTTACACAACGCTCTTTCTTTTAATAAAAAGTGTATAAGGTCAGTTATTGCCAATCAACAAAACATCAGTACAAGTGCATTAGCTTCTCAGAAAGCATTTCAAATCAGAAATCTTGTCTTCCCAATTAGTAGGATGTGTTTTAAGACTAAAATAAACTCAAATGGATGAAGTTGTGTTCGACACGGGGTCAATGCATTGTTAAATATTTTCATTTGAATTACACTGAGCTTAGACTGATCTGTACTTCTCTGTAAAATGGCATGCAGGTTGTAAAACAAGCGGTCACATCCCTGTTATCTGAGAAGAACAGTTATCATTTCTTTTAATAATTTTTAATTCATTCATTTAATATCTATCAACATGATTGTGTTGAGCCATATTGTTTGTTTATTTAATTATGATGAATAACAGTAGCTCAAATTGAACCCTTCAGAGCATGAGAAAACACTGCTCTGTAGAAATACTGTAAAAGAGATTGAGACTGTGTGTGGGTAGCTGCAATCATGTTCTATAACCTTAGCTTTTAGCTTTAGCCTCTGTCCTTCGCCACAGTCGCACTCCTGGCAGTGGGTAAATATGCTCTGTGCTGAGAGCTACTTGTTTTGTTTGTTTGTTTGTTTGTTTTTAATTATGTCCAGGGAAGGTGAACATAGTTTCCAATGTTCATTAATATAATGTTGTGCATACACAAGCTAATTATCACATCCAGTTTTCTCTCGCATTGTTTTGATCAGATTTGGAAAAGGCATTAATAGCATTAAAAAAACCACAACAAAAAAAAAAGTCCCTCAACTTATGTGCAGTACTGTGATATCCTAAGGCATTCTATTTTTTTTAATACACATTTGATATATATACATGTACATGCATATATGTATGCGTGTATTCTATCCACATTCACTGGATATGAGCAATCATGCACTCCGATTGGCTACTCTATTACGAGGCTATTGGCTCATATACTGTGAGTAGAGAAAAACAAAATGGTGGAGTGCATCACTTTATCAAGTAGTTAAACAAAACAGAAATAGCTAAATAAAAGAATATAGTTTTTTTTCCCCAATACGTATCTCCTGTTCCACACTCCAACCCAGTTGGTGGTGGTAATGCAGCTTTAAGTTGGTTTGCCAACCACCAAAAAAGAAAAGAAAATGGCAGAGCATGTTGCTGAACCAACCGAGGACAAAATAAAAACACTACTAGAAAACAAAACGTCAAATAAAAAAAAAAAGCAACAAAGTATGGAATAAAAGTGTTTGGTGGCAAGAATGTATCTGTTTTATTTTTCAAGAATTATCGCATTTTTCACAAATTGCTACTGTCATTTCACCGGTTTGTTTACATTCTAAGTGGAAATTATTTTCTTGTCTGTTGTTTTTATTTATCCAATTTGCAAAAAATAACAAAAATGCTGTTTCTCAAAATCCAGTGAATGTGGATAAAATAAGTTATTCCACTCAATCTTGTCGTACATGGCTTATAGCTAACTCGGCGCTATCAACACATATACAACTAATATATCTCTTATGACTTCTGCAATACTGTGACAGTGCAAAACATTTTAGATTTCCAAACATTACATTTCCAACAGAAAATTAAATGTTACAGAAAATGTTTTTATGTCAGTCAGTCAAGAATGATTCAACATATTACATAATATACCACTTTTCAGACAAAAGCACAATGAAGGCTGTCAGCTTTGCATGCAAAAGAGGGGAAAAAAGGAAAACGAAAAGAAACAAGTGTAAGAGTCTCCAGAAGAACTGTGGCAGATTTTCTAATGGCCCTTTTCCACTACCCTTTTTCAGCTCACTTCAGCTCGCTTCAGCTCACTTCAGCCCGACACGGCTCGCGTTTCGACTACCAAAAACCGGCACGACTCAGCTCGTTTCAGCCCTGCTTAGCCCCTAAAACTCGCACCGTTTTGGAGTGGGGCTGAAGCGAGCCAAACCGTGCTGACTGAGGTTGGGGGCGTGAGCAGACACTCCCCTGTGCACTGATTGGTGAGGAGGCGTGTCCTCACATGCCCACACACGCCCCGCGAGCGCGCTGGGATCTGTAAACACCGCAAACCCGGAAGGAGAATAATTACGAATTACGAGAATTTCTGAAGCCTTATGCGCCTCGCCTCATCTATACGCTCTTGCCAGTATCTGTCCGCGTTGTCGGTGACAACAAGCCACAGCACCAAGACCAGCCACACTAACGACTCCATGTCCTCCATGTTTATTGTTTACTCTCCGGGTCGTGAGACTACCGCTTAAAAGCTCACTGAATCAGTGACATACAGAGCATCGTGGACGAGTTCGCGGAGCGCAAGGCTCGTCGTATGCTCTTCAAATAATGCGCGCAGTAGGCTATTGATGTTTTTTTTATAAGCCATGTACAGTATGTCACCTAATGTTTTTTTGTTTCTGAGTTACATGTTCGTTTGAAGGACTTAATGTACAAAATAACATAGTTGCACCCCGTAGTGTTGAAATTGGTAAACACAGTGCATTCAGTGAGGTTTGCCCCGCCCTCCTTTTATTTCTGACTCTTCCTGTCACCACTCTGAGCGCTCATTCGTATGCCCTTCAAATAATGTGCGCAGTATAGGCTATTGATGTTTTATTATGAGCCATGTACAGTATCCTAATGTTTTTTGTTTCTGAGTTACATGTTCGTTTGAAGGACTTGATGTACTAAATAACATAGTTGCACCCGGTAGTGTTGAAATTGGTAAACACCGCAGTTGCGGACATTTTGTAGCCTAAAACGATGTTATGATAAGCTTTAATAAAGTGCCCGGTCATTTGCCCCGCCCCCGGCCCGGCTCTGACTTGTTCCGCCACTGTCACTGATGTCACTGTTTGCGCTGCTTAACGACATCACGTGACGTCCACCCACTTTCGCTAACTCCACCCAATGTGTCCACCCACTTCCAGCCAGCACGGTTCAGCGCGGTTGTAGTCGAAATGCAACTCCAACAGCCCCGCTCAGCTCGACTCAGCTCGACTCGGCACGGCACGGCTCAGCCGCGTTTGTAGTGGAAAA
Source organism: Neoarius graeffei (assembly GCF_027579695.1). Taxonomy (NCBI): domain Eukaryota; kingdom Metazoa; phylum Chordata; class Actinopteri; order Siluriformes; family Ariidae; genus Neoarius; species Neoarius graeffei. The sequence goes on along the minus strand of NC_083569.1, from coordinate 76,150,122 downwards.
GCGGCATAAGATGCTCAGTAAAACCTACTGGCTATTTAGCTTATAAACCTGCACAAAATACAGTGGTGCTGGAAAGTTTGTGAACCCTTTAGAATTTTCTATATTTCTGCATAAATATGACCGAAAACATAATCAGATTTTCACACAAGTCCTAAAAGTAGATAAAGAGAACCCAGTTAAACAAATGAGAAAAAAAATATTATACTTGGTAATTTATTTATTGAGGAAAATGATCCAATATTACATATCTGTGAGTGGCAAAAGTATGTGAACCTTTGCTTTCAGTATCTGGTGTGACCCCCTTGTGCAGCAATAACTGCAACTAAATGTTTCTGGTAACTGTTGATCAGTCCTGCACACCGGCATGGAGGAATTTTAGTCCATTCCTCCGTACAGAACAGCTTCAACTCTGGGATGTTGGTGGGTTTCCTCACATGAACTGCTCGCTTCAGGTCCTTCCACAACATTCTGATTGGATTAAGGTCAGGACTTTGACTTGGCCATTCCAAAACATTAACTTGATTCTTCTTTAACCATTCTTTGGTAGAACGACTTGTGTGCTTAGGGTCGTTGTCTTGCTGCATGACCCACCTTCTCTTGAGATTCGGTTCATGGACAGATGTCCTGACTTTTTCCTTTAGAATTCCCTGGTATAATTCAGAATTCATTGTTCCATCAATGATGGCAAGCTGTCCTGGCTCAGATGCAGCAAAACAGTCCCAAACCATGATACTACCACCACCATGTTTCACAGATTGGATAAGGCTCTAATGCTGGAATGCAGTGTTTTCCTTTCTCCAAACAGAACACTTCTCATTTAAACCAAAAAGGTCTATTTTGGTCTCATCCGTCCACAAAACATTTTTCCAATAGCCTTCTGGCTTGTCCACGTGATCTTTAGCAAACTGCAGACAAGCAGCAATGTTCTTTTTGGAGAGCAGTGGCTTTTTCCTTACAACCCTGGCATGCACACCATTGTTGTTCAGTGTTCTCCTGATGGTGGACTCATGAACATTAACATTAGCCAATGTGAGAGAGGCCTTCAGTTGCTTAGAAATTACCCTGGGGTCCTTTGTGACCTTGCCGACTATTGCCTGCCTTGGTCTTGGAGTGATCTTTGTTGGTCAACCACTCCTGGGGTGGGGAACAATGGTCTTGAATTTCCTCCATTTGTACACAATCTGTCTGACTGTGGATTGGTGGAGTCCAAACTCTTTAGAGATAGTTTTGTAACCTTTTCCAGCCTGATGAGCATCAACAACACTTTTTCTGAGGTCCTCAGATATCTCCTTTGTTCATGCCATGATACACTTCCACAAACGTGTTGTGAAGCTCAGACTTTGATAGATCCCTGTTCTTTAAATAAAACAGGGTGCCCACTCACACCTGATTGTCATCCCATTGATTGAAAACAGACTGACTCTAATTTCACCTTCAAATGAACTGCTAATCCTAGAGGTTCACATATTTTTGCCACTCACAGATATGCAATATTGGATCATTTTCCTCAATAAATAAATGAGCAAGTATAATATTTTTGTCTCATTTGTTTAACTGGGGTCTCTTTATCTACTTTTAGGACTTGTATGAAAATCTGATGATGTTTTAGGTCATATTTATGCAGAAATATAGAAAATTCTAAAGGGTTCACAAACTTTCAAGCACCACTGTATAACTGCACAAGCGTCGACTGATGCATGTTTAAAAAGCAAATTGTCACCTTACCAAACATTGACTTTGTGTGTTTCATGGCTTCTCTTTATAGTATTCCCAAATGTAGAAACATTTAATTTCATTACTTTTCAAGGCATCTTTGGTTTACAGTATTTCTTTAAAAAGACTGCATATATTTAATTGTAGTGTTTTATAATAATAATTATTATTCTCTTATTTCTTTACTCTGCAGGTATGTTGTTTGATTTTAACATTTTATTAATGCAGTAATTTTGGTTGCCATTTTTTGTGGGTCATGTTCTGCTCTGGTAATCAAAACTACACTATTAATTTTTACCATTAATCCATAGTTCACATCAGCCTTGTCTTGGCATGTCTCATATACAGCATCTATACTGTACAATATGCTAACATGCCCTGTACCAGCAAAATGCTGTCGGTTCAAAGAAAATCACAAGTGAAATATCAGTCAGAGCTGCAACACACTCACTCAGTGCTTCAGTCCTTATACAACTCCTAACCTTGTCAGCATGAATTTGATGGGTTGTGTAAGGGCTACATCTGAGACCTCTGTAGTTGAGAGCTGACGGTGCTCCTGTGAAACGTTCACACACCGAAGCAGGGAAATGAGTCACAATGTCCCGACGGTAAATGAAAAAGGCTGACTGCTGTCTTTCCCATCAGCTTTTATATGTAATGAAACTCTGAAGTACAGTATAATTAAAATCGGGGGTGGTAACAGAGCACACTGGAAAAAAGAGATGCATTGAATTTGCTTGATTCAAATGCATATCATTTCCACATGAATAAAATGTATACCAGTCTTTTAGTTTACATCCTTTTGGCAGTTATTGTACTGATGCTGTATATTTTATTATCATGGATATGATACTAACTTTTTTTTTATGTATAGCATCACTATTTTTAGTGTTGTGTACATACATGATATTTAATCCCATTTCTAGAGGATACCTCTCATTTTATTTTTTTTTAAATTACAACATACATACAGTGTGATAACACTGATAATGTCTGTCGTAAAAAAAAAAGCCAAATTAAAAAATGACAAATATAAAATGCAGCTTTCAAAGCTTTGTGTATGTGACAAGCAGTGATTTCATTTATTTGGATTTGTTTATCAGACAGCAACAAATTATTTTTTTGGGGAGTCTTTTTATGTGCACTAGTGAGCATTTAGCTATTATTCAATGTCTGCAACAGTCTTGCATGAACTGATGCTTTGAATCAGGCTTCATTTTTGACTCATTCTGCTTTTCCACAACTTCTGGCCCAGATATGGATTGGTAATTTGTTGCAAATGAAATTACAATTAATGTAAAGGCTTGAGTCAAATTTATAAGTTGGCAAAATAACCACAGCCAACCATAAAAGTGTCACTAGAAGAGATTTTCCTAACTTGTGACTCTGCCACTGCTGCAGTACAACACAGCCCCAAAAATATCCACCTGGCAAGTTCTTTAGGAGGAGGATCCAAATGAGGGAGTTTCACACTGGAGGGAGGACACAGCTAAAAGGAGGGGAGAGCTGAAAGCTTTTACCTCTTTTCTTTCCATTGACGCTGTTCAGGGAACGAGGAAACCTTTTTAAGAACCAATGTGTATTTCCTTGGATTTAAAAGCTGAGCCATTTCATGGCCTAAAGGTTAGAGAAGCAGCTTTGGGACAGAAAGGTCACAGGTTTGATTCCCTGGACCGGCAGGAAAAATGTATGGGTGGGGGGAGTGAATGAACAGCACTTTCCCCTCCCTCTACTGTATCCCCTTGATCTATGGTTGAAGTGCCCTTGAGCAAGGCACTGAACCCTCAACTGCTCCCTGCAACTGCAGTGCAGCTGCCCACTATTCTGTGTGTGTGTGTTCACTACTTCATATGGGTTAAATGCAGAGAAAGAATTTGACTGTGCTGTAATTATGTGACAAGTGTTGCCAGGCAAAACAAACCTCGCTGGCAGAACTTATTATATTCCTATGTTGATAATGGTAATATTTCTCAATCATCAGCTGTCAGGTTATAGTCCTATGAAAATCCATGACCTTGAGTTTGACATTTCAAAGTCAAAGGTCATGGCAGCAAATGAAAGTCCATATGGCACTTCCTATCAGTTGATAATGGTAAATATCTGTCTATCATCAACCGTTTTCAAGTTATAGTCCTATGAAAAGTCATGACCTTGAGTTTGACCTTTCAAGGTCACTCAAGGTCAAAGATCATGGTGTCAAATGAAAAGGCCATATGGGAGTGCCTATATGCTCATAATAGTAAACATTTGTCTATCGGCAACTGTTTTTGAGTGATAATGGAAAATATATTATTTTGACAGAAAGGTTGACCTTTCCGGTGACCTTGACCTTCACCTTGACTCGATTACCCCCCCCCAAAAAAAAAAAATCAGGTAATCTACGGACCATTGCCCACCTACCCTGAAAATTTGAAGTCAATTGGTGCAACCATCTAGATGCTAGATTGCTAACAGACGGACACACAAACAAACTGCACTGATTACAATACCTCGCACTGATTACAATACCTCACCCCGCTTACTCCATTGCAGGCAAGGTAATAAAGGTTTCTTCTTTGTGCATAGATGTGGGAGTTTTGCTAATGCATGGTGTGAAATTAATGGCAACTGTAGAGGATTTTACAGGTTTTATGTCTGGCTTTTCATTTTTTTGCAGAGGTCCATACTTAAGAGAATATGATAATGCATTGACCTGATTTCATACATACGAATAATGTACATGTACCACCACAGGGAACGCGATCATAAGTGCAAGGCAATGTATCTCATAAACAATTGATCACCTGACAGTGAAATTTGTATATTTATTTACATAATCTAGGCAGGTTTTTAATCCAGTTTTTTAGTTTGTGTTTCTTTTAATAATGTGGAATTATTTACTAACATATTTTATGGAAAATATTCATGACAGTTTCATATAAAACTAGTTAGACAGTTTTATTAATCCACTAGCTTGTTGGACAATTGACAGTTTCTGTCATGTAAGGGCAACAGTAAGTTGTAAGTGCAGGAAGAGTTTTACTGAAAACATACTAGCAAACAGATCCAAAACATAGACAAAGGCAGAGTCGAATAACAGGCAGTGGTTGAATGAAGCATAGACAAGATATCAGAGGGAATACAATACTCACAGTCCAAACCACAAACAGGATCAAAACCAGAAAAGAGATAAATACAAGGTTTTTGCAAAGTCTGTGTGTTACTGAGAGTTCTTATATGTATGCACTGTGATTGCACTCTAATCAGGAACAGGTGCATTGTAATTAGTCCTAATGCCACTCGTGCACTTCGCAGTCTGGGGCCACATGCTCGGAGCTCCAATGCACGTGGACATGACAGATGTAACCAGACATCTGTTTGACATATCAAGTTTGATATTTGACCATAACTGTATAGTAATGATGTAAAGTGAAAGCACTGGTTTACTGCTGTCCACCAGGCACCCAGTGGAGTCACACCATAATAAATGTTGTGGTGGTGTTTCTGGTGCATGGCATGCGGTGTCAAAGAAAGGAATAAATCTGTATTCGTAACTGCGATACGTGTCTCATTATTGGTATCACTATCACAAGACAATGCAGCAATTTATTGACATGAAATGCACTACATTACATAATTCAGTGGTTTGTATGCTATAATATTATTATTCTATTCAGGTTGATTTTGTGCCCTTGCAAATATTTTGCTCATACATGGGGGAAACCATGGCCTAAGGGTTAGAGAAGCAGCTTTAGGACCAAAAGGTTGGTGATTCGATTTCCTGGACCTTCAGGAATGGCTGAAGTGCACTTGAGCAAGGCACCTAACCCCAACTGCTCCCCAGGCTGCTCTGGATATGTTGTACATTGCTCTGGAAAAGAGCATCTGCTAAATGCCTGTAACATAATGAAATGCATTCATCAGGAGCTCCGCATTTAGTAAGTGCCTAAATATTTATATAATACAAAGCACAAAAGCATCACCATAGACAATTATTACACAAAATATGTTTATTATTATTATTATTATTATTATCATCTATTTTTGTGAGTGCATAGATGCTCAAATGGAGTTTTGCTAACATTGTAATTTGTAATGCAGCTCCAACTACTTAACTCCAACCTGCAAATAGCAGTGAAAATCTTTCTTTTTCTTTCACAGACTATGGATGCATTTTCAAGACTTTTTTTTCAAATCCTATGAAAATTCACATTCAAACATGCATTCACGATTGTACTTCCTATGTGAGTCGTAAAATAAAATACATAATTTATATTCATAATGTGAAAAAGTCAGATCGACCCATTTCAAAAATTAAAAGCAAACCCTCCATTTACTATTATACTTCCATCTTCACACTCCAGTTCTGCTAAAAATGAAACACTCTTGCAATCTTGTTTTTACATTTGCATTTTTCACTTTTTCATTTGAATGGTACCAATTTGTAAACAAAAATTTGAGGCCAAGTAGAAGAAGCCTTTATTTATCACATGTACACTCAGACAGTGAAATTCCTCCTCTGCATTTAACCCATCTGAATACAAGTGAGCAATGAGTGCGCGCGCACACAGAGCCGTGGGCAGCTATCAGTGCCCAGGGAGCAGTTGGGGGTTTGGTGCCTTGCTCCGTGCCTTGGGGTGGCACGGTGGTGTAGTGGTTAGCACGGTCACCTCACAGCAAGAAGGTTCTGGGTTCGAACCCAGTGGCTGGCGAGGGCCTTTCTGTGTGGAGTTTACATGTTCTCCCCGTGTCTGTGTGGGTTTCCTCCAGGTGCTCTGGTTTCCCCCACAGTTTAAAGACATGTGGTTAGGTTAATATGGAACGGCCTTGGGCTGAGGTGCCCTTGAGCGAGGCACTTAACTCCCAACTGCTCCCCGGGCGCTGTTAGCATGGCTGTCCACTGCTCTGGGTATGTGTGTGCTCATTGCTCACACGTGTGTGTTCACTGCTTCAGATGGGTTAAATGCAGAGAGGAAATTTCACAAGTGTGTGATGGATAAAGTTGTGCTTTCTTTCTTTCTTTCTTTCTTTCTTTCTTTCGAGGACCATGATACAGATGGAGGGGAAAGTGCTATTCATTCATTCATTCATTCATTCAACTCCCTTCACATTTTTCCTGCTGGTCCCAGGAACCAAACTGATAACCCTTTGGGCCCAAGGCTACTTCTCTAACCTTCAGGCCATGGCTGTCCTCCTAAACCTCCTTGCTTATAAATATCCGAATAAGTGACTAACAAGACTGAATGGTGATGAGTTACCTTTTAATGCTGAACAATTAATGATTAATTCATGGCTATGAATGAGATGGTGCTTTACATTACCTCTGGACTTTGCATATGAAAACATAAATGCATGTATTTAGTTGCAACAAGCCACAGAAGCTGATCTGGTTCATGTTTAAAAAAGAAATAATCACCAGATTTTTTTCCCCCAACATTTATTGGTTCTGAAACACTATTTTTCGAGTACTTGGTTTAATCAGTTTGATACTTTGCCGACCTTCATCTGCCTTAGAGTCTCAGATTAACACTCCAACAGGGGTGGACTCTTGACAGAGTGTGTGAAAGAAATCTATACATGTTTGAAGTTGAGCCTGTGTAAAAGCGTTAACACCCATCTGAAACACAATGACATGGAGTTACATGTCAATCCTGAGACTGAGATGCTGACCTCTTCTGCTCCTTGGACCTGCCTGACCCATCCTGATGCCCTATGTCCGGCTGGAGTCTCATCACATTGCTCCTGTGGAGGACAGCCCCATGTGGACAGTTGAAAGTCGCACTTGGAAGATGCTCTGGACACTTAGCCCATGTTTACATTAGACCGTATCAGCGGATCATCAGATTAACGTTTTTAAAACGATTAGTGTGCACACAGCAACACCAATACACGATTTGCGTGCACACAGCAACACCAATACACGGATATGCTCGGCTCCGCAGGCATCCTGCGCTCCAAATCACTCCACCCTGAACAGCGAGTGCCCTCTGGAGGGTGCGCACTCTGGCCTTGCGCAGCTCACAGAGCGCGCGAGTGTAGTGCACAAGCTGTGATTTAGGACTGAGCCGCAGTGTGTGTGATCCCAGCGCATATCACTTACCACTTGCAAGTGGAAGGATGGCAAGCCTAAAGACAATCATAACTACACAATGGGCAGTATTTGCATCAGTATTTGCAGTATTTTCATACTTTTATACTCTTTAATGAAAGGTGATACAAGGCAGAAGTCCGCGCCGTTTTTCAGCAGTCGTGTCACATGACCAACGCCAGCGAATCAGGAAGGTGGATGTCACAGTGACGTTGTCCAATGACGACGCCAGCTAGAGCTCAGCACAGCGTATCCGTGTATCCTCAATGTTTACACAGCACCGGAGCTGACACGATCTGGATTGAATACGTGGACCCTGGCAGATTCCCGTTTCCCGGCGTTTCCAGGCGGTTTAATGTAAACGGACAGTGCATCCACGAAGAAAACGAGACAGATACGGTCTAATGTAAACTTGGCCTTATAGTAATACTTTAATGGCTGAGGACTACAATTAACTTGCTCACTTTAGGACTGCAGTTTCTTGAACAGTTTTGCACTCAAGTTTCTATCAATGAACAGTTTATAACTTCAACAAAACAGACTTCATGTTAAAACTATAATGAATTTCCTGGTTTCACAGTTATACTTTGTGACTATATAGGACACTGTGATAGAAGCGAGTTATTTATAATCACGTTGTCTGTTATCACCCAAATGAGGATGGGTTCCCTTTTGAGTCTGATTCTTCTCGAGATTTCTTCCTCATGTTGTCTGAGGGAGTTCTTCCTTGCCACCATCACCACAGACTTGCTCATTGGGGATAAAATAGGGATAAAATTAGCTCATGTTTAAAAGTCTTTAATTTTCTGTAAAGCTGCTTTGTGACAATGTCTATTGTTAAAAGCGCTATACAAATAAACTTGACTTGACACCACTGCAGCAGGTGTATGAGTGATGGTGCAGTTAGTGAATTTCATAGAATCATATTGTGTGTGTGTGTGTGTGTGTGTGTGTTTCTCTAATTTCAGGGCATTTCAGCAGAGGTAAGGAAAACTATTTCAGCCTGAGTAAATATAAAACAGTTTTCAGAGAGTTGATCACTGACTGTTTAGACTGATTCTGCTGTTAAATAAAGACTCTCTCATTCTAGCCGAGATGTTAAACACACAGCCGTTCCACTCTAGCAGCGATTATTTAGTTAGTGTATCAGTACTGGGGTTAGAATTAGAAATCCAAAACAGCTCACAGACTGTCACTGTCAGTAAACTCTATCTTTTCTTGTCACTGGGGTAGCACCGTCATATTTCCTCTGTATCTTTATTTGGGAAATGTGAATAGTGTATGTTTAAAATTGGATCACACTTGTGTCTTAATTAGTACATACAATAGAGTTTTAAAAGTATTTTACCTTCCCAAGTAAAATAAACACACTACAGGTATAAAAGATGGATCCTTGACAGTACAACCCCAGCAACAATAAGAGGTCCAGTTTTTTATTTCTTTAATTGTGCGAGCGTAGACAGATGAGGTTATCTGATGTAAATAGGATGCAGGTTGCCCTCTAGATGCATTGCACACCAGTGACTCCAGTGTTCCATTGTATTTTAATCCTGCAAATGCTTAAATGTCACTGAAATGTCATCACCTTTCTTGTGAGTTGCTGTGTGTGTGTGTGTGTGTGTGTGTGTGTGTGTGTCTCGCATGTTTGTTACTCTTTGACAAAAGACATAAAACACTGTGGGAACCTTGTGTCCCAAATGTCCCCATAAAATTCCCCATTTTCCCTTTTATACTTTATTTTAAAACACACACACACACACACACCCCGCCCCCACCCCTTCCTAGGGTCTGGACACTGCTTAGCAATACACTTACTGTATTGCATCCCATTGCACTTGCATCATAGCACTCATATTCAAGGTTTTTTTTTAATCCTCACAATGAAATCAGATTTTCTGATACAAAAAAAAAATGCAGCTTATTTTTATAAATAAATAATACTTTTCCATTATCCATAACCACTTATCTTGTGCAGGGTCACAGGCAAGCTGGAGCCTATCCCACCTGACTATGGGTGAGAGGCAGGGTACACCCTGGACAAGTCGCCAAGTCATTGCAGGGCTGACACATATGGCCCTTTTCCACTACCCTTTTTCAGCTCACTTCAGCTCGCTTCAGCCCGACACGGCTCGCGTTTCAACTACCAAAGAACAGCACGACTCAGCTCGCTTCAGCCCTGCTTAGCCCCTAAAACTCGCACCGTTTTGGAGTGGGGCTGAAGCGAGCCAAACCAAGCCGAGTGAGTCTGGGGGCGTGAGCAGACACTCCCCTGTGCACTGATTGGTGAGGAGTGTCCTCACATGCCCACACATGCCCCGCGAGCGCGCTGGGATCTGTAAACACCGTAAACCCGGAAGAAGAAGAATTACGAATTACGAGAATTTCTGAAGCCTTATGTGCCTCGCCTCATCTATACGCTCTTGCCAGTATCTGTTGGCGTTGTCGGTGACTACAAGCCACAGAACCAAGACCAGCAACACTAACGACTCCATGTCCTCCATGTTTATTGTTTACTATCCGGGTCGTGAGACTACCACTTAAAAGCTCACTGATGTCACTGTTTGCGCTGCTTAATGACATCACGTGACGTCCACCCACTTTTGCTAACTCCACCCAATGTGTCCACCCACTTCCAGCCAGCACGGTTCAGCGCGGTTGTAGTCGAAATGCAACTCCAGCAGCCCCACTCAGCTCGACTCAGCCCGGCACGGCTCAGCCCGACTCAGCCGCGTTTGTAGTGGAAAAGCGGCAATAGAGACACACAACCATTCACACTCACATTTACACCTACGGTCAATTTAGAGCCACCAATTAGCCTAACCTACATGTCTTTGAACTGTGGGGGAAACCAGAGCACCTGGAAGAAACCCACATGGACACAGGGAGAACATGCAAACTCCACACAGAAAGGCACCTGTCAGCCACTGAGCTTGAACCTAGAACCTTCTTGCTACGAGGCCACAGTGCTAACCACTACACCACCATGCTGCCTAAATAAATAATAAAGTTAAATATGTGTAAGAATTGTGCTATGTGTAAGAGTTGGCCACCTGGCGAATTCATGCTCCATACTCGTGCAAACAAATAACGGGCATTATATCGCCAGAAAGTTGAGGTGTCAACCCTGTTGTAAGAAATAAGGAAATGCACAGTCCCTCCTCCCCTTCCTCCTAAATGTACAATCACCATCCATCCATCATCTGCAGCCACTTATCCTGTTCTACAGGGTTGCAGGCAAGCTGGAGTCTATCCCAGCTGACTATGGGCAAGAAGCAGGATACACCCTGGACAAGTCGCCAGGTTATCATAGGGCTGACACATATGCCGCTTTTCCACTACAAACGCGGCTGAGTCGGGCTGAGCCGTGCCATGCTGAGTCGGGCTGAGCGGGGCTGTTGGAGTTGCATTTCGACTACAACCGCGCTGAACCGTGCTGGCTGGAAGTGGGTGGACACATTGGGTGGAGTTAGCGAAAGTGGGTGGACGTCAGGTGATGTTGTTAAGCAGCGCAAACAGTGACATCAGTGATCTTTTAAGCGGTAGTCTCACGACCCGAATAGTAAACAATAAACATGGAAGACATGGAGTCGTTAGTGTTGCTGGTCTTGGTGCTGTGGCTTGTTGTCACTGACAACGCGGACAGATACTGGCAAGATCGTATAGATGAGGCGAGGCGCATAAGGCTTCATAATTCTCGTAATTCGTAATTCTCCTTCTTCCGGGTTTACGGTGTTTACAGATCCCAGCGTGCTCGCGGGGCGTGTGTGGGCATGTGAGGACACTCCTCTTCACCAATCAGTGCACAGGGGAGAGTCTGCTCACGCCCCCAACCTCACTCGGCTCGCTCTGGCTCGCTTCAGCCCCACTCCAAAACGGTGCGAGTTTTAGGGGCTAAGCAGGGCTGAAGCGAGCTGAGTCGTGCTGGTTTTTGGTAGTCGAAACGCGAGCCGTGTCGGGCTGAAGTGAGCTGAAGCGAGCTGAAAAAGGGTAGTGGAAAAGGGCCAATAGAGATAAACAACCTTTCACACTCACATTCACACCTACGGTCAATTTAGAGCCACCAATTAGCCTAATCTGCATGTCTTTGGACTGTGGGGGAAACTGGAGCACCCCAAGGAAACCCACCCAGACACGGGGAGAACATGCAAACTCCACACAGAAAGGCCCTTGCCATCCACTGGGCTTGAACCCAGGATCTTCTTGCTGTGAGGGGACAGTGCTAACCACTACACCACCGTGCCGCCCGTACAAGCACCACTCTCATAAAATTATCAGTCACTGAATATAGCCAAAAGCTATTTTTAGTCGATCCACTACTAGGTTCATACAATCTAACTATATAGTCATCAGCTATTAAAAAAAAAGCTACTAACTAACAGCAGGGCAAGAAACTGAGAGCCACTAAAGATCTCATCTCATTATCTCTAGCCACTTTATCCTGTTCTACAGGGTCACAGGCAAGCTGGAGCCTATCCCAGCTGACTACGGGAGAAAGGTGGGGTACACCCTGGACAAGTCGCCAGATCATCACAGGGCTGACACATAGACACAGACAACCATTCACACTCACATTCACACCTACGGTCAATTTAGAGTCACCAGTTAACCTAACCTGCATGTCTTTGGACTGTGGGGGAAACCGGAGCACCCGGAGGAAACCCACACGGACACGGGGAGAACACGCAAACTCCACACAGAAAGGCCCTCGCCGGCCACAGGGCTCAAACCCGGACCTTCTTGCTGTGAGGCGACAGCACTAACCACTACACCACCGTGCCGCCCTCTATAGTTTATATTATAGCTTAAATAACTTTTTTTTTTAGCAAGAAAACATCTACAGCAGCTCATGCTATGGATGTTAGTAGTGCAGTTAGCAAGAAGACAGCAACAGCAACTTGTGCATCAGTAGTGCATGAGACCACTACAACTCACAACATGGCAGATATGTATTTTTTTATTGTTATTAATAATGCAACTGATTCAACACTGCCTATAACTCAATAATATAACCAGACAGCTGAATGTTTTTGAATGATATGTTTGGCTTAATAAATCAGGTCAATTTTACTTTTATGAGAATGTGCTCTCACAGTTGCTGGCTTGTGCATTAGCAGATCTTCCACACAGCCAATTTAAAAATATATATATTATATATAATTTCTCACAAGCTTCTAGGGATATGTAACTTTTAAACTCATGCAAATGGTATGCACTCAGTCCAAAAACAAGATTACAATGTCCAGGTTTGTGAGTGGAGGTTCTGTAATCTGGTCTTGCATTATTGTTTGGCATTGCGATTCACTTTCTCCCAGTAGGGTCCCTTCCCTTTCTCTTCCCCCTACTCCAAAAATATGACATACTGACACACAAAATGATAACTGCAAATACATGTTCTGATGCCTGGATTCCGGTAGTTTCTACAAACTGCAGCAACCCATTTATGGTACTTCTCTTTACTTTCTGGCAGTCTGAGCTCAAAGCGAATGAGTATGTAGCCCACCAGTGACATGCGACTTCTCTCATCTTGGACTAAGGGCAGACTGGATGCTACAGTGACTCAATATCACCTCTTAAGGTACAAAGTGGTATTACGAGACAGACGGTGCATCCTGTCTTGGGGCTAGCTGGTTAGCATGCTAAATTAAGTAGATCTCTCTGCAATGCAAAACACAGACATCTTTGACATAACATCAAAGCTGTTACTTCTTCACATTCTGTTGATAATTTAATTTTTTTGACTTTTATAATTTTTGAATCCTTTAAAATAAAATTATTACAAAACACATTTATAGTTAGTGTATGTGTGTCTCTTTGGGGAGTGGGTAGGTCACTGTGACTGCTCAGTGATTTTGTTGATTGAGTTTCTGATCCTTCACTGCACACAGATTTATCTTCACCTACAGGATGCAAGTCTGGGTACTGCTTCTCAGCATGGAACAAGTGCTGTCACGAATGAGTAGAGTGTGTTGTGAGTGAGTGAGTGAGATAGAGAGAAAGTGCAAGCAAGCGATGCCTTTTTTGTTCTGGGTGCTTTGGCTGGTCTGAATTGGGGTTTGATGAAGAGCAGATACACCAAGCCAACACACACCCATTCCTTTGCAATCTAGGTTTAACAAGCTGGAGTAAACTTGAAGTTCTCTGACAGGCCTGAAAGTGAGTTAGAATGAAGGATTACCTTTTTGTTATCCCATTTTTCTTGCCCACACGGTGTCAGAAAAGTAAAGAGAAAAAAAGTGTGTGTGTGTGTGTGTGTGTGTGTGAGAGAGAGAGAGAAGCATTCTCAAAAGAGTTTATTGCAAAATTACAAAGGACTCTTTCTCGCTTTCTGATACAGACCACTTTCTATCATCCACATAAAACAATAACTGAATAACTGCAGGACTTTAGAGGAGTTTATGCTGATCCACACCCTGACCGAAGGAGAAATCTGTGTCCAGGTGCCGTGGAGACGAATGGTGCGGTATTGTAACTGGGAATTACCGCTCTGCACTCGGCACTCTGCTACAGCAGATGCTGTTCTATGGGAGGATGGTTTCCCTCATAATTACCATGATGAACCTGCCACATGACTGTCATAAATATACCCACAGAGACTACACAGAGCCTGACCCTCTGAACTAATGCAACTCTCTGAAATGTGTGTGTGTGTGTGTGTGTGTGTAATAAGTAAAAGTAAAATTTTTAGACCACCACCCCAGCATATATTCCGTCATACACTACAACATACACTCCACCATATACTATAACATACACTACAATATACACCCCAGCGTACACTTCAACTTATACTCCAACATACACCCCAGCATACAGTCCACCACAAACCCCAATGTACACCCCAGCATACACTCCACCATACATCGCAACATACATTCTACCATTCACTGCAACATACACTCCAGAATACAGCCCAACATACAATCCATCATAACATACACATCACCATACACCGCAACATACACCATAGCATAACTCAACATACACTCCACTACATACAACAATATACAGCCCAACATACACTCCACCATACACAAACATACACCCTAACATACAATCCATAATATAGCATACACCCCAACATACACACTACCATACACTACAATATACACCCCAGCATACACTTTACCTTAGACTCCAACGTACACCCCAGCATACACTCCACCACAAGCCCCAATGTACACCCCAACATACACCCCACAATACAGCCCAACATACACTTCACCAAACACCACAACATACACCATAACTCAACATACACCCCAATATACACTCCACTACATACAACAATATACAGCCCAACATACATCCCACCACACACTGCAACATACACTCCAACATACACTTCAACTTGTACTCCAAAATGCACTATAAAACACAGTGCAAAAAACACCCCAACACACACTCCACCATATACCCAACAATACAGCCCAACATACACCCCACCATGCACCGCAACATACACTTCAATATAGACTCCAAAATACACTACAAAACACAGCGCAACAAACACCCCAACATACACAGGGGGGAAACCATTGCCTAATGGTGAGAGATGCAGCTTTGGGACTAAAAGTTCAATTCTCTGGACCAGCAGGAATGGCTGAAGTGCCCTTGAGCAAGGGTACCAACCCTGTACTGCTCCCCAGGCTGCTCTGGATATGTTGCTTTGGATAAGAGCATCTGCTAAATTCCTGTAATGTAATTTAGCCCAACATACACCCTAACAATATTGTTTATATGTTATATACCCCAACATTCACCCCAAAAATATACTTACACAAAATGGCACAGAGGAATATGGCCTCTCATAGATATGCTAAAGACAGCTGGTCGAAAGGGAGGAACTTTTGCCAATGCCATGACACAAAAATATGTAAATATAAAACGGCTCATATCATTAACTGAAGGATTTACTCCAAAAGAATGAGGTTTGGTATAGTTAAATCCAGCACACAGTCTTTAAAGCCCCATTCTGCAAGAATTGTGTTATTGTTTTTTGCTCCTGGTCTCCCCCTACAGTTGTGGAGCATAATTCACTTTTATACCGCTATCATAAATACAAGTCGCCCTTTGAACCCTCTGAACAGCTGTACACGTGCATTTGTTGACAAGCTGAAGGATATGGAAGTGGTGTAACACCAAATTCTGTGACCATCATATTCTGTGGGCGCTGTGGCCACCAGGCAGCTTGAACTCACTCACACAAAGGAGTTTGTTACACAAACAACATAAGCTCATATACCACAAGAAAGTTGACTTTATATTGGACATTCACTGCACATTTGAGATTCTTTCTTCTATTTCTCAAGAAATAAACACACAAAATTGAAAAAAAAAAAGTGTATTTATTTACTTTGGAGTGGACAGGCAAAGATGATGTCAGAAGTTAAAGAACCAGGTTGACTGGCAAGGTGGAAAAATATTACAGGATTTTACACAAATATAACTGCATAGCTTTATTTATTGTAACATTAGAGATAAATATTTTCATAACAAAATGAATGACAAAAAAAGTTTTGCTGAAATATTGTGCTTGCATTTTCAGGCCATATACATTGTTTGCTAAGAATCTGATTGTGGAGTATGTGTGTAATCGACATGATATGGTTGGTGTAACAATCTTGTCACATGTAATGTATATGCTAACAACAAAAAAACAAACAAACAAAAAACCTTGGTGCCATCATAAAAATGTAATGTCTTGAAGACTTATGTCTTGAAGTAAACATGCAGTCGTCCAAAGATTCACAAGTATTGCACACAATACACAATTAACAATTACACAATTAACCTGACAAATTAAAAATTACCTTAAAAATTACCCCTTACACAAAATGAGGCAAATTTGGGCAACAAGCTAGCCAACAACGCTAGACAGCATCTGATGTTGGAGCACTTATTACTGGTGTCTGTGTCAGAGTACTATCTAGCAAGTCAAGATGTAGCTAGAAGCTAAACTTCTGTTGAACTGAACTGATTTGGCTTATAATCAAAAACTAGCAAGGCACCAATTTTGTTAACACAGTCAAACACTGTTAAACAGCCAAGCAAGATAAACAACACAAGGCATAGCAAGGCAGCTAACATAATATTACTAACTGATCCAACAGAAAGAAGCTCAGCTTGGCATCTGTCTTGCAGCCTTGTATCTCTCCTAGCACTTGCCAATAAGTAAAAGCCAGTCCAAAATTTACTCTTGTCCAGTCTCTTGTTCAGCCACTATCTTTTTTTGCCATGATGAGAATACTGACCTAGCTTCTTTTTGTAGTTATTAGCTAGCTCTATAGTTGTTAGCATGTTACGTGATGCTGTAAAGCGTTATGCAGCTGTTGCAGGAGGTCAGTTCTCATCAGAGCACTTTCCAGAATGTTCACCAGAGTTACAGTGGTGCTTGAAAGTTTGTGAACCCTTTAGAATTGTTTATATTTCTGCATAAATATGACCTAAAACATCATCAGATTTTCACACAAGTCCTAAAAGTAGATAAAGAGAACCCAGTTAAACAAATGAGACAAAAAAAAATTATACTTGGTCATTTATTTATTGAGGAAAATGATCCAATATTACATGTCTGTGAGTGGCAAAAGTATGTGAACCTTTGCTTTCAGTATTTGGTGTGACCCCCTTGTGCAGCAATAACTGCAACTAAACGTTTCCGGTAACTGTTGATCAGTCCTGCACACCGGCTTGGAGGAATTTTAGCCCATTCCTCCATACAGAACAGCTTCATCTCTGGGATGTTGGTGGGTTTCCTCACGTGAACTGCTCGCTTCAGGTCCTTCCACAACATTTTAATTGGAATAAGGTCAGGACTTTGACTTGGCCATTCCAAAACATTAACATTATTCTTCTTTAACCATTCTTTGGTAGAACGACTTGTGTGTTTCGGGTCGTTGTCTTGCTGCATGACCCACCTTCTCTTGAGATTCAGTTCATGGACAGATGTCCTGACATTTTCCTTTAGAATTCGCTGGTATAATTTAGAATTTATTGTTCCATCAATGATGGCAAGCCATCCTGGCCCAGATGCAGCAAAACAGGCCCAAAACATGATACTACCACCACCATGTTTCACAGATGGGATAAGGTTCTTATGTTGGAATGCAGTGTTTTCCTTTCTCCAAACATAATGCTTCTCATTTAAACCAAAAAGTTCTATTTTGGTCTCATCTGTCCACAAAACATTTGTCCAATAGCCTTCCTGCTTGTCCACATGATCTTTAGCAAACTGCAGATGAGCAGCAATGTTCTTTTTGGAGAGCAGTGGCTTTCTCCTTGCAACCCTGCCATGCACACCATTGTTGTTCAGTGTTCTCCTGATGGTGGACTCATGTGAGAGAGGCCTTCAGTTGCTTAGAAGTTACCCTGGGGTCCTTTGTGACCTCGCAGACTATTACACGCCTTGCTCTTGGAGTGATCTTTGTTGGTCGACCACTCCTTGGGAGGGTAACAATGGTCTTGAATTTCCTCCATTTATACACAATCTGTCTGACTGTAGATTGGTGGAGTCCAAACTCTTTAGAGATGGTTTTGTAACCTTTTCCAGCCTGATGAGCATCAACAATGCTTTTTCTGAGGTCCTCAGAAATCTTCTTTGTTCGTGCCATGATACACTTCCACAAACATGTCTTGTGAAGATCAGACTTTGATAGATCCCTGTTCTTTAAATAAAACAGGGTGCCCACTCACACCTGATTGTCATCCCATTGATTGAAAACACCACACTCTAATTTCACTTTCAAATTAACTGCTAATCCTAGAGGTTCACATACTTTTGCCACTCACAGATATGTAATATTGGATCATTTTCCTCAATAAATAAATGACCAAGTATAATATTTTTGTATCATTTGTTTAACTGGGTTCTCTTCATCTGCTTTTAGGACTTGTGTGAAAATCTGATGATGTTTTAGGTCATATTTATGCAGAAATATAGAAAATTATAAAGGGTTCACAAACTTTCAAGCACCACTGTATATAGTGTGCTAATTGCCCTAGACGGTAGTTCTGCTTCCTTAGAGGCATTTCTGAGACTGAGTCAGCTCAGTGGTGCCCTCTACTAGTACCAGCAGTTACTACATCAAGGGCAATGCCCTTTTATATATTATAGTATCTACTGTTCTAGATTTAGCCCTTTGCTTCTGTTTCTTAGTGAACAGATTTTTTTATTTCTGTTATTTCCATCTTAATGTATGTGTAAATAGAGGATATTACACAATTGCGTGAAGATATGAAGTTTATGTTTGAGTGGTGAATGTATATATCATGAGTGAGTGAAGCAAATGAGTAATATATTTTTCAACACAAGAAAATAAACTTCATATCTTCACACAACTGTGTAATCTTCTTTATATTATATGGACACATCCAAAAAAATGCAAGTTAATCAAAATAATTTTAATTTTGAACCAGTTCCCCATTTTGACAATGTGCATCTAGACAGTCGGAAAACACTGGGAGTGATGTCATTGGAGTGAAATATTGGAAATTATTATACATACAGGACACGTTTCCATAAAATAAAAACATGTATTCTATTCCCTTCTAGCGGGTTTCATTCATTTGGTTTGATAGCATGCAATATTGTTAGCGTATCGCTTATCCTACGTGTTTTACGTCACTCTACCCAATGGAGAATGAACATTGTATATGGTTTATAATATTGCATGGTTGTCAAGAAAACATGACATCATGCATTGGACATGTAAAACTTCCGTGCTAGCGACTGACTGTGATAATTTGTAAACAAACATAGCCACCAAGTTTGCTTCGTTAAATACGGAAGATTTTGAGAGAATTTTGAAAGAGAAAGATGCGCTGAATACCTGAAAAGAATGTGTCTGTATAATAATAATAATAATAATAATAATAATAATAATGTCTTTTTTGTGGTATATCAGATATATTCCATTCAGCTAGCATGATATTGAATGAGTCGAAGATGTGTTGAATATCATGCTAGCTGAATGGAATATATCTATCACTCAACGCCTGTGATGACCTGGCGACTTGTCCAGGGTGTACCCCGCCTTTCGCCCGTAGTCAGCTGGGATAGGCTCCAACTTGCCTGCGACCCTGTAGAACAGGATAAAGCGGCTAGAGATAATGAGATACCACTCAACACCAGCTAATATTATTTAAATATGTCACTCAGATCCATGGTGTATTTTGTATGAAAAATGCAAGTTTTTCAACACGAGAAGATCAACTTCATATCTTCAATTTGTGTGTTCTTTTTATCATATAGACACATTCACAAACAAAAAGTACCCAAATTTATCAAAACAATTCATCGATTTCCTCACGAGTGATATATAGAGATTTATGTCACGGTTTTGGATCTCAATGTCCTGGATGTAACTCATATGAAAAATATTTCCGAGTAAAACACTCGGTGTATTTCCGAGTAAAACACTCATGTCCATATTATATAACCTGATACATTGGTCTTGAGCATGCACAGAGTTGCATAAAAATAGACACTTTACAGAAAATGGAATAATTGGTATCAAACAAATCTAATGTCACTATTTTTTACAAGAGCTATGCAAGGTCACTCTGACTTGGTGACAAACAATGCATCATGCTGTTTCAGGCGGAAGAGGAGCAGATCGGATCGAGACACTTCTGTTCCACATCGCCTCTCCCATGATGCCGTAAAGCCCAGGAGGGTCTTCCCCCTCTGTTCTTTACCATGTTGCTGACCATGAACTCATCAGTGCTGTGATGGATTTATTGTAATGGAGGAAAGGTCTTTCTCTCTCACACACACACACACACACACACACAACATTTCTTTCTTGTTTGCATATGGCTTACAGGTGAGGAGGTATGGCAGGGAGAGGCTGGAAAAGTTGTAAATGCAGCTGTGACAATTTGACATGTGTGAATGATGGAGTCATTCACTGACCAAAAACCAGCAGGAGATCTCAAATGCACTGTGCCACGCAACCAAATAAATCAGACAGTCAGATCACATCAAACAATAATCTTTTCCTGCCAATGGATAGAAGGACGACACAGAACATACAAATGTCTTTTTTATGGACAGCTTTAAAGGAGACTTGTAAAGCTGTAGTCCCATCATTCATGTCAGGTCAGGGTCATGGTGTATTCAGAGCTTGTCCCTGAAATACCCTGGATGGGATGCCATTCCTTCACAGAGCTCCATGTATACACGCATTCTGATAGTCATGATCATTTTTGTCAAAGTGTTCCCTCACCATACAAATGTACTCAAATCACACACATGGAATTTATGCATAAATTTTGAAACCTCACCATGTACTTTTTCAAATTAATACCATAAAATTCCCAGAACCATTGGCAGGTCCATTAACATTCTTCACCCTCACGAAGAACACACTTCCTGTTACTGCATACTATATATGCTTCAAGATGAACTGAATTATAAACTATGACTTTTAATTTCAAACTCTCAAACTCTTATACCATTTGTGTATTTTATAACCGCATAACCCAAAAACGTAAAGTGTCTACCTGTGGAGAAATTGAAACCTTTTTGGACTCACCTGGTCTCTTCTCCAGTTTTCTCCCTTGACTGCCACATAGTCGCACTTTGGAGATGAGGATGAGGATCTGTTTCTGACACAGAGATTTGTTGCTCTTGGGGCAGGGTTTGCGCTTGTTGGAGATCTGCCGGTTGGCCTGCTGGTCCTTCACTTCCCTGCGCTGCCGGATCAGCGAGCTGGCGAGGGCAGCCATCTTGCTGTGCCCAGCTCACCCAAGAGGCACGGAGGGCGTCACTGAGCCGCCAAGCCGCCCAACCACCCAGGATGATAGACAGATATGGGCAACAGAGCACAGCCAGAAAGATACAAATTAAGGAAAAGTCTCTTGAGGGTGGAGGCTGTTACTGATGCTGAAGTTATTGTTGTTGTTGTTGGGTTGCTGGTGTTGTGTTTCAGAAGTCACTCTGATATGCCAATGTCGGACCTCGAGTGTGACAGTGAGTTATTATCAGAGTCATATTGCTGTTGAAAGAACTAAGCACTGACAAAGCATGCTTCTGTCTAGCTCTGTCCTGTCTTGTCTGTTGTCCTGTCGCAACTTGACCTGTCCAATAAGTCCCAGCTCCACATGCACAGAGAAAACTTGAACAGATACTTCAGTTTTACATCGATGCCAGATGTTATCAGTATCTCACAGCGGCGATCGTTGCACTTGCCAGATTCAAAAATGCAAATTGCAATGTTCAAAAATTTTCCAGGAAAAAAAAAAAACTACAAACACGGCAATCCACAGTGGAATTCAATTACAAAATGGACACATTTTCAAAAGCAAATAAACAAAATTAAGAGACATTAAAAATAAAGAAATCGAAACCAGGTCCAATCAATGACAGAAGCTCACGTCCAGAGTAAGGGATGACAGAAACAGAAGCGAGGATGAAAGGAATTGGATGGAAGATTGATTCTGTCCTCTTTCAGCCCCCTCAACATTCGCTCCATCTCTGGCCTTTGGGAAATGGTTTGTAAATTCCACAGGCTCCCCCATGCAAAGGTGACATTCAGGAATGAGGGATAGAGTGGAGAATGAATGAGAGAGGGAGAGAGGAAGGAGTGCACTGTGGTGTGCAGCTAGCACAGAGGAGCAGGCAGTCCTGTGTCCTTCACCCACGCTGAGACACGAGGGTGAGAGCAGTGAATGAATGAGGGATGAGTGGGAAGAGGGAGGTGTGGAGAGGATGGATGGAGATTTCTGTCCCTTACTTTATGAATGGCTGGCTCTACATGTTAGTTATCTCCAAGCACCGGTCCTGCTGTACAAGTCCGAGAAAGATACCTTGTCCCGCAGGTCCAATTATATCAGTTCTGATCCAGTTCTCTTCAGTCTCCGGTTCCTGGTTCTGTGGCAGCTCTGACAGTATGTGACTCTGTATGTGTGTGTGTGCATGTGTGTGTGTTTGTAAGAGAGAGAGAGAGAGAGAGAGAAGGCATACGTGTGTGACAGAGAGAGTGTATGAGTGTGTACTCCCCGTCTCTCCCCCTTTTGCCTGGATTAGTGAGCCAACACTGGAAGCATGCTTCTCTCGGTCAGAGCCCTCCCACTTTCTCTCCTCCCTCCTGTTTTTCCCTCCCCCTGTCATTCATATCCCTCCTTTTTTTCCTCGATCACTCACAGTCACTCCTTCTCCCCTCTCATTACTGACATCCTCTCCTTCCCCCCTCCACTTGTCTATTCGCTCACTCTCTTTCTCTCTCTCTGAGTGTGGTGTGGTGTGGACTGGAGCGTTAAAAAAATAAAGCCTGCCTGATGTTGGTTTAAAGGGATAGAGAATGAGACTGTGAATGGCTCCAGTGCTGTCCACACTGCTAATACTGACAAACTGAATCACAAGCAATTAATAAAGATTCAACATGCAACAAATATATAACAGTTAAACAATTGGATATTAACAACAAAACTTTAAATATACAAAGTCACTACTGTATGAGTATTGAGGTATTTCACTCACGTGACCAAGTCATGTGACGCTGCCATTTTGGACGGCACGGCTCGAATCAGTTTGAATGCGAGGAAGGCGACAAACGAAAAACATAAAAGAAAAAGGAGCGAGATGCAGAAAACACCTTCACTATCCAGCGACATAGGGCATTTACAGGGCGAGCAGAGGGAGAGGTATTTGCAAAAATTAAGGTTAGCAGGCTTAGAGAACGACGTTTACCTGCTTCCACCAGGATTGTTCACTGACGTACGGAAGTACACGAAGCCCTCGTCTTTACCTGACTTCGGCCCACATGATCTGTATACGTATGTCGTTAAAAACCCATCGCCATACACAGGTATTGATCTGAAAGCGTATACGAGTTTGGATGCCTACAAATATTTTGTGTCAGGCTGGGTAGCATGCCTACATCAGTGGGTCGTCCCTGGAGCCGGTGGTCGCCATCTGATTACAGCTAAGGTTTGTTCACATTTTCATTTACTTTCGGTCCTCAGGATAAACAAAATGTTATTAAATGTCATTGAAATAACTTCTTAGTCTGTTGAGACATGGCCCGTTATAAATTTGCTGTTACCAGGCAATGACCAAGAACTGTATTATTAGGGTCGGTGTAGTTGTAGCAGTGTATTAGCAACTAGCTGTTAGCACTAGCTAATGTCAACAACATCGTAGCTGGTATGTTACTGTAGCAATATTTACGTTCAGTCATTTGGATGACTGTTAAAACCTTTCAGTCTCAAGTTTTTCCTTTACTGGATTTACTAGTTTACTGAGCTAGCGCGCTCGGCCAAGGCGGGAGCCATCGCGCGCTCTCCGGCCAAGCCGGGAGCCATCGCGCGCTCTCCGGCCAAGCCGGGAGCCATCGCGCGCTCTCCGGCCAAGCCGGGAGCCATCGCGCGCTCTCCGGCCAAGCCGGGAGCCATCGCGCGCTCTCCGGCCAAGCCGGGAGCCATCGCGCGCTCGCCGGCCAAGCCGGGAGCCATCGCGCGCTCGCCGGCCAAGCCGGGAGCCATCGCTCGCTCTCCGGCCAAGCCGGGAGCCATCGCGCACTCTCCGGCCAAGCCCGGAGCCATCGCGCGCTCTCCGGCCAAGCCGGGAGCCATCGCGCGCTCGCCGGCCAAGCTGGGAGCCATCGCGCGCTAGCTCAGTAAACTAGTAAATCCAGTAAAGGAAAAACTTGAGACTGAAAGGTTTTAACAGTCATCCAAATGACTGAACGTAAATATTGCTACAGTAACATACTAGCTACTGTTGTTGACATTAGCTAGCTTGCCGTCCAAAATGGTGGACACCGGGGTGTCACGTGACCCTGTGACGTCAGGTGAAATACCTCAATACTCAGGATTACTTGATATCCCTGCTTCCTGCTTGGTCAGAGATGATGAGCTTCTGAGAGTCTGGAATATTTATGTTTTGTTTTGTTTTCTTCGAAGAGTAGATGGATTTATTAAACAAGGGTGCAGTGTTGTGCACAGGAAGTAGTAATAGGTGAAAGTGCCTGTTGTGCTTTTGTTCACTTTAACGGAGTTGAAAATGTTGGAGTTTTTTTGGTGCCACCTTATCTGAGGAAGAAGTAATAAATGTCTCATCTTGGAAGTGTTGGGCAAGACAATTTAAAAATGTACGTATCTAAGCCACTTACAAAAACAAAGCCTAAACACAGTGTCACAATCTTGCTCTCCCTGGTTTGAATTTCTGTTTGATTTATTTCCTGTATTTAAAAGGTAGTACTTCGGTAATGGAATTACACTCACAGCAAAATGTGGGAACTGTTTTTTTTAGTTGCAGTACTCCAGATAATGGTATTAAATAAAAAAATAATAATTTTTAAAAATCACACTGTATTGGGTATCTTTTGACCCTAAAAAAGCATAGAAATATTGGCTATGTTTAACTCTGAATGCAAAATCTTTTATGAGGAAAGAAAAGTCAGGAATGGAATTACATCAGAAAAACTGACCTTTCATTTCTTAAAATTCAAACCAAGATTTCTCTGAAGTGACATTGCTATAATTGGGGTGATTGATTTGTATGGTTTTCAGTACATTTTGCCTTGGATTCCATACTTTAGCAATATCACTGAGCTGACATGTTAAAGGAGAACTGAAGTCATTTTTAAACTTGTTTTATTTCTTAATTAACGTGTTATTCAATTACGTTTTCGGTTTTCGTAACCTTATATCGTTACTCTTATTGGCAACTAATTGCAATTAAATATTATACTTATCGAGCTATTCTGTTTTTAGCCATGTTGAATTTAGTTCATTTGGTCCATGGCAGGCATCACTTATCTGCATGATCTTCATGAGACTTGTGCGAGACTTCAAAACATGAAGTGTCAGCCAGGTGTCAGTGCCGCCATTTTGAAAACTGTTTTCCAAACTAAATATTGCACAAAAACAAGTTTAAATGATGATTACTGCCTACTTTTTTCAAACTTTCCTGATTGTTATCAAAACAAACAAAACTTCTGGCTTGATTACATCAGCATTCGAAAGAGGTCGTGCACGTCTTTTGACAATGTTGGCAGATGTTGGTCACTTTGATTTCTGCTGTATGTTTTACTTCCGTCCTACGATGTCTTGCACAGGTCTCAACGAATCTTGTTTACAGCCATTGCTTTTACATATGGGCTGATATATTACATAGCATATTTCCAACACTCATAACTTGCTATAGCAGTGACAAAATAGCTATCAAAAATGCATTCCTATATTTAATAAAATGAGATAAATAGAATTTTGATTTAAAAAAAATTGCCTTCAATTCTCCTTTAAGGCGAGCTTAATCATTTCATAATTTTGGCCTCTCTGCTGAAGAATTGCCCTAAACCTTATGTATATTCCATTGGGCAGTTCCAGGATCCTAAGGTCCTTGAGCTCAGGTGAGGATATTTTTCCTTCAGGTCCTCAGATTTCCTCTCATTTCTCAAACCAGAAAGTTTCCCATAGGTGTGAATGAGTATTTGAATGGAGGTGATGCTCTACAATAGACTGACATCTGAGTTTTTTTCAATTGAAACTCTGACCAGGATACTGCAGTTACTGAAGCTGAATGAATGTTCATTTCTTTGTTGTACCTTTAGACTTCAATTTGCCTTTTGCTAGTTCTAGTTTCCATTGTATTTTCTTAGCTCTGGAGTATTTCCTGGCTTTGACCTGTGCTTGTTTGCCTTGTCTAAGTTGCCTTTTTATGTTCTAAACCTAACTATGGGCTTAGATCATTGAAATTCTCCATTTCATTCTGCATTAAACTGCCTTTAAGTAACCAACAGCCAAGCCAAGCCAAGAAGCCTTTTATTTGTCACATGTACACTCAAGCATAGACTTAAGCAAACAGTGAAATTTGACCTCTGCATTTAACCCATTTGAAGCAGTGAACACACACATGCACACACAAGTGAGCAATACCCAGAGCATACACACACATACCCAGAGCAGTGTGCAGCTATGCTACAGCGTCCAGGGAGCAGTCGTGGGTTAGGTGCCCTTGCTTAAGGGCACTTCAGCCCAACCTCAGGCCATGGCTGCCCCATGTTAACCTAACCTGCATGTCTTTGAACTGTGGGGGAAACCGGAGCACCCAGAGGAAACCCATACAGACACGGGGAGAATATACAAACTCCACACAGAAAGGCCCCCGTCGGCTGCTGGGCTCAAACCCAGAACCTTCTTGCCGTGAGGCGACAGTGCTAACCACTACACCACTGTGTCACCCTATGTGCCACCGAGGAAAAATATTGTTAAAACTGTACTAAGAAAATGAAACAATGTTTAACTACTTACATACTATTTGATTTAAAAGAAGGCAATGGCTCCATCATTCTCTTGGGTAACGGAGTTAAACTATAAATTCAGTATTTGTTGCTGGTACTCAAAATTGCAGTTCAGGCAAACTCACTTTAAATATCTCATCACAGAACTGGAAATCCTCCCATACTCCCACCTCTCAATAGGTCAATCTGAATCACTGTAGAAATGAGTGGGAAGTTTTGTGTGATATTTCTAGTTTTGGAGACTTTGAAGCATTCTCTCTGATAATCTGAAAGTTTAAGGAGTCTGTTCACAAGGAACCATAAGTCAGCTTTGGCACATTGTTTCATTTCTGTCCTTCAGGTTATTACAAGCTACAACAAGCTTTGCATCTCCCTTAGGATAATAGTACATTTTTCAGGTTAGAGCTGCTTGAAAGGTTGAGAATTTGACATATGTCAGGCAAAACCCTTCATATGGTGAAATTATGAGATTACTGTACTATATATAGTTCTGAAAACAACAGACTTTCCTCTAACTTAAATTATATGTTTGCCTTTTACACAACTCAATCAGAAGTAAAGTTCTCGAACATTAAAGTCTAATTACCTACAAAAGTGAAATAAAATTGCTTTTAAAGATTGAATTCTTACTGTGGCACCAGAGCATCACAGGTCCATTTTGCTACAGCAGGTAACATACTAACAACATATTAGACTCTTTTTGGCAGATCTGGGATAAACTGTTTTTACCATTCCATCCATAATCGCTTGCCTGTGCAGGGTCACAGGCAAGCTGGAGCCTTTCCCAGCTGACTATGGGCAAGAGGCAGGGTACACCCTGGACAAGTCACCAAATCATCACAGGGGTGACACATAGAGCCAACCATTCACACCTACAGTCAATGTAGAACCACCAATTAATCGAACCTGCATGTCTTTGGACAGTGAGGGAAACCAGAGCACCCAGAGGAAACCCACGCAGGCACAGGGCGAACATGCAAACTCATCACAGAAAGGCCCCCGTTGGCCACTGGGCTTGAACCCAGAACCTTCTTGCTGTAAGGTAACAGTGCTAACCACTACACTACTGTGCCACCCTGTTTTTACCACTGTGTTTGTTAAATTGGGTCTAACATAGCCTTATAGCCTTAAGAAGATCCATCCATTTTGGCATATCACTATAGTGACATGGCTGTTCTGACAGCTTCAGCCATCAAAGTGTCTAGGGAACATTACAGTCGTGGTTTCTTAGGAAGATAGTCTAAATAAAAGCAACAATAAAAGACTTTAGGTATATGGGCTCATATATTGGGAAAAAGACCACATTCATTCATTCATTCATTCATTCATTCATTCATTCATGTGAGCTTAAGTCACTGCATAATGGATTTATGGCATTTATTCATTCATCCTTAGTAACTGCCTGGTCAGGGTTCCTGTGTTTTTTAAATTAGCTTACTTTGTTTATATATTGGGAAATAGAACCAACTCAATTAATTTTAAAATGCTATGAGCATTTACAACCAAAGAAATAATCATAATTACTCTGTGAGTAGGATTACAAAAGAGTTCTGCATACATCCCTTGTTGAGACCAGTTAGGAGACCAATTACAGTGGTGCTTGAAAGTTTGTGAACCCTTTAGAATTTTCTATATTTCTGCATAAATATGACCTAAAACATCATCCGAATTTCACACAAGTCCTAAAAGTAGATAAAGAGAACCCAGTTAAACAAATGAGACAAAAATATTATACTTGGTCATTTATTTGAGGAAAATTAATGAGGAAAATTATCCAATTTTACATATCTGTGAGTGGCAAAAGTATGTGAACCTTTGCTTTCAGAATCTGGTGTGACCCCCTTGTGCAGCAATAACTGCAACTAAACATTTCCAGTAACTGTTGATCAGTCCTGCACACCAGCTTGGAGGAATTTTAGCCCATTCCTCCGTACAGAACAGCTTCAACTCTGGGATGTTGGTGGGTTTCCTCACATGAACTGCTCACTTCAGGTCCTTCCACAACATTTTGATTGGATTAAGGTCAGGACTTTGACTTGGCCATTCCAAAACATTAACTTTATTATTCTTTAACCATTCTTTGGTAGAACGACTTGTGTGCTTAGAGTTGTTGTCTTGCTGCATGAGCCACCTTCTCTTGAGATTCAGTTCATGGACAGATGCCCTGACATTTTCCTTTAGAATTCGCTGGTATAATTCAGAATTCATTGTTCCATCAATGATGGCAAGCCGTCCTGGCCCAGATGCAGCAAAACAGGCCCAAACCATGATACTACCACCACCATGTTTCACAGATGGGATAAGGTTCTTATGCTGGAATTCAATGTTTTCCTTTCTCCAAGCATAACATTTAAACCAAAAAGTTCTACTTTGGTCTCAACCGTCCACAAAGCATTTTTCCAATAGCCTTCTGGCTTGTCCACATGATCTTTAGCAAACTGCAGACAAGCAGCAATGTTTTATTTGGAGAGCAGTGGCTTTCTCCTTGCAACCCTGCCATACACACCATTGTTGTTCAGTGTTCTCCTGATGGTGGACTCATGAACATTAACATTAGCCAATGTGAGAGAGGCCTTCAGTTGCTTAGAAGTTACCCTGGGGTCTTTTGTGACTTCGCCAACTATTACACGCCTTGCTCTTGGAGTGATCTTTGTTGGTCGACCACTCCTGGGGAAGGTAACAATGGTCTTGAATTTCTTCCATTTGTACACGATCTATCTGACTGTGGATTGGTGGAGTCCAAACTCTTTAGAGATGGTTTTGTAACCTTTTCCAGCCTGATGAGTATCAACAACACTTTTTCTGAGGTCCTCAGAAATCTCCTTTGTTCATCCCATGATACACTTCCACAAACATGTGTTGTGAAGATCAGACTTTGATAGATCCATGTTCTTTAAATAAAACAGGGCGCCCACTCACACCTGATTGTCATCCCATTGATTGAAAACACCACACTTTAATTTCACCTTCGAATTAATTGCTAATCCTAGAGGTTCACATACCTTTGCCACTCACAGATATGTAATATTGGATCATTTTCCTCAATAAATAAATGACCAAGTATAATATTTTTTGTCTCATTTGTTTAACTAACTGGGTTCTCTTTATCTACTTTTTGGACTTGTGTGAAAATCTGATGATGTTTTAGGTCATATTTAGTTCAAGTTCAAAGTGTTTATTGTCATATGCACAGTAAGGACATGTCCACTTCCTCAATGAAATTCTTAGTTTGCTGTCCACCATGAATGCCAATTGCAAATAAATGAATAGGTGGAAGAAGTAATACAAAGTAAAGGCAATATAGTGAAAAAAGAAAAGCAAGAAAAACAAAAGCAACAAAAACACCCAGTGTAGTACAAAATAAAGGTAAATGTAGTGCTAAATAGGTCGTGTAATACAAAAATAAGGCAATGATCAGATGTAGCAACAGAAGCGCAATAATGTGCGAATGTGCAAACAATGTAACCAGATGTAAACAGTCAAGGAACAGCAGCAAAAAGGGCAGTAATGTGCAAACAAATGTAAACAGATGTAAACAGTCAAGGACAATTTACAGGGAGGTAATCCATGGTTATAGACTCCTGTTAGCTGTACAGGAGTCTGATGGCAGTGGGAAAGAAAGAGTTCTTTAGTCTGACAGTCTTACATTTCACAGTTCTGTACCTCTGGCCTGAGGGTAGGAGTGTGAACAGTCCATGCTGGAGATGGGTGGGGTCTTTGAGGATGGAGGCAGCTCTCCTGTGGACTCTGTGGTGGTAGATGCTCTGCAGAGAAGGCAGTGGAGTATTGGTGATCCTCTCAGCAGTCTTCACCACCCTCTGCAGGCGTTTGTGGTCCATTGCTGTGGTGTTGCCGTACCACACAGTGATGCAGTTGGTCAGGATGCTCTCAGTCACGCAGCTGTATAAGTTGCTGAGGATCTTGGGTGACATACCAAACTTCCTCAGCCTCCTCAGAAATTACAGTCCCTGTTGAGCCTTCCTAACCAGCTGTGTGGTTTATTTATGCAGAAGTATAGAAAATTCTAAAGGATTCATAAACTTTCAAGTACCACTGTAGCTGAGGTTGAGGAACTGTCAGAGCCAGAGTTTGAAGTGCTAGCATTTCAACTTCAGTTTTTTTCCCCCCAGTATTATCCATTTTTTCCATGGGCATAGTGGTACAGTGCATACTGAATGAATGAATGAATGAATGAATGAATATGCAAGCAAGGCCTTCTGTCTTAGGTCATGCCCACTTTGGGTTTATATCTGAATGTAGATACAGCTATGAATATGAATTTTTTTTTGGTTTTTTTTTTTTAGAGATCGTTGCATTGCATTACACCACTAAGACATATAGAAAAACATTCCCATACTGTTTTAGGAATCTTTCACAGAATTCAGCCACAAAGACATCCAATGGATGCTCCCAAACTACGACATGTTTTCCCTGACACATAATTACAAACCACATATGCACATATTCTTTGTGAGTGCATTACTGTAAGCCTCCCTACGTGTGGGTGGAGCACTGAGGACGGCAGGACAGAGATCAGGTTTGCAAAAGGCTTTATTGCCACACTTTTCAGTGAACAATGTTATATTGGCTAGACACAAACACACAGTCAGCGTCTAGTCCGGAGATGAGCTCCTCTGCTCTCACTCTCCCTCCTTAAATAGGGCGCCGTCACTGGGAAGACACACACAAACACAGGTTAATTGTTCTCAGGTGTCGTGATTCTGCCACTTACCTTCCCTGACTCCGCCCTCCTGTCACAGACCGGTGCTTGACCACGCCCCCGCTGCCACATACCCCCACCGCCCGACTCAGGCCGGGCAGCCGTCCGGCCTGCAGCCGACTCCCCCCCCCCTTGACAGGAGAGGAAGTCTGCCACGACCATCTGCGCCCCCGGCCTATGGACCACCTTCTTTGGGCTGCATTCCCAAACAACCCGACTCCGAGAAGTCCGTGTCCCCGGCGGGGCGGGGGCCGTTACCGGCCTCACACCGTCCACGGGCACCTCTTAACGGTTTCACGCCCTGTTGAACTCTCTCTTCAAAGTTCTTTTCAACTTTCCCTTACGGTACTTGTTCGCTATCGGTCTCGTGCCAGTATTTAGCCTTAGATGGAGTTTACCACCCTCTTTGGGCTGCATTCCCAAACAACCCGACTCCGAGAAGTCCGCGTCCCCGGCGGGGCGGGGGCCGTTACTGGCCTCACACTGTCCACGGGCTGAGCCTCCATCAGAAGGACTCAGGCCCCCGGCCCGCGCCGGGAGATGCGGGCTTCCGTACGCCACATTTCCCCGCGCCCGCTCCGGGACGGGGGATTCGGCGCTGGGCTCTTCCCTCTTCGCTCGCCGCTACTGAGGGAATCCTGGTTAGTTTCTTTTCCTCTGCTTAGTAATATGCTTAAATTCAGCGGGTCGTCTCGTCTGATCTGAGGTCGCGTTGAATTTAGACACCGCGTTGACTTTTCTATAGTCCACACAGAACCGGACCGACCCGTCGGCCTTGGGTACCAAGACCACCGGGCTGCTCCAGTCACTGTGGGACTCCTCGACGATGCCCATTTCGAGCATGGTCTGAAGTTCTTCCCGAACCACCTTTTTTTTGTGTTCGGGTAGCCTGTAAGGGCGGCTACGCACTACCACCCCCGGGGGTGTCTCTATGTGGTGCTCTATGAGGTTAGTGCGACCGGGCAGGGGCGAGAACACATCCTAAAACTCGGTCTGCAACTGGGCGACCTCCGTGAGTTGGGTCGGGGAGAGGTGGTCTCCACAGGGGACCGGAGAGGTACATGATGCCAATGTTCCTTTTTGAACCTCCGGCCCCAGCTCCGCCTTCTCCGGAACTACCGACACCAACGCCACGGGGACCTCCTTGTTCCAGAGTTTAAGCAGATTGAGGTGGTAAATCTGTAGCGCCCCACCCCTGTCCGTTCGCCTCACCTCATAGTCGACATCCCCGACTCGCCGTGTGACCTCAAAGGGTCCTTGCCACTTGGCGATCAATTTGGAGCTCGACGTGGGCAACAGTACGAGTACCTTATCTCCCGGAGTGAACTCTCTAAGGCGCATACCCTTGTTGTACAGGCGGGCTTGCCGTTCCTGGGCCTGCCGCAAATTCTCCTGAGTTAGGTGTGTGAGCGTGTGGAGTTTTGCATGCAGGTGCATAACGTACTGAATTTCATTCTTACTTTGTGAAGGTCCCTCCTCCCAATTTTCCCGCAGCACGTCCAGGGTGCCGCGCGGCTTACGTCCATATAATAATTCGAATGGGGAGAACCCCATGGAGGCTTGGGGGACCTCTCGCACTGAGAACAGCAAGGGTTCGAGCCACTTATCCCAATTACGTGCGTCCTCACTTACGAATTTTTTAATAATGTTTTTGAGGGTGCGGTTGAATCGTTCTACCAAACCGTCCGTTTGTGGGTGATACACGCTGGTGCGGATTGGCTTAATCCCCAATAACCCATACAGTTCGCGCAGTGTTCGTGACATAAACGTAGTGCCTTGATCAGTCAGAATCTCTTTCGGGATTCCAACTCGGGAGATGACGCGGAAGAGTGCCTCTGCAATACTGCGTGCTGAGATATTGCGCAGAGGCACGGCTTCCGGGTATTGCGTTGCATAGTCCACCAGAACTAATATAAAGCGGTACCCTCGTGCTGACCGATCTAATGGCCCGACGAGATCCATCCCAATTCTCTCAAACGTGGTCTCGATTAACGGTAGAGGGCGCAAAGGCGCTTTTGGAATGGCCACTGGGTTTACTAACTGGCATTCGCGGCATGCCGTACACCACCTATGGACATCACCACGAATCCCCGGCCAATAGAATAGGGCCATTATTCGGGCTAGTGTTTTATCCTGCCCCAAGTGTCCAGCCATGGGATTAAAGTGAGCCGCCTGGAATACCAATTCCCGGCGGCTTTTCGGAATTAAAAGCTGCGTGACTCGCTCTTTAGTTTGAGTGTCCTGCATCACTCGGTATAATCTATCCTTCATAATCGCGAAGTAGGGGAAGGACGGGGTGGCGTTCAGCTGGAGCGTTTGACCATCGATTACTCTCACTTGGTCAAACGCATGCCGCAGAGTCTCGTCTCGTGACTGCTCTAATGGGAAATCCGCGAGGGATTCCCCAATAGAGAGAGGAGGAGCCGGTGGCTCCTCACTCTGACGCGGAGATGACGTAGACGGCTCTGTGACAGCTGCTCCCGCCAAAGCGACACCGGGACCTCCCCCTGTCAAATGGCAGGACCCACTCTCTACTAGGCGTGTCATTAAACCCTGAAATCCCGGCCAATCAGTCCCCAAAATTAACGAGTGGGTAAGGCGAGGATTTACCGCCGCCTTCACTATAAATTTTTCCCCTCTGAAAATAATGTGGACCGACACCAAAGGGTAGCTGTGAACATCCCCATGCACACACAACACCTTCACCCCTTGTGCTCCCCCCAATGCCTCGTTTTGAACCAGGCTTTGGCAAATTGAGGTCTGATTACAACCAGAATCCACCAACGCCTGATATGTAGCCCCTTGGATACTCACCGGTATGCGATACACTCCGGCCCAATCGAGGGCGGCCTCTGGCGCGTCGGGGATCCGAACCACTGCGCCCACTTCCATTGCTGTGCACTGCTGATGAAGGTGGCCCGGCTCCCCGCAGCGCCAGCAAACCGGCCCGGGCTTTCCCTCTGCACCGGTGATCTGGGGCTCACTCACCTGAGGTGGGGGAGAGACAGACACAGAAGGGAGAAACGGGAGGGCACCGCGGGTGCGGCGGGCCGGCTGGGGTGGAGCCGGCCCCCGCCTCCGCGGTGGGGGAATGGGGCGAGGATGGGACACAGGAGGAGAGGGAGAGAGAGAGAGAGAAGAGGAGAGAAGAGACGATGCCATCTGCTGTCCTGCCGCCGGGACAGCCGCCAGATGATCCTCCGCCAGCTCGACTGCCTGATCCAGCGACGCCGGGCGGTGGCACTGGACCCACTCCGTGGTTCCGGCTGGTAAGTGGGCGACGAACTGTTCCAGTACCACCTGGTCGACGATTCCCTCGGCGTCGCGATTGTTGGCCCTCAGCCACCGCCAGCAGGCGTCCCGGAGCTGCTGGCCGAACACGAACGGCCGGCCGACTTCCTCCAGTCGCAGTGCGCGGAAGCGCTGGCGCTGTTGCTCCGGTGTGCGCCCCACGTGCTGGAGGACGGCCCGGCGGAGGTCCGCGTAGGCCAGCCAGCGGTCGGCGGGGAGCTGTAGCGCGGCCAGCTGTGCCTCTCCCGTGAGCAGGGGGAGGAGGCGCACCGCGCGCTGCTCCATCGGCCACCCCGAGGCTTCGGCGACCTGTTCGAACAACGTGATGAACGCCTCGGGGTCGTCCTGCGGGCCCATCTTGGTGACAATGAGGGGAGACGGGCCCGCGGCCGGAGCGCTGGTGGACCCCGCCGACGCGAGGAGATGCCGGAACGCCTCGCGATCTTCCTGCTGGGCCAGCACCAGGGCTTCGAAGCGCTGCTCCTGCTCCTTTCGGAGTGTGACGAGTGCCTGGTGCTGGCTTTGCTGAGCCGTGGCGAGGGCGTGGACCAGATCGGCGAACGGGGAGGATTCCATGGGGCTGCTGGGTTGGTGCTCCACTTCCCGGGTTTCAGCACCACTGTACGCCTCCCTACGTGTGGGTGGAGCACTGAGGACGGCAGGACAGAGATCAGGTTTGCAAAAGGCTTTATTGCCACACTTTTCAGTGAACAATGTTATATTGGCTAGACACACACACACACACAGTCAGCGTCTAGTCCGGAGATGAGCTCCTCTGCTCTCACTCTCCCTCCTTAAATAGGGCGCAGTCACTGGGAAGACACACACAAACACAGGTTAATTGTTCTCAGGTGTCGTGATTCTGCCACTTACCTTCCCTGACTCCGCCCTCCTGTCACAGACCGGCGCTTGACCATGCCCCCGCTGCCACAATTACAAACTTTGATTGGGAAAAAAACTTGTTTTGGAAGTGTAAATATTTGTGTGTGGCACAGAGGAAGTTAATCTCTTCATCTTTCTCTGTAAGTGTTGCATTATTAGGTTTGTGTCCCACTGTAGAAACATGAGCTTTAGTCTCCAAACATCTCCAGTTACCTGCAAAAACACAAACCACACACTCTTTTTTCCTTCTTTTGTCTCTCCTGCTTTCCCTTATATATTACATTTCTGTTTTCCCCCCAAATCTAACACACACAAATATGCAATCTCTCTAACTGATTAAAGAAACAGTGATAAGCTCCACCAAGCTGCTTTGCCAAATGTGGCTCTGAAATTGGCTCTAATGCAGCTGCCACGTGAATCATGACATTATTGTTTCTTTTGCAGTTGTCTCCTGTGCCTCAGGCCAGCATGATGACATTTAGACATGCGGCTGCCAGCACTGACAGAAACACTAGTGTTACACACTCCTCATGGCTGGCAGGCACATTCTGCAGCCTGCAGTGAAGGATAGTTGGTGAACTGGTCCCAGAGCTGAGGC
Source organism: Neoarius graeffei (assembly GCF_027579695.1). Lineage (NCBI taxonomy): Eukaryota > Metazoa > Chordata > Actinopteri > Siluriformes > Ariidae > Neoarius > Neoarius graeffei. Next base: position 76,113,607 of record NC_083569.1, on the reverse strand, counting down.
TGTGCCTCCACAGATGTAGCTCTGGAGATCTGGATGCTCCAGACGAGTTTTTACAGCCTGGACATAAGCTGGGAGAATTAGACATCATGTCCTGATACAGCAGAAAGACATGGATGCATATGATCACATACCCCACTACACACAAAACTGGGTTTGTTTCAAATCAGTTAACTATTTTCAAATGTATAGTTGCTTACAGTGTGTTATAACTGCATAGCTAGTGCAAATACACATTTAAAGATAAAGATATCTTCTGGTGGGCAGCACGGTGGTGTAGTGATTAGCACTGTCACCTCACAGCAAGAAGGTCCGGGTTTGAGCCCTGTGGCCGGCGAGGGCCTTTCTGTGTGGAGTTTGCATGTTCTCCCTGTGTCCGCATGGGTTTCCTCTGGGTGCTCCGGTTTCCCCCACAGTCCAAAGACATGCAGGTTAGGTTAACTGGTGACTCTAAATTGACCGTAGGTGTGAATGTGAGTGTGAATGGTTGTCTGTGTCTATGTGTCAGCCTTGTGATGACCTGGTGACTTGTCCAGGGTGTACCCAGCCTTTCGCCCGTAGTCAGCTGGGATAGGCTCCAGCTTGCCTGCGACCCTGTAGAACAGGATAAAGCGGCTAGAGATAATGAGATGAGATGAGATATCTTCTGGTCAGTCTATCAAGTCACATACCAACCAGTGACCACTGATTTGTTATTAAGGTTGCAACATAGAGTTTTAATAATTCAGACTGCACTATTGGGATAGTGGTGGCTCAATGGTTAAGGTTCTGGGTTACAGATCATAAGGTCAGAGTTGTAAGCCTCAGTATCACCAAGAAGCCACTTTTGGTCCCTTGAGCAAGGCTTTTAATCTTCTCTGCTCCAGGGGCATCATATCATGTCTAACCCTGTGCTCCAACCCCATTTTCCTAACAAGCTAGGATATGCAAAGAAAAAAAATCACTGTACTGTATTGTATATGTGACAAATAAATCCTCATTCTATTTTGACAAATCAGGATGTGGAAAAGTAATAAATCCAAATGGTCATAATAAATTTATCCATGATTAATCATATATACCTCTCGCACAGTTTCAGCTCCTCCCTGTGCTACCAGTGTGCACAGATAGAAGAAAAAATAGCCATATTTTTTTCTTTTCCTGGGTTTTATCACTATAGTAAATACAATTTAAATAAAAGGAACACAATTAGGGGTGGCATGGTGGTGTAGTGGTTAGCACTGTCGCCTCACAGCAAGAAGGTTCTGTGTTCGAGCTTAGTGGCTGACGGGGGCCTTTCTGTGTGGAGTTTGCATGTTCTCCCCGTGTCTGCATGGGTTTCCTCTGGGTGCTCAGGTTTTCCCCCACAGTCCAAAGACATGCAGGTTAGGCTAATTGGTGGCTCTAAATTGACCATAGATGTAAATATGAGTGTGAATGGTTGTTTGTCTCTGTGTGTCAGCCCTGTGATGACCTGGTAACTTGTCAAGGGTGTACCCTGCCTCTCGCCCATAGTCAGCTGGGATAGGCTCCAGCTTGCCTGCAACCCTGATAAGCAGTTATGGATAATGGATGGAACACAATTATATATGGGTGGGACAGTGATAGCAAGTAGTTTTAGGGTCCTCAGTTCCATCCTGACTACAGGTTACCATTTGTGTGTCACAAAACAGGCTGAAGATGGATGCAAATGCAGTTGAGATGTTTATTTAAAAAAAAATGAACAGACAAAAAAGTCCAAAATGAGAGGCAAAATTGTGGTCACAAAACAGGCTAATGGTCCACTCATCAGCATACAGTGATATGGGGTGGAATCCAAAGATTAAAAAAAATAAATCGGGAAGCAAGACCACATAAAAAAAAAAAATGCTTCAATGAGGCTGTAGCTCATACCGACCAAGATGCCCATAAAATTGTAAATATGACAGGTGATGCCACCATTATGACAACTTTTATGCACACCCACCTGGGGAACATTGTCTGTAAGTTTGATTGAAATTCAATCAATTCTGTTGGAGGAGTAGCGATTTTTGTAAATTGTCGATGGACGACAATGACGACGGATGATGATGGACAATGGACAGATGACAAATGATGTGTGATCACATAAGCTCATCCAGCCTGGCCTGCAACCGGATGAGTCAATAAAAAAGAATCAGAATATCTATCACAAAGACATGGTTTGGTAAAATCAGGTATACAACACTGAGAGTTTACTTCAGAATGAAAGATAGTCCAACTTGAACATGTCAGTGTGTGGTGTGGCTGGGTGTTGTATTCTGTGGCAATTGTGGTTTGTAGGCCACAGTCTGTTCTGGGAAGTGCAGGTCAGCAGAGATTCTGCTAGAAATCTGCTGGAGTCAAGAGTGTGGCTGAGTGACTTAGTGATTTTTGGACATACTCAACTCAGTCCACTTGATACTCAGAGCAGAAAGTGCATAAAAAACACCTAATTTCTTGATTAGCACTTTCTACTTGGCCATTATTCTGTGGGTGGTACCCAAATGTGAGACTAAAGAACAGCCCCAGTTTCTCCATAAAGCAAGACCAAACTTGGGAAGTAAATTGAGTGCCACAGTCACTGATGCTCTGGAATACCATAGTATCTGAACACATGATGGATGATTAGTTCAGTTGTTTGAAATGCTGTGGGTAGGCCTGGCAATGGGATTAGGTGCAGAGATATGGAGAACTGATCAATGATGACTATAATGGCCACGTTACCATTTGACTTGGGGAGGTTAGTAATGAAATTGACAGCTAGATGGGACCATGGATGCTGAGGAGTGGGGAGTGGCATGAACTTACTGGAAGGCACTTTGTGTGGGGCCTTTGGCTTGAGTGCATACTGTGCAGGAGGATATGTATTGGTTGATTTCAGTTAACATGTTGGGCCACCAATACTTTCCCTTAAGCATATTATAGGTGTGTTGGCTGCAGGGATTACCCATAGCAGGCTGGAATGACTAGGAACAAAGATCTCATTGGGTGGATCTGATGTTCTGGTGAACTGGTGACCTTCCTTTCAAAATCCCAGGAGAAAGTATGGACAAACCAGGATGGAGTGAGAATGTGTTCTTGACCTTGGTCTTGACTGTCTGAAGGATGGATATGGGAGAATGAATCTGCCTTAGTATTTTTGAAGTCTGGTCTGCATGGGAGTGTGAAGTTGAATCTACTGAAACATAGAGCCCATTGTGCTTAACATGGATTTAGGTATTTAGCAGTCTTTAGATACTTGAGGTTTTGTAATCTGTAAAGAATGTGAATGGGTCATTCTTAGTTCAGTTGTGCCATTCCTCTAAAAAGTTTTTTTTTTTTTTTTTACAGGCCATTAAATGTAGTTTGGGTTTGTCACCAAAGTACTGGGACAACACAGCTCCCACTCAAGCATCAGATGTGCCAATCTTGACAATGGATTACTTTGATGGGTCTGGATGCTTCAAGATGAGGGCTGTGATAAAGGAGGTTTTGAGCTTGGTGAAAGTGTTGTGGGCTACTTGGCTCCATTTCTTGAAGCCTTTTTTTAAGGAGAGCTGTGAATGGGGAGGTAATTGCGCTGTATCCCTGTATGAATTGCCTGTAGAAATTCACTAACCCAGGGAAACACTGGAGATCCTTAACTGTCTGAGGGGTAGATCATTCAGTGACTGCGGCTACCTTGGCCTCATCCATGGCTATTCCCTCCTGACTGATGATATATACCCCAGAAATGAGATGGTGGAAAGCTGAAACTCACATTTTTCTCTATGAACATAAAGTTGGTTCTCCAGTAGGTGTGACAGTACTTGAGGGATATGGCTTTCAAGGGAAGGAAAGTAGATTAGCATATCATCCATGTAGGGTATCACAAATTTTCAGAGAATGTTTATTAGCATGCAGTTTATCAGACACTGGAACACCAAGGGGGTGGCAAAGTGCCCATAAGGCATTATGTAGTACTCATAGTGGACAAAGCTGGTGATAAAGGCTGTTGTCCACTCATTAGTGGGGCAAAGGTGCATGAACTTTGATGCACTGCAGAGATCAAGTTTCATGAATATCTTGGCAGAGTAAAATTATTCTGGATCAGAGACAACAAATGGTAGAGGATGGGATATTTCACTGGGATTTGTTTGAATCCTCTATAATCAATAGAAGGATGAAGTCACAAAGAAGAAACCTGCTGAAGCAGGGGAGGTGGATGGACAGATGTAACCTTCCTAGAGAGCTTTATGAAAATAACATTGCTTGTTATTCAGTGATGGACAGTAGATAAATCCAGTTGCAAAGGGGGGGGGGGGGGGGTGGCAGGAAGGAGATCTATGGCACAGTCATATGGTCGATGGGTTTTGTGCTGATTTGATTTGAATCCCAGGATTATGGAGTGTCTGGTAGAAACCATTTCCAAGAAGGAGATGGATTCTGCATGAAGTGTGCTGACTTTGAAATGCAGGAGTTTAGTGCAGAGAGTTATCATACAAGCTCCAATTGGTCTCCAGGTGGATGGACAGATGTAACCTTCCTAGAGAGCTTTATGAAAATAACATTGCTTGTTATTCAGTGATGGACAGTAGATAAATCCAGTTGCAAAGGGGGGGGGGGTGGCAGGAAGGAGATCTATGGCACAGTCATATGGTCGATGGGTTTTGTGCTGATTTGATTTGAATCCCAGGATTATGGAGTGTCTGGTAGAAACCATTTCCAAGAAGGAGATGGATTCTGCATGAAGTGTGCTGACTTTGAAATGCAGGAGTTTAGTGCAGAGAGTTATCATACAAGCTCCAATTGGCCTGCCATTGATGGCTTTTATTTTCAGCAAATGTTGGAGGTGCTGTGTGGGAATTTTGGGTCTCAGGGCTGCATCATAATCAATGAAATTGCTGGCAGTTCTGGGGTTGATCAAGGCTGAAAGGATCGAGAAAGAATATTAAGTGTGAAAGACTGGTCAGATATACCGTAAATTAAATAGGACTCACCAAAGGGGTTTTTGAGTAAGTGTTGTCCCTCTCAGCCTAGGAAGAAGAGTTTTGGCTTTTCATACAGGTGAAATACAGGTTCATGAAGTGATTCAGAGTCCCACAGAAGAAACAGAGTCGCTCCTTTCTTCTTCCTTTGCATTCAGTGAGTAACTTGGCACAACCTATTTGCATGGGTTTGGAATGATCTACTGTGCTGGTGGGAGTGGCCGATACATGATATGGAGAGTGGTTTTGAATGAAGTTGTCCAGACTCATCACCAAGTCAATGAATGAGTCAAGGACTGCTTGCTTATTCTGACATGCCAGTTCAGAGAGTACCTTCCATCATTCCATCCACTCTCAGCCGTGAGTGTGCAAAACTCAAGAGTATAATCTGCTGCACATGTCTTTCCTTGTTTGATGGTGAACAGCTGCCCTCTGATTTCCTTTCCTTCAGGAGCATGGTTGAACACTATGCCAAACATTTCGAAGAATTGCTCGTAAAAAGAGAGAGATTCCTCACCTTTCTCCCATATGGCTATGGCCCACCTGAGAGCATTATTAGTGAGTAAGTTCAAGAATTGTGCAATCTTTTGCTGGTCCATGATGCTCATTTGGCCCACAAAATACAAAGGACATTGTAGCAGGAACCTCTTACATTGGAAGGCTTTTCCTGAAACCTTGATTGAATGAGAAATGAGTGATTGGGGAGAAGGGGATTGAGTTTGGTACAAGAGGAATACTTGGTAAACTGTACTGTGAGCTGATTAAATTTAACATCCAGCTCCCCCAAATGCTGCTGCTGTTCTCCCATGAATTTCTCTTGTACAGATAGTGCATCACACAAGCTCACTTGTAGTGATGCATCCTTGGGGATCACAAAGAAATCTGTCATGAAACAAGCTGCAGGTGGATGCAAATGCAGTTATGCAGTTTATTTTTAAAAATGCACAGTCAAATAAGTCCAGAATGAGAAGCAAAATCAGGGTCAGAAAACAGGCTAAAAGTCAGATGAACAGCATACAATAAAAGAGTGCAATAAAAAAAAATACAAAAAATGGGAAACAAGGCCAGATCAGAAAAGCAGAATATCTATTACAAAGGTAACATCAGGTATACAACACTGAACATTTACTTTGCAGTGAGAGATCATCCAAAGTCTCTTTATATAGGGTAAGTGTGTGATTAGGACCAGGTGTGTTGTGTCAGTAATAAGGTGAACTTTATCGTGTCAGTGTGTGATGTGGCTGGGTGTTATAGGCTGTGTCTGAAATCACTCACTACTTATTATATAGTGGACTATATAGTGAGTTTGCCATTTTATAGTGCTGTCTGAATGTATAGTGAGAATTATTACACCCTATATAGTGGACTCATAGTATCCCACATCGCACTGTGAAAAGAAGTGTACAGTGGATGGTCACTAACCAAGTAATATATACCATCGTGCATTGCGGTTGCACTGAAAGAAAAGCTGTAAAAGCGGTTTCATAAGGACTGTTAAGTATTTTATATTGAGTATTGCAGTAGTTTGTTTTTCCTTATGACAACAGACATGAGATAAATTTATAAGTTGTGGCATGAAAATAACAATAATATTGTAGTGTGCTGAGGTGAATGGACGGAGGAAGGAACACATTATAAATGGACATTCAAGTACAATTAAAAATAGTAAGGGAAAAGAAAAAAGCTAAAATAGAATAAGACAGATAAAATACAAGAATAAAAGTTACAGTGCAGAGTCAGGAAGTAATCAAAAGCCTCAAATTTGATTTAATAAAAGGCAGTGGCAAAGAAGAAAGTATTCAGCCTTGATTTAAAAGAACTGAAAGATGCACCAAACACAAAGTACTTTGTATTTATTAATGTGGGAAATATGCTCAGTATAATATGGATTTATCACAAAAATACATGCATGTATTTATTATTTTGAAAAACCACCAGCCGACTGATTTGGCATGTTTTAATTGTGCAACAGTAATGACGTAAATAATGGAGCGGCAGAGTAGTGTCCGAAAGTGTTTTTTTTTTTTCATTTTACCAATGAGCTCACTATATTGTCCTCTATATAGAAGTCCCTAGATAGTGAGTAGGGAGTAGTGAATCAGTGAGTGGTTTCAGACACAGGGATAGTCTGTAGTGGCCATGTTTGTAGGCCGTGGTGTGTTCTGGGAAGTGAAGTGCAAAGGAAATTGTGGTACAGATTGTTCCCACCTCTCAAAAACATTGGCTTAATTGTGGTCTAAATTGCACCTATATACAGTGTGTGTGTGTGTGTGTGTGTGTGTGTGTGTGTGTGTGTGTACAGTGCCTTGCAAAAGTATTCATCCCCCTTGGTGTTTGTCCTGTTTTGCTGCATTACAAGCTGGAATTAAAATGGATTTTGGGGGGTTTGATTTACACAACATGCCTACCACTTTAAAGGTGCACATTGTTTTCTTTTGTTTTTTTTTTATTGTGACACAAACAATAATTAAGATGAAAAAACAGAAATCTGGAGTGTGCATACGGTAAGTATTCATCCACTTTTGTATGAAATCCCTAAATAAGAGCTGGTCCAACCAATTCTCTTCATAAGTCACATAATTAGTTGATTAAGATCCACCTGTGTGCAATCAAAGTGTCACATGATGTCTGTATAAATCAACCTGTTCTGGAAGGACCCTGACTCTGCAACACTACTAAGCAAACAACATGAAAACCAAGGAGCCTCCAAGCAGGTCAGAGACAAAGTTGTGGAGAAGTATGGATCAGGGTTGGGTCATTAAAATATCCCAAACTTTGAATATCCCAGGGAGCACCATTAAATCCATTATAGCAAAATGGAAAGAATATGACACCACTACAAACCTGACAAGAGAAGGCCACCCACCAAAACTCACAGACCAGGCAAGGAGGGCATTAATCAGAGATGCAACAAAGACACCAACAATAACTTGAGGGAGCTGCAAAGATCCACAGTGGAGATGGGAGTATCTGTCCATAGGACCACGGGCTTTATGGAAGAGTGACCAGAAAAAAAAAAATCATTGCTTAAAAAAATCATATTTGAAGTTTGCCCAACAGCATGTGGCAGACTCCCCAAACACATGGAAGAAGATTCTCTGGTCATATGATACAAAATTTGAACTTTTTGGTCATCATGGGAAATACCATGTGTGGCGCAAACCCAACACCCTGAGAACATCATCCCTACAATGAAGCATGGTGGTGCCAACAACATGCTTTGGGGATGTTTTTTTTTATCTGCAGGGACAGGGAAGCTGGTCAGGACTGAAGGAAAGATGGATGGCACTAAATACAGGGTAATTCTGGAGGAAAACCTGTTTGAGTCAGCCAGAGGTTTGAGACTGGGATGAAGGTTCACGGTCTAGCAGGACAATGACCCTAAACATACTGCTAAAGCTACACTGGAGTGGTTTAAAGGGAAACATTTAAATTTCTTCCAATGGCCTAGTCAAAGCCCAGACCTCAACCCAATTGAGAATCTGTGGCATAACTTGAAGATTGCTGTACACCAACGCAACCCATCTAACGTGAAGGAGTTGGAGCAGTTTTGCCTTGAGGAATGGGCAAACATCCCAGTAGCTAGATGAGCTAAGCTAATAGAGACATACCCCAAGAGACTTGCAGCTGTAATTGTAGCAAAAGGTGGCTCCACAAAGTATTGAATTTGGAGGGGTGAATACTTATGCACTCTCCAGATTTCTGTTTTTTTTTCATCTTAATTATTGCTTGTGTCACAATAAAAAAAAAAAAAGTGCACCTTGAAAGTGGTCGGCATGTTGTGTAAATCAAATGGTGCTAACCCCCCCAAAATCCATTTTAATTCCAGCTTGTACTGCAACAAAACAGGACAAACACCAAGGGGGATGAACACTTCTGCAAGGTACTGTGTGTATATATATATATATATATATATATATATATATATATATATATGTATATGTATGTGTGTGTGTGTGTGTGTAAAGTGCACTGTCATGGACTGGAGTATTACCACATCATTCCCAGTATTTCTGGAACAGCCTCCAGATCTGCTGCAAGAATGACCAGGATAAAGTGGTTCCTGAAAAGGAATGAATGAATGAATGAATGAATGAACAATTCTTAAATTATCCAGCAGCTTCATACAATTCAGCTTGACATTTCTTCTCAAGCCTTTAAAAAAGCTTGACAATGTTCACAATTGCTAGAGGCAAACTGGATTATATAAAATCTGCGTAAAATATGCTTTCATTTGTTTTCCTTAACTTATAAGCTTGATATATTTCTTTAATAACATATTTATTTGCTTATCTTTCCTTTCTGTTAGAAAGCCAGATTTAAAAAAAGAGAAAAAAAAGAAGATTCGTGTCACTTTGTTTTACATCGCCTATTATTCACAAGTAAGACTGATGTTCAGTAAGTTTTCACTGAGCCTAGTTCTTGGACACTAAGTTGGCACATTTTTTATTGCACACGTCATGGACATGCTATAGATTGCATCAGAGAAACTTACTGCTTGAAATGATCTGAAGAAGCAGACTGTTGGGCATTAATGTCAAGGATACTCTGTGTGACACCATACTGACATAAGAGCTTACATGAGCTGCATTCTTTATTGTCAAAACCTGCAGATATTATGTGAATAGATCATACTGTCCATCGAAAGAGATTACACTCAGACTGTGTGCGTGTGTGCATGTGTGTGTACTTTCCTTTATTCAGGTTCCACTCTCTCTCCTTCTTTTCCTCTTGTTAACCCTGTCACAGTCTACTGAAACCTCCTATTGTCTCCATGCTTCCCTCTCTTCCTTGTTCTGTCTTTAACTCACTGTGGAAGTAGACGTTTTCCATGTCATCCTTTGCATATTATATAATAGTGTAAATATCTTTATTATAGGCTGTAATACCCTAATAACACTTTGCATGTTGCAATTTCTATGAGTTCCACAATTGATTTTTTTTGTAATGTATTTACATGAGAATATGATGTGACCACCCACACACAAAAGACTTAGTCTTTTAGTGCATCATTAATCTTAAGAGATACATTATGCAGTGGCTGTCATTTATAGTGTGTGTGTGTGTGTGTGTGTGTGTGTGAGAGAGAGAGAGAGAGAGAGAGAGAGAGAGAGAGAGAGGTTAAAACCACTCACAGATCTCAAAATGAATAAAGCCTGCATGCTAGTGGGGGAAGGGCAGCAATGCGAGGGAAGTGAGGTGCTGAATAATGTGGGTAACAGCGCAAGGGCTGAGGAGGAAAGGACCTGCTCTATTTTAATCAGATGGCCTTCAGAGTGTGTATCGCACAGCTCCAAACTCCTGCTGAGAGACACAATCAACAACATGACTGAGGAGATACTTACACACTTACCAGTCAGCATGCAGCCTTTGGCGCTCTCTCTCTCTCTCTCTCTAAACACACACACACACACACACACACACACACACTTGTATCGGTGCTCAACAACTTGAAAAAAAATTATGATGATGATTATGGCGGGTGGCACGGTGGCGTAGTGGTTAGCATTGTCACCTCACAGCAAAAAGGTCCTGGGTTCGAGCCCAGTGGCCGATGGGAGCCTTTCTGTGTGGAGTTTGCATGTTCTCCCCGTGTCTGTGTGGGTTTCCTCTGGGTGCTCCGTTTTCCCCCACAGTCCAAAGACATGCAGGTTAGGGTAATTGGTGGCTCTAAATTGACCGTAGGTGTGAATGTGAGTGTGAATGATTGTTTGTCTCTATGTGTCAGACCTGTGATGACCTGGCGACTTGTCCAGGGTGTACCCTGCCTTTCGCCCGTAGTCAGCTGGGATAGGCTCCAGCTTGCCTGCGACCCTGTAGAACAGGATAAAGAGGCTAGAGATGATGAGATGAGATATATACCAATCACCATAACATTATGACAACTCAGAGGTGAAGTGAATAACATTGATTATCTCATTCGTGGCACCTGTCAAGAGGTGGGATATATTAGGTAGCAAGAGAACAGTCAGTTCTTGAAGTTGTTGTGTAGGAAGCAGGAAAAATGGGCAAGCATAAGGATCTGAATGACTCTGACAAGGGCCAAATTGTGATTGCTAGATGACTGGGTCTGAGCATCTCCAAAATGGCACATCATGTGGGGTGTTCCTGGTATGCATTGGTTAGTACCTACCAAAAGTGGTCCAAGGAAGAACAACCGGTGAACCAGTGACAGGGTCATGGGTGTCAAAGGCTCATTGATTCGCATGAGGCACAAAGGCTAGCCCATATGGTCCAATCCCACAGAAGAGCTACTGTAGCACAAACTGTTGAAAAAGTTAATGCTGGCTAAAACATAAAGGTGTCTGTGGTGTGGTGTGGTGTGATGTGGTGTGATGTGGTGTGGTGTGGTGTGGTGCGTAACATGATGTGAAGTGCAGTGGCAAATGGATGCTGTAGTCCCATGCCATGTTGATGCTACCATGACAAGTACATACACACTGTCTTAGTTTTATAGTTATGAAGAAGTGATAGCAAAGATTGTGTAACTATTGATGTTTCAAGATAACCATTACTTTTGGTTAAACACACTGAGTTCTGGAGAATTAGCTATGTGTAGTTGGATATAAGCGTTTTTAAAATGTCCTGCAAGGAAGCAGCGCATAAAGTCTCAGACTCATGACATGCCCTGCAATATAGTTTCCTTGGTGTGTCTAACATGAGGGTGGATCTTTACCTTTACAAATCCACATGGTTCATTCAGAAATGTTAATACACAGACATTTTCTTATCTTACTGATCAAATATTATTCCATTGGTCAAGTAAGTGTAACATAAAAGGACATAAGAAAAGGTTATGGTAAAAATGCAGCTCAGTGATCATTCCTTAATATTAAGTGTGATTTTTGCACAGTATTTTTTAATTAGTGTCAAACAAACTATGGATTTATATGCAGGGAACATTATTTAATAAAAACAATAAATTAAATGCTGTATGTCAACTACAATGCCCTTTACACAAGACAAGAGATAAAGAATAGGAGGGCATACCCTTACTTTCATACATGCTCGGATTTATTTTATAGCATGAAGCCTACTGCATCTCAGTGCACGCATAGTGATAACACTTATCTTGTGCAGGAAGAAAGAGGGAGTACAGTATGTGTGTGTGTGTGGGGGGGGTGACAGAGAGAGTGAAAGAGCAGAGCGGAGTGTGAGGGAAGCTTTGGAGGAAGCAATTAGCATAATGCTTAATCTTAACAGATCTATGGGAATTAGAGTGGATCTGCCAGTGCAGAGAGAAAGTGCTGATCCACTGGAAGTTGAGAAAGTGTGGAATAGCAGTAGAGATGGAAAGGGCACTGGATGGATGGATGGATGGATGGATGGATGGATGGATGGATGGATGGATGGATGGATGGATGGATGGAAATCAAAGGGAATGACAGACAGGAATGTGTGGAAAAAGGTACATGGTGTCAATATAATACCACAGGAACTTCAAGTGAAAAAACCCCTCAAATATTCAAATAAAACAATCAGTTTAAAAAAAAAGCTGAAATCTGTAACCTGATGAAAACTAGAGGAAGCAACTTTCGCTCAAGTGTCTAGACTTCTGAGAGCTGAGAGAGAATGTTGATATAGTCCCACTCAGGGCTGTGTAAATTACAGCCTCCACACACTCAGCAAGCCCGAATCTGTTACTAGTGCATTAGAGTGGGTGCCAGGCCGAGCTTGTTAACTGGCAACCAGTATGAATGAATCACTTGTGAACAAGGATTGATACTGTGAACCAGCCTCCAGGGAGTGTTTAATAACCGTATAACTCAGTGAAGACGCGCCACACTATTTCCATTACTCTCTCTCTCACACACACACACACACACACACATATACACACACACACACACACACACATGCATGGAAGGGAGATGGGAAGCATAGTAAATGTCTTAATGATCCCTCAACAACGTAAATACAGTGTTGATGAAGTGTTGTGTGTCGGGACTGAGGTCTGAGTTATGGTTTTGGGCCAATCAGAGAGAGAACCACTTAAGATCTTTGGAAACAGCCAAGCACTTCTTGGAAAATTTGTAGTAAAGCAAATGAGATGTCAACTCAAAAATGGTAATAAAAGATACCGGGTGTGTTGAATGCAGGAATCGCAGTCATCGTCCCACATCGGTTTGTTCAGACAGCAATGAATGCCATGTCACTATCACTAACAAACTAACTAAAAAAGTAATTAGACTTTGTTCACACAGCAGGGCAAACCTCATTTATTTCTTAAACCCAGCTTTTAGAGTGTCAAAACATTTGTGTTCAGATTGCATGCGCTATGCACAGGAGCTGTCATCAAATAAAACAAAACCAAAAACCTCCTGAAGTATTTTCAAAGCATTTTCAGTGATCTGTATCAAAAGCGTCTCATGGAAAATCCTTTTTAAAAGTTTAAATCTGCCCAAGCTGCACTTATGGCAATTGATTGATTGATTGATTGATTGATTGATTGATTGATTGATTGATTGATTGATTGATTTTATTGACCATTCTTGATATAAAAAATATGAAACAGCAAACTGCATCATAAGTTATACATAAATAAATAGTCAGTGATAACACAATAAAGCCCACAGGCTTATTTCCATTGTGGTGCCTATAGAGCAGGAGACAAGGGCAAGTAGCAGCAGACCACACGTCACATAGTCATCAACACATTTTGGATATTTTTGACGTCTTTTGTAGTCACTATCGCTTAACATCACCTACATTCTGTCTTCACTGATTTCCTTACAAGAAAAATTAAATCAACCAAAGAGCACAATCCCTCAGGCTAAATTGTCCATTATAATGACAACTGGAGTCGTATAAAATCTCACTTTATATCTACATATGCCACAGTGTGATTATATTTTTTAAAAAATACATTCTTTATACAAGAATATATGTGTGAAGTAAACATCTGGATTTCCAAGAAATGAAGCTAAAAACTCACTCCTGCTGTTAATTTATAGACGCTTGGATGCAAAAGATCATACAAGAGATTTTCTTACATATGCCATACTGAGAAATTAACAATGCGAATAGGGAAAAGAAACTGATATTGTTAGGAGTGTCTGGATCACTTTATCCTGCAAGCTGTTATGAAAATGATTTTAAAAGGACTACACATTTAAAAAGTGATGGAAACACATCCCCAGCAAAAGAGTTATGGCTATGGGACTGTAGTCATGTTGCTTACATATACAACCCCGATTCCAAAAAAGTTGGGACAAAGTACAAATTGTAAATAAAAACGGAATGCAATAATTTACAAATCTCGAAAACTGATATTGTATTCACAATAGAACATAGACAACATATCAAATGTCGAAAGTGAGACATTTTGAAATTTCATACCAAATATTGGCTCATTTGAAATTTCATGAGAGCAACACATCTCAAAAAAGTTGGGACAGGGGCAATAAGAGGCTGAAAAAGTTAAAGGTACAAAAAAGGAACAGCTGGAGGACCAAATTGCAACTCATTAGGTCAATTGGTAATAGGTCATTAACATGACTGGGTATAAAAAGAGCATCTTGGAGTGGCAGCGGCTCTCAGAAGTAAAGATGGGAAGAGGATCACCAATCCCCCTAATGCTGCGCCGACAAATCTCATCTCATCTCATTATCTCTAGCCGCTTTATCCTTCTACAGGGTCGCAGGCAAGCTGGAGCCTATCCCAGCTGACTACGGGCGAAAGGCGGGGTACACCCTGGACAAGTCGCCAGGTCATCACAGGGCTGACACATAGACACAGACAAGCATTCACACTCACATTCACACCTACGGTCAATTTAGAGTCACCAGTTAACCTAACCTGCATGTCTTTGGAATGTGGGGGAAAACGGAGCACCCGGAGGAAACCCACGCGGACACGGGGAGAACATGCAAACTCCACACAGAAAGGCCCTCGCCGGCCCCGGGGCTCGAACCCAGGACCTTCTTGCTGTGAGGTGACAGTGCTAACCACTACACCACCGTGCCGCCCGCGCCGACAAATAGTGGAGCAATATCAGAAAGGAGTTTGACAGTGTAAAAGAGTTTGAACATATCATCATCTACGGTGCATAATATCATGAAAAGATTCAGAGAATCTGGAAGAATCTCTGTGCATAAGGGTCAAGGCCGGAAAACCAAACTGGGTGCCCGTGATCTTTGGGCCCTTAGATGGCACTGCATCACATACAGACATGCTTCTGTATTGGAAATCACAAAATAGGCTCAGGAATATTTCCAAAGTACATTATCTGTGAACACGATTCACCGTGCCATCCGCCGTTGCCAGCTAAAACTCTATAGTTCAAAGAAGAAGGCGTCTCTAAACATGATCCAGAAGCGCAGACGTCTTCTCTGGGCCAAGGCTCATTTAAAATGGACTGTGGCAAAGTGGAAAACTGTTCTGTGGTCAGACGAATCAAAATTTGAAGTTCTTTATGGAAATCAGGGACGCCGTGTCATTCGGACTAAAGAGGAGAAGGACGACCCAAGTTGTTATCAACGCTCAGTTCAGAAGCCTGTATCTCTGATGGTATGGGGTTGCATTAGTTCGTGTGGCATGGGTAGCTTACACATCTGGAAAGACATCATCAATGCTGAAAGGTATATCCAGGTTCTAGAGCAACATATGCTCCCATCCAGATGATGTCTCTTTCAGGGAAGACCTTGCATTTTCCTACATGACAATGCCAAACCACATACTGCATCAATTACAGCATCATGGCTGTGTAGAAGAAGGGTCCGGGTACTGAATTGGCCAGCCTGCAGTCCAGATCTTTCACCCATAGAAAACATTTGGCGCATCATAAAACGGAAGATACAACAAAAAAGACCTAAGACAGTTGAGCAACTAGAATCCTACATTAGACAAGAATGGGTTAACATTCCTATCCCCAAACTTGAGCAACTTGTCTCCTCAGTCCCCAGACGTTTACAGACTGTTGTAAAGAACAAAGGGGATGTCTCACAGTGGTAAACATGGCCTTGTCCCAACTTTTTTGAGATGTGTTGTTGTCATGAAATTTAAAATCAGCTAATTTTTCTCTTTAAATGATACATTTTCTCAGTTTAAACATTTGATATGTCATCTATGTTCTATTCTGAATAAAATATGGAATTTTGAAACTTCCACATCATTGCATTCCGTTTTTATTTACAATTTGTACTTTGTCCCAACTTTTTTGGCATCGGAGTTGTATACCATATTTAGTCTATCCATATTCACTGGATATGAGTAGTTGTGTGCTCTGATTGGCTATTCTACTACTCAGCCATCAGTTCATATACAGTGAGTAGAGATAAACAAAATGGTGGAGTGTTTTGCTGAACCAACTGAGGACAAAATAAAAACTCTACTCAAAAACAAAACCCCAAAAATTGTCGATCAGGTATTTTAAAAAAAACACAAAAATAGCTAAAAGAATAGAGGTGCCCCCCCCCCAAAAAAAAAAAAAAATATATATATATATATATCTTGTTCCACACTCCAGCCCAGTTGGTGGTAATGCATCTTTAAGTTGGTTTGCCAAACACCAAAAAACCCTAAAGAAGAAGAAACCCCCCCACCCCAAAATACAAAAATAATAAAAGCAACAAAATATGGAATGAACATATCTCCTGGTAAGAACGTACCTTTTTTATTTTTCAAGAATTATTATTATCAAATTTTTCACAAATTCCTACTGCAACTTCACCTGTTTGTTTACATTCTAAGCGGAAATGATTTTGTCGGACATTTTGTATCAACAATTTTTTTGCAAAAAATAAAATTAAAAATGCTCTGTTTCTCAAAATCCAGTGAATGTGGACAGAATAAAACAGTTATTCCACTCAGTCTCATCGTACATGGCTTATAGCCAACTCAGTGCTACATGCCTCGTCGGCTATCAGCTCATGTACGACTCAATTTCGTGGAATAACTGTTAATTATGGTATATGAGTGTTGCATGGGGCATGGTGGTGTAGTGGTTAGCACTGTCACCTCACAGCAAGAAGGTCCTGGGTTCGAGCCCAGCAGCCTGCAAGGGCCTTTCTGTGTGGAGTTTGCATATTCTCCCCATGTCTGTGTGGGTTTCCTCTGGGTGCTCTGGTTTCCTCCCACAGTCCAAAGACATGCAGGTTAGGCTAATTGGTAGCTCTAAATTGACTGTAGATGTGAGTGTGAATGGTTGTTTGTCTCTGTGTCAACCCTGCTATAACCTGGCAACTTGTGCAGGGTGTA
This sequence comes from Neoarius graeffei, assembly GCF_027579695.1. Lineage (NCBI taxonomy): Eukaryota > Metazoa > Chordata > Actinopteri > Siluriformes > Ariidae > Neoarius > Neoarius graeffei. The sequence continues at coordinate 76,096,487 of NC_083569.1, read as the reverse complement.
CCCCGCCTCTCGCCCATAGTCAGCTGGGATAGGCTCCAGCTTGCCTGCAGCCCTGTAGAACAGGATAAGTGGCTACAGATAATGGATGGATGGATGGATGGATGGATGGATGGAGTGTTGCATGGTAAGCTAAAATTGGCCAGTTTGCTATCTACCAACAAGAAGATTTTACTGTAGATAAATATCTGTAACTCATCTCATTATCTCTAGCCGCTTTATTTTGCAGCCCTTACTTCCTCCTGAATCTGTCTCCACCTTTCCTTCCCCTTGCCCTCCTTGTGCCGAGGTGTTGGGAACAATCCCAAGCCCGCTCTGCCATGTGCTACCATGCCCACCAGATCTTTATGGTGCAACCGGGACTCTGCATCCAGCACTGCAATCTGGGCACTCCATTTCCTCCCAGTCCTCACCACCACTCCTGCCTGGGCCACCTTTGGGTCTCTTGAGTCCCTGTACATCATCACCTCCCTTGACCATGTAACCTTGAACTCCTCTTCCAAGGATTTCAGGGGCAACTGGAGCTTTGTGGTGTTACCATAGAGGATGATGTTGCTGAGACTTCTGGGCAATCCCAACCATCTCTGGAGACAGGTACTAACCTTCCTCTCCAAGGTCTCCATAGTAGATATGGGGACCTCGTAGACAAGGAGCAGCCAGAGTATCCTTGGCAAGATACCATGCTGGTACATGTATGTAAAGCTATGTATATCCAAGCTTTAAACTTGCCTGGTAGCCCAGATTTGTCAATGGATCTTAGCCAGCTGTCCAGTTCATGGCAGGTTGACTGAACAGATGTGGAGTCCTTGAGACTGTTGTCGAACACCTTGCCAAAACTCTTCACAGGTTTCTCCATGATTGTTGGGATTAATGTCCCCTCAATCTTGAATCTGAACCTTTCAGTGACCTTTCCCTTCTTCACCACTAGTGATCTGGACTTGGCTGGTTTGATGCTCATCCAAGCCCACTTGATTAACTTCTCTAGCCCTTGGAGGATCCATCTGCATCCTGGCACAGACTCCGTGGTGACTGTCAGGTCATCCATGAAAGCCCTGATTGGTGGCTGTCGGATCCCTGACTGGGTCCTGGGGCCTTGACACTCTGGCTCAGCTGACTTCACAATCATGTTCATTGCCAAGGCAAACAAGGCTACTGAGATGGTACAGCCTGTGATTATTCCAACCTCCAGCTTGTGCCACTCAGACGTTATTGCACCTGCTGAGGCTCTTAACCTGAACTGGTTGTAATAGTCCAGGATCAAATCTGCAACATGGTGTGGCACATGATGTTTGATCATTGTGGTATGGACCGGTTTGTGGGGGATGGAGCCATACGCATTGGCTAGGTCTAGCCACAACATAGTGAGGTCTTTCTTGTTCTTGCGGGCTTCCCGGATGAGTTGAGTCACCACTCCAGTGTGTTCTAGACACCCCGGCACTCCGGTGACCCCTCCCTTTTGCACTGATGTGTCTATGTAGTTGTTATTGCAGAGGAAGTCCAACAGCTGCTTTGCTACTATACTGAAGAAGATTTTCCCTTCCACATGAAATCAAGCAATGAAATCAACCTGAACTGGTCATTTGCCCTTGAATCCTCCTCCTTAGGGATCCAGACCCCTTCTGCAAATCTCCACTGCTGCACCACCTTCCCTCTCCTCCAGATGACTCTCAGGATTTTCCAGAGTCACTTAAGTAGCAAAGGACAGTACTTGTAGACCTTGTACGGGACTCCACTTGGACCAGGGGCTGAACTAGATCTTGCTTTCCTCACTACCTCCTAGACTTCCTTCAGCAGTAGTCCCCTGATGTCGAAGTTTTTGGTGGGTAGTGGAGGGTCTACAAGGATGTTGCACTGGCCCAGCTCCATCTGCCTGTTAGGGTCACTATAGGTGTTCCGCATGTGCTTATCTAGCTCCTCTTGCAAGCAGACCAGGTTGCTGCCACGCTTCTGCCACAGCAGCATTTTCATGAAGCCAAAAGGATTTGCGATGAACAAAGCACACTTTCTGGCCCTCTCCTTTCAGTGCCTTCGGTGCCATTCTGCTCTGTACAGAGTCATCAGTCTCTTCCTCAAGATGGCCTGCAGCTCTGCCAGAGGAGGGTGCTGCTGCTCATTGGCCTCTTTGTGCTGCCTCTTAAGGGACTTCAGCTCCTGCCAGATCTTGTGGATCTTAGCTGCCCTTTGTTTCCTGGTGTAGGTTGTCTGAGCTGGTCTCTTCTCCTCTGCACCGAACCTCTCCTGAGCGAGACTGCTGATGATGGTCATCATCACTTGCAACCTTCAATCCACATCTCCCTTCACTGATGCTTCCAGGACCTTGTTGACATCCTTGTCAAACTGCTCCCAGACTATCGTCTTGCAGGCCTGTGGCCACTTGATCCAAACCTTGCCCTGGGAAAGACTTGGGAGGAGTGGTTGTGCCACACAGAGGCTCTGGGCTCTGTGGGATTCTTCCTGGCCCAGCTCTTCCTACGTCTCATCAGATGTGGCATCTGTGCACTGTGGTACATGACCTTCCTCCAAGCACTTCATCCTGGCCTGGTGGATCTTGAGGCCTCGATTATTCTTGCAGATTTTCCTGCATCTGCATGCTGCGGTCATAGTCATTATTCCATTGCCATTGGTCATTGCCGTTTGGTCCATCAGATTGGGCTTCTCATTCTCCCCCCTCTCAGGCTCCCCTGGGGGTATCTATCCATCAGTTGATCTGTAGCTTATTGGTGGGTTCTTCCTCACAGAGGAAGTGTTTGGGCTGCCGACCTTCCCTGCCCCAATTGCTGTCTTTCCACACCATCAACTCTCTCTCCAGTCGTCACCAGCCTATTCCTGGTCATCAGCCAGTCTGTTCTTGGACGTCACTGGTCTTGCCAGATTTTGTAGTTCTTAACTACACCTACTGGTGCACCTGAACACATCGTCAGTGATGTAACCTGGGGTCCTCGGGTGTTTCAGGTCTTAAAATTATAACAACGACCAAGTGGACCATGGCAAGAGAATGCTCATTTTAGAGCAAAATTCTAGCAACATGAAATAAAAATCTTCCATGATATTATCAAGAAAGCTTTTGAATCTCACCTGAGATAAAATGATTACTGCAAACATGAGCTGTTTTGGTTTTAGCCTCTGTTAGATCAGCCCTGACGATGTTGTTCAGCCGTGCTCGTCTCCTCTCTGTACTAAGCCTCAGAGTTTATTCGCCCTCTTTCCAAATCACGGATGGAATTCTAAAAAATCAGAATGTGCCATGGTCATGAGTACTGTTGTGACCACAACCATATACAGCACAAAGTAATGGCATAGCGAAAAGAATGCTTAAAACAGTGGAAAAACAAAGAGAGTTGCACACACATGACTATGTTTAGTATGGAATGTCACTTGACCCCGCATTTGTATATCCGCCAACATGGCCGACATCCAGGTTTCTATTTTGTTTTGACATCACTTGCAAGTCAAGGATAAGCTGGAGTAAATAAGGAAGTAATGAGCTCCAGGTGAGTGTTCAGAAGTCCTGGAGATGCATTATTACCTCATCTCATCTCATTATCTCTAGCTGCTTTATCCTGTTCGACAGGGTCGCAGGCAAGCTGGAGCCTATCCCAGCTGACTATGGGCGAAAGGCAGGGTACACCCTGGACAAGTCGCCAGGTCATCACAGGGCTGACACATAGACACAGACAACCATTCACGCTCACATTCACATCTACGGTCAATTTAGAGTCACCAGTTAACCTAACCTGCATGTCTTTGGACTGTGGGGGAAACCGGAGCACCCGGAGGAAACCCATGCAGACACAGGGAGAACATGCAAACTCCGCACAGAAAGGCCCTTGCCAGCCATGGGACTCGAACCTGGACCTTCTTGCTGTGAGGCGACAGAGCTAACCACTACACCACCGTGCTGCCCCGCATTATTATTATTATCATTATTATTATTATTATAGAGATGAGGACTTTTGGTAATGTGGTATGGAGCTGTAAATCAGAAGTGGAAACCCATACCTACCCTTGAGCAAGTAAAAGTGCACATAAGGTACCAAGGATGTGGCAAAAATGGTAGTACTAACTGAGGTCAGGCGGAAAATGGCCTGTTGATTGCCACAATAAAGCTGGTATATTACTACAGAACTGATATTCCAGTTTTACCAAGAAGGACATCAGCAATGTTACAGGTCAGTGATCAGAGCGCAGCTTAATTCAGCTCTGGTCTATGGCTGAGGATATGAGGGTGTTTTTTTTTTTTTTTAAACAGCCCTATAGCAGATTACAGACACTCTACACAAATCACAGATCTAGCTGTGTGTGTGTGTGTGTGCGCGCGCATGTAAACTCCAGCTGTTGCAATTAAAGTGTCTCAGCATTGGGATAATGCAGATCCCATCTGTTGTGCTGTCACAGAAAAATAGCATGACCTGAGAATGCCTGTTTTAAACAAAGTTCAGTTGGGTTTTTAGGTACACTGGGGGGAAAGAAGGGAAAAAAATAAGGAAAGCATTAAGCAGTAACCCAAAAAAGATAACTATTATGAACAGCAGAATAGAAGAGAGGATGAGACTGATAAGAAATAAAAGATTCAAAGTACAAGGATTTGACTGGCAGGAGACACAATTGAATACGAACATTCAGACAGATACAGAGGGCAGACAGCTGAGAATCCTTTCATTTTGTTTTTATAACCACAGCTGTTTTCATGAGTATAAATGTGTTCACATGTTGTCCAAAGATGTGGATGGGATGCTGCTTTTCAACCACAAATAAAAAGACTCCTAGCAGTTTACACAATATTTTATTATGAAAACATGGATCAATGTAAATCATACAAAAATGAAGGAAAGGTAAACTGAGTTTTCCCTCTATGATCTGTTCAGTGTAAATAATAAAATCCAGCAATCATAAACATGTATAAATTTACTTGCTAACCTGTTTGATGAGTCAGGTAAGGTTATTGACACTATAGATGGTTGCTTAACTGTTTGTAGAGTGTCTACGTTGGTTGCCATTTATTCAGCCAGGAGTGCCCCAAGGCCAAGTAATTGCACCTAGAGGGAAGGACGATGGTGATGATGATGTATTTTGTATGAAAAATACGAGTTTTTCAACATGAGAAGATAAACTTTATATCTTCAAGCTAACTTGTGATTTTCTTTTTATTATATAGACGCATTCACAAACAAAAGGTATGCAAATTTATCAAAACAAGTCATTGATATCCTCAGGAATGAGGATATTGGAAAATATGTCACTGTTGTTGTTCTCAATGTCCCAGATGTAGTTCATATGGAAAATACGAGTGGCATATTTCCCAGTAAAACACTTGTGTCTAGGTAATATATAACAAATCCATCCATCCATCCATCCATCCATCCATTATAGCGGCTTATCCTGTACAGGGTCACAGGTAAACTGGAGCCTATCCCAGCTGACTATGGGCATGAGGCAGGGTACACCCTGGACAAGTCGCCAGGTCATCGCAGGGCTGATACATAGAGACAAACAACCATTCACACTCACACCTATGGTCAATTTAGAGCCACAAATTAGCCTAACCTGCATGTCTTTGTACTGTGGGGGAAACCGGAACACCCAGACATGGGGGGAACATGCAAGCTCCACACAGAAAGGCCCCTGTCGGCCACTGGGCTCAAACCACTACACAGTGCTAACCACTACACCACCGTGCCACCATAACAAATACATACTACAGTGCGTTGCAAATGTATTCATCCCCCTTGGTGTTTGTCCTGTTTTGTCGCATTACAAGCTGGTATTAAAATGGATTTTTGGGGGGTGAGCACCATTTGATTTACACAACATGCCGACCACTTTTAAAGGTGTACATTTTTTTTGTATGGTGACACAAACAATAATTAAGATGAAAAAACAGAAATCTGGAGTGTGCATAGGCATTCACCCCCCTCAAAGCCAATACTTTGTAGAGCCACATTTTGCTACAATTACAGCTGCAAGTCTCTTGGGGTATGTCTCTATTAGCTTAGCACATCTAGCCATTGGGATTTTTGCCCATTCCTCAAGGCGAAACTGCTCCAACTCCTTCAAGTTAGATGGGTTGCGTTGGTGTACAGCAATCTTCAAGTTATGCCACAGATTCTCAATTGGATTGAGGTCTGGGCTTTGACTAGGCCATTGGAAGACATTTAAATGTTTTCCTTTAAACCACTCCAGTGTAGCTTTAGCAGTATGTTTCGGGTCATAGTGTTGCTAGACCGTGAACCTTCATCCCAGTCTCAAACCTCTGGCTGACTCAAACAGGTTTGTGGCAGCAGGGGCATGGCCAAGCAGTAGTCTGTGAATGGAGGGCGGGGTCGGGCAAGGTAAGTGGCTAGGTCATTACACCTGATGTCAATTTGTGTGTGTGTGTTTGTTGCAGGGATGGAGTATAAAGGGAGGGGGAAAGGAGAGAAGAAGGCCCCCCGACCACAGCACTTGTGTGAATGAGTGAGTGTGAGAAAGAAAGAAAGAAAGAAAGAAAGAAAGAAAGAAAGAAAGAAAGCCCAATAAAAGTGCATTTGTGTAAACACGAACTCTCGCCTGCCATGCTTCTGTGCTCCACCCACATCGGGGTTTACTACAGTGGTGCTGAAACCTGGGACGCACAGAAGGAAACCGCCCCATGGAGTCCTTCCCGTTCAAAGAGCTCATCCTGGCCCTCGCTACCGCCCACCAGAACCAGCATCAAGAGCTGATCACCCTCCGGAAGGAGCAGCAGAAGCCTTGATGCTGGCCCAGCAGGAAGATCGCCAGGCATTCCGGCACCGGCTCACGTCAGCAGGGCCGCCGCTGCCACCACCCTCACGAAGATGGGACCGCAGGACGATCCAGAAGCGTTCCTCGCTCTCTTTGAGCAAACAGCCAAGGCGTGGGGGTGGCCACTGGAGCAGCGCGTGGTGCACCTCCTCCCGCTCCTAACTGGCGAGGCGCAGCTCACAGCGCAGCAGCTCCCTGCTGACAGCCGGCTGGTTTTTGCGGACCTGAGGAAAGCCATCCTGCAGTGGCTCGGCCGCTCCCCGGAGCAACACCGTCAGTGCTTCCAGACGCTGACACTGGAGGAGGCCGGCCGGCCATTTGCATTTGGCCAGCAACTCTGGGACGCCTGCTGGCGGTGGCTGAGGGCGGAAGACCACGACGCGGAGGAGATCATCGATCTGGTGGCACTGGAGCAGTTTATCTCTCAACTTCCGGAAGGAACGGTGGAATGGGTCCAGTGTCACCGCCCGGCATCACTGGAACGAGCCATCGAGCTGGCGGAGGACCATCTGGAGGCGGCTCTGATGGCAGGCAGATGAGGCGCCTCCCCTCGCTTCTCTTCCCCCTCTCTCTCTCTTCCTCTCTTTCTCCTGTCTCTGGTCCCCCTCCCCACCCCATTCCCCTGCCACAAAGGCGGTGGCTGGCTCCTCCCCAGCCAGCCCGTCGCATCTGTGGTGTCCTCCCATCTCCCTCTTCTGTGTCTGTGTTGTCTCCCCCACAGGTGAGTGACACCCATAACACCAGTGCAGAGGGAAAGCCTGGGCCGGTGTGCTGGCGTGGTGGGGAATCAGAGCGTCTCCCAAATCAGAGCCCCGCAAGGGAGGTGGGGGCTGTCATCCAGATCCCTGACATGCCAGAAACCGCCCCCGATTGGGCCGGAGCGTATCGCGTACCGGTGAGTATTCAAGGGGGTACATATCACGCTTTGGTGGATTCCGGTTGTAATCAGACCTCAATTCACCAATGCCTGGTGCAAGGTGAGGCACTGGGGGGAGCACAAGTGGTGAAAGTGTTGTGTATGCACGGGGATGTTCACCATTACCCTCTAGTGTCAGTCCATATTCTATTCCGGGGCCAAACATATAAGATGAAGGCGGCGGTTAATCCTTGTCTTACCCACTCATTGATCTTGGGTACTGATTGGCTGGGATTTAAAGAATTAATGGAGTATTTAACACGCAGTGGGTCCTGCCCTAGTAGGTCACAGGAAGATCCTGGTGTGGCATTGGCTGGAGAAGCTGTCACAGAGCCGTCCGCATCAACACCGCATCAGAGTGTGGAGCAGCCCGCTCCTCCTCCCTCTCTCGGGGATCCTCTTGGGGATTTCCCATTAGAGCAGTCGCGAGACGAGACTCTGCGGCATGTGTTTGACCAAGTGAGAGTAATCGATGGTCAAACTCTTCAGCCAAGCATGGCACCAACCTTCCCCTATTTTGCCATTATTAAAGGTAGATTGTACCAAGTGACGCAGGACACTCAAACCAAGGAACGAGTAACCCAGTTGTTAATCCCAAAGAGCCGTAGGGAACTCGTATTCCAGGCGGCTCACTTTAATCCCATGGCTGGACACTTGGTGCAAGACAAAACACTAGCCCGAATAATGGCCCGGTTCTATTGGCCTGGGATTCGCGGGGATGTCCATCGGTGGTGTGCGGCATGTCGTGAATGCCAATTAGTAAATCCCGCGGCCACTCCAAAAGCGCCGTTGCGCCCTCTTCCTCTAATCAAGACCCCATTTGAGCGAATTGGAATGGATCTCGTCGGGCCATTAGATCGGTCAGCATGGGGATATCACTTTATTTTAGTTCTGGTGGACTATGCAATGCAATATCCGGAGGCAGTGCCTCTCCGCAATATCTCAGCATGCAGTATTGCGGAAGCGCTCTTCCGCGTTATCTCCCGGGTCGGGATTCCGAAAGAAATCCTGACAGACCAAGGCACCTCGTTTATGTCATGCACACTGCGCAAGCTGTATGGGTTACTAGGGATTAAGTCCATCCGCACCAGTGTATATCACCCACAAATGGATGGATTAGTAGAGCGATTCAACCAGACACTCAAAAACATAATCCGGAAATTGGTTAGTGAAGATGCGCGTAATTGGGATAAATGGCTCGAACCCCTGTTGTTCGCAGTACAAGAGGTCCCGCAAGCCTCCACAGGGTTTTCTCCCTTCGAATTATTATATGGGCGTAAGCCGCGTGGCATTTTGGATGTGCTACGGGAAAATTGGGAGGAGGGACCTTCACCGAGTAAAAGTGAAATCCAGTACGTTCTTGACCTGCGCACAAAACTCCACACCCTCACGCAATTAACCCAGGAGAATTTACAACAGGCACAAGAACATCAAAGCCAGCTGTATGACAGGGGCACGCGCCTTAGAGAATTCATGCCGGGAGAAAAAGTACTCGTATTATTGCCCATGACGAGTTCTAAATTAGTCACCAAGTGGCAAGGGCCCTTCGAGGTCACACGGCGAGTCGGGGATGTCGACTATGAGGTAAGGCGAACAGATAGGGGTGGGGCACTGCAAGTCTACCACCTCAACCTTTTAAAACGCTGGAATGAGGGGGTCCCCGTGGCATTGGCATCAGTAGTCCCAGAGAAGGCGGAGCTGGGGCAGGAGGTAAAAAGGATAACATTGCAGGCCGCTCCGGTCCCTTGTGGAGACCACCTCTCACCGACCCAACTCACGGAGGTAGTCAGGTTGCAGAAGGAATTTTCCGACGTGTTCTCGCCCCTTCTGGGCCGTACCCACCTCATAGAACACCACATCGAAATGCCCCTGGGGGTGGTAGTGTGTAGCTGCCCTTACCGCTTGCCCGAACACAAGAAAAAGGTGGTTTGGGATGAACTCAAGGCCATGCTCGAAATGGGCATAATCGAGGAGTCCCACAGCAACTGGAGCAGCCCAGTGGTCCTGGTTCCCAAGACTGATGGGTCGGTCCGGTTCTGTGTGGACTATAGAAAGGTCAACGCGGTGTCTAAATTTGACGCGTACCCAATGCCTCGCATTGATGAGTTGCTTGATCGGTTAGGCACTGCTCGCTTTTATTCGACACTGGATCTAACCAAGGGATATTGGCAGATCCCCTTGACTCCTCTATCCCGAGAGAAAACGGCCTTTTCCACACCGTTTGGGTTACACCAATTTGTCACGCTTCCCTTTGGGTTGTTTGGGGTGCCCGCTACGTTCCTGTGGCTTATGGACAGGGTCCTCCGTCCTCATGCTGCCTATGCGGCCGCCTATCTAGATGACATAATCATCTACAGTCATGATTGGCCACGGCACTTGGAACACCTGAGGGCTGTTCTAAAGTCGCTGAGGCGAGCGGGCCTCACAGCTAACCCGAAGAAGTGTGCGATTGGGCGGGTGGAAGTACGGTATCGGGGGTTCCACTTGGGTCATGGTCAGGTGCATCCCCAAATTAACAAGACTGCAGCAATTGCGGCCTGCCCGAGGCCCAAGACCAAAAAGGAGGTGAGGCGGTTCTTGGGGCTGGCTGGCTATTATCATAGGTTTATACCTAACTATTCGGATGTCACCAGCCCGCTAACTGACCTCACTAAAAAGGGGGCTCCAGATCCGGTCCAGTGGACGGAGCAATGCCAACAGGCCTTCTCGGAGGTAAAAACTGCACTGTGTGGGGGGCCACTTTTACACTTCCCTGACTTCTCTCTCCCCTTTATTTTGCAGATTGATGCATCGGACAGGGGGCTGGGGGCCGTTTTGTCCCAGGAGGTGGAGGGTGAGGAGCGCCCAGTGCTGTGCATCAGCCGAAAGCTGTCAATGCACGAGAGCAAGTACAGCACAATTGAAAAGGAGTGTCTCGCCATCAAGTGGGCGGTCCTTGCCCTCCGATACTACCTGCTGGGGCACCCTTTCACTCTCTGTTCGGACCACGCACCTCTCCAGTGGCTCCACCGCATGAAGGATGCCAATGCATGGATCACCCGTTGGTATCTCGCTCTCCAGCCATTCAAGTTCGAGGTGATCCACAGGCCGGGGGCACAGATGGTGGTGGCGGACTTCCTGTCCCATCAGGGGGGGTAGTCAGCTTCAGGCCGGATGGCTCCCCGGCCTGAGTCGGGCGGTGGGGGTATGTGGCAGTGGGAGCGTGGCCAAGCAGCAGTCTGTGAATGGAGGGCGGGGTCAGGGAAGGTAAGTGCTAGGTCGTTACACCTGATGTCAATTTGTGTGTGTGTGTGTGTGTGTGTGTGTGTGTGTTTGTTGCAGGGATGGAGTATAAAGGGAGGGGGAAAGGAGAGAAGAAGGCCCCCCGACCACAGCATTTGTGTGAATGAGTGAGTGTGTGAAAGAAAGAAAGAAAGAAAGAAAGAAAGAAAGAAAGAAAGAAAGAAAAGCCCAATAAAAGTGCGTTTGTGTAAACATGAACTCTCGCCTGCCGTGCTTCTGTGCTCCACCCACATCGGGGTTTACTACAAGGTTTTTATCCAGAATTGCTCTGTGTTTAGTGCCATCCATCTTTCCTTCAGTCCTGACCAGCTTCCCTGTCCCTGCAGATGAAAAAGATCTCCAAAGCATGATGATGCCACCACCATGCTTCATTGCAGGGATGGTGTTCTCAGGGTGTTGGGTTTGCACCACACATGGCATTTCCCATGATGGCCAAAAAGTTAAACTTTTGTCTCATTTGACCAGGGAATCTTCTTCCATGTGTTTGGGGAGTCTGCCACATGCTGTTGGGCAAACTCCAAGCATTTTTTTTTAAGCAATGACTTTTTTTTTCTGGCCAATCTTCCATAAAGCCCCACTCTGTGGAGTGTATGGCTTAAAGCGGTCCTATGGACAGATACTCCCATGTCCACTGTGGATCTTTGCAGCTCCCTCAGCATTATTGTTGGTGTCTTTGTTGCATCTCTGATTAATGCCCTCCTTGCCCGGTCTGTGAGTTTTGGTGGGCAGCCTTCTCTTGTCAGGTTTGTAGTGGTGCCATATTTTTTTTCCATTTTGCTATAATGGATTGAATGGTGCTCCCTGGGATATTCAAAGTTTGGGATATTTTTTATGACCCAACCCTGATCTATACTTCTCCACAACTTTGTCTCTGACCTGTTTGGAGTACTCCCTGGTTTTCATGTTGCTTGCTTAGTAGTGTTGCAGAGTCAGGGTCCTTTCAGAACAGGTTGATTTATACAGACATCATGTGAGAGATCATGTGACACTTTGATTGCACAGAGGTGGAGCTTAATCAATTAATTATGTGACTTATTAAGTGAATTGATTGGAGTAGCTCTTATTTAGGTGTTTCATATGAAAGGGGGTGAATACTTATGCACACTTCAGATTTCTGTTTTTTTCATTTTAAGTATTGTTCGTGTCACAATAAAAAAAAATGTACCTTTAAAGTGGTCAGTATGTTGTGTAAATCAAACGGTATTAACCCCCAAAATCCATTTTAATTCTAGCTTGTAATGGAACAAAACAGGACAAACACCAAGGGGGATGAATACTTTTGCAAGGCACTGTATAATGATTATCTAGGTGTGACACAAAAACCTTGATAGGACAGAGATTCACCCGTCTCTTCCTCTTGCCCCAATCCCAGATTGATTACCATCTCGCAGATCAGTCCCCTCATGTCACCCAGAGCCGCTCTGGGGTGAATCGCGAAGAAAGACAGGAACCCCATAAGTTCACAATCTTTATTCACAAGTCCCCAAAGATGAAAGAGTACAGAGGGCTTTTTATATGTCTGTGTGTGTGTATGTGTGTGTGTGTGTGTGTGTGTGGGGTGTGAGTGAGTGAGTGAGTGAGTGAGTGAGTGAGTGAGTGAGTGAGTGAGTGAATGTGACATCATTGCAGCTGTGTGTGGGGGGGAGTGAGTGAGTGAGTGAGTGAGTGAGTGTGACATCATTGCAGCTGTGTGTGTGCGTGTGTGTGTGAAGACCTTGGCGATGGTATTCAATAATAAGATTTACAGCCTGTTCTTATGATATGATAGCAATGTTCAGACAGATATCAAAGGCCATTTCTTATGCACAACCTTAGGTCAGAGATAGCACAGGGCAATGGAATGTCCACATAAGATTAAACACAAAATATTTGCACATGTCAGTCTTGGTTAAACTGAGATCAAGAATAAATCCTTACAATTAAGAATAAATCCTTTACAATTCCCCTCTTTGATACTAGAGATTACAACTAGTATCACACCTCGGTATTCTGATCATATATGTGATTACATCGAGAATTAGGATTAGATGTATGCTTGAGTTAATCCTTGCTCTTCTTGACGAGTATTGGTGCTCAGAGGGCGGGCATGCCCTATCAGCCCTCGTCCCACCTCACTGGAGCTTAGAGAAACTCGAAACTTCTTAATTTGTCCCAAATACACGCTACTTCCGTCAGAGTAATTTGTTCTAAAACAGAGAGGGAAAATGAAATTAGAGGGCCTGCAGACCTGCAGAGTAGTGAGAACAAAGTCCTGTAAGAATACAGAGCTTCAGAGCATAGAGGCAAAGGTGGACGTGTAATAATAGTAGAAGGCGGCATCAGATGACAGACATAACAACTTTCATTCGTGTGCGCTCGTGCAGTCCAGTTAGCGAATTGCCAAAAGATGTTGTCTCGAGGTCCAGCTCGAGCGGGTAACCCTGCTCTGAGCAGCAGTAGAGTGGCCACGAAGCTCGTAATGAGGATTTTCATGGTTGTAGTGAGGATGATTTGTCCCAGACGGGGCGCGAAATCTCTTCCCCTCTTTGTTCACGGCTTCTTGCAGGAAGTGATTGGAAGATCCTCAGCTCCTACAGGATCCCTGTACAGAGTTTAGAGAGGAGAGAGAGACTAGAGAGGGACACAGAGAAAATGTTAATAGCAAACTTGTCATTGTAACACAGCTTTGTTATGGAGCCTTCTTCAATCGCGTGGCATGGATCCACTGTGGAAAAAGGTCAGTTAAAACAGCAGTATGAGTAATGGCGACTATTTCTGCAGGCCCACTATATCTAGGTTCTCCCAATTGTCCAAATCGTTTAAAAAGTCGCACCAGCACCTTGTCTCCCACGTGAAAGGGGTGTGTGGGTGCTGATGGTGGAGACGATATTGTACTGTACTATTGACCTTGGTACAAATTTTATGCAACTTATCTATAAGGGCTGCAGAATACTCATCCATATGTGTTTTCAAATCAGAGGTACCCAGAGACGGAGTTCCCTTCTTCCAGGGGAGAGGGAAAGGTCTTCCAAAAATAATTTCATAGGGGGAGTATCCCCCTAGGCTAGGTCTTGGTGTCATACGAATTTCAGCCAGAGTGGCTGGCAATAAGTCTACCCAATTCTTCGAACCTGTGGCCTGCATGGCCTTAGTTAGTTTGTCTTTCAATGTTCGATTAGTACGTTCTACGATACCAGAGGATTGAGGGTGGTATGGAATGTGAAAACGCCAGTTTAGTGAGAGATACTTGCAAAGGTTTTGTGTGACTTTCGAGGTAAAAGGGGTACCTTTGTCTGAGTCTATGGCGTCTGGAACCCCATAACGAGGTATTAATTCTTTTGCCAGAATATGAGTAACTACCTTCGTGTTTTCTTGAGAACAGGGAAAGGCTTCTACCCATTTAGAGAATTTGTCCACAATCACCAGGAGAGATGTAAACGGCCCGCAGGGAGGCATGTGTGTGAAGTCGATTTGCCATTCTAGGAACGGAGATGACAAGAATCAATGAGATTTTGTACTAAGGTAGAGTGAGAAATGGGCTTCCCGTCTGCGGCGTGGAAGCCTCGAGACTGCCAAATCTTCCCAAAATCATGAGCCACACCAAAGGCGTAATGAGAGTCTGTGTAGATTGTGACATCCTTGCCCTGAAACAAAATACAGGCATGCGTAAGAGCATACAACTCAGCTGCCTGAGCCAAGGAGAAAGGAAGAGCGTATGCCTCATGCACAATATCAGGCAGTGAACACACAGAGTAACCACAGAGGAAAACACCATCTGAGGGTTCAGAACAAGAGCAATCAACAAAAAGTACTTTCCCCATTCCTAGAGGGCTGGAGGAGAGATCAGACCTGATACTAGTAGTATGTACGATTTCAGACAGACAATCATGGTCAATGTCTAAAGTGTCATCCTGAGAATTAAGGAGGTGTGCGAGAGTGTGACCTACAGTATTGAAAGAGGATGTGGCACGAATTTCGAGATTGTTAGTAGCACAGAGAATGGTTTCGTATCCGGAGCGGCGCTGTGCAGTCATATGTTGGGTCTGTAAATTTTGCAATACCTGTTTAACTTGATGTGACGAGTGCAAAATCAATGGGTGAGACAAAACCAATTTTTCCACGTCTAAAACCATCAAAGCACATGCGGAGACAGCCCTTAGACACGCAGGTAAGCCTTGAGCAACAGTATCTAATGTTTTGGATAAAAATGCACAAGGACGCATCCCTCCCCATGCTCCTGGGCCAACACCGCAGAGGCTGTGCCTTGGTGTTCACAGGCATAGAGATGGAAGGGTTTGGAGTAATCAGGTAAACCCAGGGCCGGGGCAGAACAAAGAGCGCTTTTGAGGGAGTGATAAGCGTCCACCATAGCGTCAGTCCAGGTCAAAGGGTGTTGCAGTGGATCGTGATGAGAGATTGCAGAATGGAGAATCTTGTCATATAAAGAGCAGTCAGGGATCCATTGTCTGCAGTAATTGATAAGACCCAGGAAAGCCATCAGTGCATGTTTAGTTGCAGGGCGCTTTGTGTCTAGTATCACCTGCACCTGGTCAGATGACAGCTTACGACAACCTTGTGAAAGTTCAAACCCCAAATACTTAACAGTGTCCATGCAATATTGCAGCTTGGTCCTGGAAACCTTAAAACCCTTGTGCGCCAGATGTTGGAGCAGGTGTAAGGAAGCGTCTTGGCAGATTTCTGGTGACTCAGCAGATACCAGAAGATCATCTGCGTACTGCAGGACCACAGAGCCCTGGGGGAGGGAGAGGTCACAGAATGCGTCATGAACTACAGCTGAGAAAACAGCAGGAGAGTCAATGAAACCTTGAGGCAAACGTGTCCAAGTATACTGTCTCCCCCTGTGCGTGAAGGCAAACAAAGGCTGTGTCTGCTCTTCAACAGGAACACTGAAAAAGGCAGAACAGAGATCAATAACGGAAAAACAGCAATGATGAGCAGGAACCTGTGACATTACAGAGGAAACGTCAGGTACAATGGGTGCAACAGGGACAATCAGCTCATTAGTCTTATGTAAATCCTATGTAAAACGCCAGGTACCATCAGGTTTAGGTACTGGATAGAGAGGTGTATTGTACGAGCTGGTACACGGTCTCACCATGCCTTGCTCGAGAAGAGACTGTAGGATGACATCAATCCCCTGAGCCTTAGCTTCAGAGAGAGAGGGTACTGTTTAACATAAACAGGAAGCACATGAATATTGAATCATATTTTGTGTAGTTTCATGTCAGTTCCATTTCAGTTCCAAGTTGCAGTGCAACAAAATGTGGAAAAGTTCAAGGACAATGAATACTTATACAAGCCAATGTATCATAATAAATTGTGATTTCATGATAATTTATGACATTTTTCTTAATGGTTAAATAAAGATAAACCCAAGTCTCTGATTTATAAACACCACTGGAAGGACAAAATTTTTTTCAAGATTCTTCAAGTAAACGTTTGTTAAATCTGCTTCAAAACTGACTCTGTCTCTGCTCAAAACTGACTCTTTTTTCTTAATGGGAGGAGTGGTGCTGATGCATACTAACTGAACCTGTCAGCCACTTCTCCATCCTTGTGGTTCACTTTCAGTAAATTAAAAAAAAATTGCCACGAACACGAGCTAGTTAGGATTAGCCTATTATATGTTCAGAATTTTCGTTTGCTTGTTTTCAGGTCTGCCTGCCTGTTTGCCTGTGAGGCAGAGATTTGTGAGGTGACTGAGACGAGAGGCGGAATAAGAGCACGTGCACACTACGAGTTTTATCAGATGCAGAACGCCTTTTAAATACCGTTTTTTTTTCTTCTTTTCGGGCGATAAGGCGCACCGGATTATATGGCGCACTGTGAATTAACGTGTCTATGTTCACACATAAGGCGAGCTAGATTGTAAGGCGCGTTAAGCAGAACAACACAGTCTGGTATTCCACTCAGTTGTAACAACAAATCGGTATTTGTTGTTACAACTGAGTGGAATACCAGACTGTGTTGTTCTGCTTAACGCGCCTTACAATCTAGCTCGCCTTATGTGTGAACATAGACACGTTAATTCACAGTGCGCCATATAATCCGGTGCGCCTTATCGCAGAAAAATACACTCACTTATTGATTCATTCCTCTTCCAACCCACTTGAAACACACTTCGTAAGCATGCCTCTTAACAGGTGCCATTTTGGGGGTCCTTTTACGTACACACAAATGTACTGTAATATAATGTTGAAGCACAGTACGTATAGACATTACAGTCAGGCAGTCTTGTAGACTGCTCAGGGGTCCTGTTACGAGGACCGTAATGCTCCGAATATCCATTGAGCGGAACGGCTTCGTTGCTTACCAAAGTTGTACTTACACATTTCAACAATTTTTTGAGCACATTGTACCACATAAAATCAGTCAGTAAGCACAACAAGTAATCATACATAAGGTGCGCTGGATTATAAGGCGTACTGTCAATTTTTGAGAAAATTTAAGGATTTTAAGTGCGGCTTATAGTCCCAAAAATACGGTAATAATAATGATGAAATTACAGGCCTGTTTGTTTGCCATTAAAAACAAGATTGGATAAATTTAACTTTCTAAGAATGTTACAAAGCATACGCTAGCTTATCTTGAAAACACTGACTACATTTGTAAATACAGAGAGTTTTTTTTACCAGCCTTAGGTTTCTCAGGTTTAGCACCTGTCTCAAGAGATGCAGGCACGCTGGGAGCGCTATCAGCAGGACATGAATGATTCTTAGGGCGTGGTACTAATAATTTTTTTTCTTTAGTTTCTTTAATTCCGTGAAAATCATCCCATATTGGTTTCATTCTGACTCATTCTAAATAGCCTTTAGTCATATAATCATAATCCCAATCTCGTATATTTGTCTATGTGCTGAGGCAAGATATTAAAAGTTCCTGCACGAGGATAAGTCAAAAACTAATGCTGGGATTCAATCCAGCCGGCCAAATTGTCTAACCACAGCGATTCATCCAATCCCATGGGGTTTTCTCGGGGTCCAGTCTGAGTACCTTAACACAATTTCCCCCCATGGTGACACGAAAGGACCTTACCTTACCTTAGACCTTAGGTCCTCCTGTGCCTACAGGCACATTGGGCAGCAAGCTTCCATCTGGGTCTCGCGGCTGCTGCTTCCTCAGCCTCTTCCCAGGTTATATTTGCTCTTTTCAGGTCTTCTTGAAAAGTTCTTCTCCAGGTGTTTTTTGGCCGACCTCTCTTCCTTCTGCCACCTGGTGGCACCCAGGTCATGGCAGTCTTTGAGTGGTGCTGACTTGGTAGGCGTAGGATATGACCTGCCAGTTGCATCCTCTTGCCTGTTATAATGTCCCTCAGTGGTTTGGTCTTCGCCCTTCTGAGAATCTCGTCATTTGTAATGTGATCTTGCCATCTTACTTTCAAGATTCTTCTCACGTTCCTCTGGTGAAACACATCCAGCTTCTTGGTTAGTTTAGCTGTGCACTTCCATGTTTCACTTGCATATATTGCTGTAGGTAGGACTATGCTGTTGTACAGGCGTAGTTTGGTGTCCAGATCAATGGCATTGGTTGCCCAGATGGTGCGCATCCTTTGAAACACTGCAGCTGCTTTTCCTAGTCTACAGCTGATGTCAGGTTCCACCTCACCACTGTTGCTAACCATGCTGCCAAGGTAGGTGAACTGGTCCACTGTTTCAACTTGGTTGTTATACACACTGATACTCAGCAGTGGTTGATTGGCATTCTCTCCCACTTCCATTGCCTTGGTCTTCTCTATGCTGATCCTCAGCCCAACTTTCCCAGCAAACTGTTCTAGCTTCGTTGTAAGGTGCTGTAGATCCTGGTTGTTCTCAGACAGCAGAGCTAGATCGTCTGCAAAGTCAAGGTCTGCCAGTTTCTCTCCCTCCTTCCATCTCACTCCTTCTCTACCATCCTCTGTAGTCTTTTTCAGGACAAAGTCTATGGTCAAAAGGAAAGGGGAAAGGATGCATCCTTGTCTGACACCCGTGACAATGTCGAAGAAATCTGTTGTTCCTCCCTCTGTCCTGACACAGCATCTTGAGTTTGCATAAAGACTCTTGAAGGTGTTAACAAACTGTTCTGGTATCCCATAAGAGGCAGCAATATTCCAGAGGGACGCCCTGTGAATACTGTCAAAGGCTTTTTTGAAATCGATGAAATTTAATACTAGTGGTGTTTGGTGCTCAAGACATTGGTCAATGATGTTACGGAGAGTGAAGATTTGTTCTATACAGGAGCGGTTACTGTGGAACCCAGCTTGTTCCTCTCTCAGCTTGCCATCAACAGCTTTCTTCAGTCTTCTGAGAAACACTGCGCAGAACACTTTCCCAGGGATTGAGAGTAGGGTGATGCCCCGCTAGTTGTTGCAGTCCGAGAGGTCTCCTTTCTTTGGGAGCTTCACAATCACACCGTCTTGCCAGTCCCTGGAGACCTGCCCCTCCTGCCAGCAGTGGTTCATCAGCCTGGTTAGCATCTCCACTGTGCTCTCACCACCATACTTGAGCAGCTCTGCCGAGATCTCATCCAGTCCTGCCGCCTTGTTATTTTTCAGCGCTTTTATGGCTTCTGCAGTTTCCTCTCTCCTGATTGGTTCCTCACAGACCTCTAGGATCTCTGCTGGTTCTTCTGGTGCAAAGTCAAACAGGGTGTCGGGATTTGGCTGGTTTAAGGTTTCCTGAAAGTGCTCCATCCATCGCAAGTCCTGTTCTTCTGTAGTTAGCAGAGTTTTCCCACTTTTGTCCTTTACAGGTACACTTGAACTGTTCCAAGTTCCAGTGAGTTCTCTAACAATGCGATACAGGGTCCTTGCATCATTTTTCTTGGCTGCTTCCTCAGCCTCAGAGCTTTTCTTTTCTAGCCACTCTCTCTTGTCTGCACAACAACTCTTCTTTACCTGTCAGTCAAGGTCACAGTACAGATGCTTTGTTTCTTCCTTCTTTTCTTCAGACCTAGCTCTGTCTCTTTCTCCCTTCATCTTCTTCCTTTCATCGATCAGCTTCCAGGTATGTTCCTTAATCCACTGTTCTTTTCGTGAGCCACGTCTCCTCCCTATGGTTTCTTCTGCACTTTGTGTGAGGGTTTCCCTGAAGAATGACCACTGATCTTCCAGGTCTGGCCCCATCTCTTGCAGCATCTCTTGCAACAGCTGGAATCTGTTCTGTAGCTTTAACCGGTATTTTTCACTGGTAGTGGGGTCTTTAAGTTTATCTGTTGTGAAAGGACCATCTCGAGATAAATTATCCTGTGGAAACTCACACAGACACGCGCACACTAATCATCCTATGGCAACTCTCCACGGGGATACACTAATCATCCCGTGGCAACTCTTCACGGGGATACACTAATCATCCCATGGCAATTCTTCACAGGGATACACTAATCATCCTGTGGCAACTCTTCACGGGGATACATGGGTTTTCGGATACTACCAACCAGGCGGAAGTCCCTTAAAATAAAAGAGATCTCTTACCTGATTAGGAGTATCCCAGACGAGCCCCCAAAACTGATAGGACAGAGATTCACCCGTCTCTTCCTCTTGCCCCAATCCCGGAGTGATTACCATCTCACAGATCGGTCCCCTCGTGTCACCCAGAGCTGCTCTGGGGTGAATCACGAAGAAAGACAGGAACCCCATAAGTTCACAATCTCTATTCGCAAGTCCCCAAAGACGAAAGAGTACAGAGGGCTTTTTATGTCTGTGTGTATGTATGTGTGTGTGTGTGTGGGGGGGGTGAGTGAGTGAATGAGTGTGACATCATTGCAGGTGTGTGTGTGTGTGTGTGTGTGTGTGTGTGTGTGTGTGTGTGTGTGAAGACCTTGGCGATGGTATGCAATAATAAGATGTACAGCCTGTTCTTATGATATGATATGATATGATATGATATGATATGATATGATATGATATGATATGATATGATATGATATGATAGCAATGTTCAGACAGATATCAAAGGCCATTTCTTACACACAACCTTAGGTCAGAGATAGCACAGGGCAATGGGATGTCCACGTAAGATTAAACACAAAATATTTGCACATGTCAGTCTTGGTTAAACTGAGATCAAGAATAAATCCTTACAATTAAGAATAAATCCTTTACAAACCTGAATGTAAATTCAATGCGTTTGAAGTTCTTTATATTAATATAACACATGTATCCACAAAAAAAATGTCTACACAGTCAATTCCACTAATTATTATTTACAGTATCCTGGGGCCATATTTTGAATTTCTTTCTGAATTTGTAGATTTTATCTCAAACCCGGTTCCTTCTTTAGGCAAACTCTTAGTTGTTGGAAACATTAATGTTCACTTTGATAACTCAGGAGACCCTCTGAAAACAGCATTCTTGACCATTCGAGATTCAGTAGGGGTGAATCAAAATGTCATAGGACCCAGTCATAATGGTGGTCACACCCTCGATCTAATCCTAACATTTGGGTTAAATATAGAAAATACAGTCACACTTCTACCTCAAATCATTATCTCATCTCATTTGAAATAAGTCTGAGCAATAACATATGCACCTTGCCATGCTACCATGTCAAATGTACATTCATGCTTACTACTGCACAAAGTTTTATTACACTGAGTGCAGAATTATTAGGCAAGTGAGTATTTTGACCACAACATCCTTTTAATGCATGTTGTCCCACTCCAAGCTGTTTAGGCTTGAAAGCCTACTACCAATTAAGTATATCAGGTGCTGTGCATTTGTGTAATGAGAGGGGGTGTGGTCTAATGACATCAACACCCTATATCACATGTGCATAATTATTAGGCAACCTCTTTTCCTCTGGCAAAATGGGTCAGAAGAGAGATCTGACAGACTTTGAAAAGTCTAAAATTGTGAGATGTCTTGCAGGCGGATGCAGCACTCTTGAAATTGCGAAGATGTTGAAACGTGATCACCAAACAATCAAGCGTTTCATTGCAAATAGTCAACAGGGTCGAAAGAAGCATGTGGAAAAAAAAAAGGCGCAAAATAACTGCACATGATCTGCGGAAAATCAAGCGTGAAGCTAACAAGCAGCCATTAGCATCCAGTTCTGCCATATTCCAGAGTTGCAACATTCCTGGAGTGTCAAAGAGTACAAGGTGTGCAATACTGAGGGACATGGCCAAGGTAAGGAAGGCTGAAAAACAACCACCACTGAGTAAGGCACACAAGATAAAACGTCAAGACTGGGCCAAGAAATATCTTAAGACTGATTTTTCTAAGGTGCTGTGGTCTGATGAGATGAGCGTGACTCTTGATGGGCCAGATGGATGGGCCTGTGGCTGGATCAGTAATGGGCACAGAGCTCCACTCCAACTCAGACGCCAGCAAGGTGGAGGTGGAGTACTGCTATGGGCTGGTATCATCAAAGACGAGCTTGTTGGACCTTTTCCAGTTGAGGATGGACTCAAACTCAACTCCCAGACCTACTGCCAGTTCCTGGAAGAAACCTTCTTCAAGCAGTGGTATAGGAAAAAGTCAGGCCCCCTTGTTCACCTGACCTAAACCCCACCTGTGGTCCATTATAAAACGTGAGGTCTACAAAGAGGGAAAACAGTACACCTCTCTGAACAGCGTCTGGGAGGCCGTGGTTGCTGCTGCACACAATGTTGGTCGTGAACAGATAAAGAAATTGACAAAATCTATGGATGGAAGGCTTTTGAGTGTCCTCATGAAGAAGGGTGGCTATATTGGTCACTGATTTGTTTTTGTTTTGTGTTTGAATGTCAGATATGTTTATTTGCAAATCTGGAGTTGTCATATCAGTGTACCTGGTGAAAATAAATAAGTGAAATGGCTACATATTTGGTTTTTATTAAGTTGCCTAATAATTCTGCACAGTGAAAGTTACCTGAACACATACATATTCTCCTAAAATGGCCAAAACTAAAAACGCCCCACTCTAACTTCCATACATATTCAGCTTTGCTATTTATGAGTCTTTTTGGTTGATTGAGAACATAGTTGTTGTTCAATAATAAAACTAATCCTCAAAAATACAACTTGCCTAATAATTCTGCACTCAGTGTAGTAGTCTCCCAGAGTTATCAACCTTGATTGGATCACCATCAGACACCACAGAACTTGATCAGACAATTGAATGCTTAGAGTAAATGTTCCACTATACATTAGATAATGTACAGTGGTGCTTGAAAGTTTGTGAACCCTTTAGAATTTTCTATATTTCTGTATAATTATGACCTAAAACATCATCAGATTTTCACAAAAGTCCTAAAAGTAGATAAAGAGAACCCAGTTAAACAAATGAGACAAAAATATTATACTTGGTCATTTATTTATTGAGGAAAATGATCCAATATTACATATCTGTGAGTGGCAAAAGTATGTGAACCTCTAGGATTAGCAGTTAATTTGAAGGTGAAATTAGTCAGATGTTTTCAATCAATGGGATGACAATCAAGTGTGAGTGGGCAACCTGTTTTATTTAAAGAACAGGTTGATTTTACAGGATTTTACAGGATGATTTTAGCTTGTCATAGATAGTCTCACTGGAATCCCTGTTTGGACTCAGCACACAATGTACATTGTTCGTAACTATTATTTGACAATGGGCACACCTTACAATCTCTCTCTCTGTCTCTCTCTCCAGATGTGCCTGATCTATCCTTACACCCTACTGAGTTCTCATCACTTTGTTCCTGTGAGGACAGCCCCATATGTACAGCCCCTGATCCATCCTGATGCCCTACTTATGACTGAGGTTCTCATCACTTCATTCCTGTGGAGGATAGCCCCATATGGACAGCCTAAAGATACACTTAGAAGATGGCACTGGACACTTAAACAAACAGTTTTGCTATGATGGCTTAGGACTACAATTGCCATGATAACTTTCGGACTGCATGAACAGTTTTTTTGTTGCCATGAACATTTTTGCACTCAAGTCTCCATCAGTGAACAGTTGATAATGTCAACAAATAGACTTCATGTCAAAACTATAATCAATTTCCTGGTTATATAATTGCACTTTTTGACCATATAGGATACACTTATAGGAGTGAGTTATTTATAATCACGCTATCTGTTATCCTCCAAATGAAGATGGGTTCCCTTTTGAGTCTGGTTCCTCTCAATGGTTCTTCCTCATGTCATCTCAGGGAGTTTTACCTTGCCACTGTCACCTTAGGCTTGCTCATGAGGGATACATTTATTAATTCATATGTTTAAAATCTATATTTTTCTCTAAAGCTGCTTTGTGACAATGTCTATTGTTAAAAGTGTTTTACAAATAAATTGAATTGATTTGACATAACATTACCTAACCCATTAGTTCTGAGCCTTGTTTACAGCTGGTTGTCTATGCTGTGTTTGACCCTCTGTCTGTTCTCTTGTACTGATTTTTGGATCATCTTCTGTCTTTTCAGCTGCATATTTTGACCATTGCCTGTGTCACTATAAAAATGGGTGTCCGGTGATGGACAGGGTAAAGGACTGTATAAGGGGGACACTGGATCGGGTATACAGCAAGCTACACAGGCTGTCCGGTTAGAACAGGAATTAATGGATGTCCACTCACGAGAAACCGTGTAAACCGTGGTTTTACTAGAAAACAGAATAAAATACAAATACAACAAGACATGAGCAATAATATACACACAAGCAATAATGTAAATAATAACAATGATATAAATACAAATACACATCGCATTAAATATATATTAACGCAAATGAATAATAATTATATACAATGTAATACAAATGTAAAACACACAAATGAATACTATATAAGTAAAACAATGTAAAGCCCAATGAATGCTATTTACACCCCATAATAAATAACACAACACACTAGATACTGACTATATACACGATATGTACACAATATGTACAATGTGTACAACGTACACGGAGAATGAGGATAGCTGCCTACAGCAGCTATCATTACCAAGGTGCGTGGTGCAACTGTTTACAGCGAGTCACACCCGCATGAAGACACAGAGTGTGTCGGCTGAATGAAGGGGAGCGTGGCTCCTTTAAGCGCTGCCCCGCGCTGTATTGCGCATAGAAGGTTAGAATATGTGGCGCGGTTATGAACTGTACATACCACCACTACACTCCCAACACAGCAATGGCTAATAATGAAATGTGCTCCCGTAACAAACCATGGTCGAGAAAACAAGCGCTATCATTACATGGCTACTGAACAGAACAGAACAAACACGTAAGAAAATAGACAGACACAGGATGAGAGAATAAGAGAAGAAATACTCGCTAGCCTTACCGCCACATGTAACAGTTACAGATAACGAGTACACACATAACACAGTAGCTACGCAACAATAAACAACTTACATTCAAGGACGCACGGAATGCTCATACGGCACAAATGATGGACGTTGGATCCTGACACGTCCGCGATAGAAAGACAGAAAGCAAGAAAGAAATGAAACCGAGAAAGAAGAGAGAAACGGATCCAAATATTCACTGATGAGAAGCAGGTGTTGCATGGAGTCCCCGTCTGATGTGTGCTGTGTTTTCTTCTATGTTTGTGCGCATCTTATATAGTCCACGCAGCACAGTGTGATGGACAGTGGCGCCAGGGTGTCTGAAGTTGGCATGTTGTAACATGCCCTGACAACTAACGAGTTGGGAGCCACTATGTCTGACAAGGGTGCCTGTTTACTACTTTTAAAGGTCAAAATAATTAAGACCTGGCACCGCAATTCTGAACAGCCGCCCCCAACTTTGTAGAACAAAGTTGTGTCCATGATGTCAGGCAGAGGTGTCCTGAGGGAGTGAAGGGAGTCTCACCAGGCGTGAGACTGGGCGTGTGTAGGTCCGGTCCTTGACCTGCACCTGTGCAGTACGTACCCTGCCATCTGCTCCAGGGATGACAGCAGTGACCTTGCCCACAGGCCACAGGGCACGTGGGAGTTCAGGGTCGACAATCATCACGATGCTGTCAACGATGAGGTCCTCCCGGTCTCGTTGCCACTTGGAGCGGGTTTGAAGAGAGGGCAGGTAGTTCCTGATGAACTTAGCCCAGAATTGGTCCGCAAGGGCCTGGCACTGTCTCCACCTGCGCCTGCTCAGGATGTCGGTGTAGACCACTTGTGGTATGGAGGGGTCGTGCCGCCCCATCAGCAGCATGTTTGGAGTGATGGGATCTGGATCTGCGATGTCTGACGAGGTGTAACCCAAGGGCTTGGAGTTGATGATGCTTTCCACCTCGATCAGCACTGTCCTCAACACCTCCTCAGTGACTGTCTGTGCATCGAGTGTAGTGTGTAGGGCAGCTTTGATGGAACGGATCTCCCGTTCCCAGGAACCACCGAAGTGCGGAGCATGTGGAGGATTGAACTTGAAGTCAATCTGTTGACTGGCTAAGTGGGACTGTAGCTCTGGGCTGAGGGCTTTGAACGTCTCCTGCAGTTCAGACTGACCCCCTCTGAAATTGGTGCCTTGGTCGGAGAGCAGCTCATGTGGCTTCCCTCGGCGTGCGATGAAGCGCCGCAGGGCCATCAAGAAAGCATCAGTGTCCATGCTGGTGAGGAGGTCTAGATGCACTGCATGGATTGTCAGGCACTTGAAAACGATGCCCCACCGTTTCTCAGTGCGTCGGCCGATTTTGATGAGGTACGGCCCGAAACAATCCATTCCAGTGGAATAGAAGGCTGGCTTGTGCAAGCGCAGACTTGATGGTGGCAAGTCAGCCATTCTGGGGATCACTGGTGTGCCTCGCCACTTCTGACACTCTGGACAGCTGTGCTGATGTTTCTTGACAGCCGCTCTCCCACGCACGATCCAGTACCGCCGGCGCAGCTCAGCAAACACTCGCTCTGGTCCTGGGTGCGCCAGGTGGCTGTCGAAGTCTCGGATGATGAGCTGGGTGATGGGGTGCTGAGAGTCAAGCAGGATGGGGTGCAGAGTCTCCTCCTCAACCGTGTCACACCTGCGCAGACGACCTCCGACCCGGATCAGCTGTGTCTCAGCGTCGTACTCCGGGGACAATGTGAGGATCCTGCTGTCAGTGGAGACTGGCTTCCCCGCTGAGAGCAGGGTGAGGTCTTCGGGGAAGGAGTCACTCTGTGTCTTTCTGAGGAGTGCCATCTCCGCTTGCCTGTAGTCCTCAGCTGTGATGGCGGATGTGGCCGCCCCGTGACGCGCTCTGACTGTGGCCTCCAGCAGCTCTGGATATTGACTGAAGTTCCCTGCATCAAGCAATGCAGGGTCAGAGGTCACGGTGATGTGGCCGCAGAACTGGGACTTCCGCAGCTCAGTGGCGTCCTGTAGCAGCTCCACTGATGGTGACGGTGCACTGATGAACAGGCACGCTGAGGTGGAAGACCGATGCTTGACAGCCTTGGCGGGGCCTTGAAGTGTCCACCCAAGGCGTGTCTTCAGGGCAATGGGTCCACCTGGTGGGCCTATGTGCACAGGCTCGATGGGGATGAGGAGGTCTGGGTAGTCAGACCCAATGAGGAGCAGCGGACGGGCCTGAGTAAAGGAGTGAAGAGGCAGCCCTCTGAGGTGGCGGTAGGTCCTTTGGAGAGCCTCAACTGGGTGTGAATGAGGGGACAGTCCCAGTTCGGGTGATGTGAAGGCCCGCTGTATTTTGTACCGCTGCTGCGGTTGACTGAGGGATGACACAGAGAAGGACACTGACCTCCCCGGCACCGTTCTGATGTCATGACGGATGGTGCGGAGGGCCAGGTTCTCACTCTGTCCTTTGAGGCCAAGCTGCTGCGCTGCTTGGGGGAGGAGCATGGTGCGCTCTGACCCGTCATCGAGGATGGCGTAGGTCTCCATCTTCTTGCCCCCGTGATGAAGGAGCACCTTCACCATCTTCAGCAGCACACAACTACCTCTGCGTGCTGGGTCGAGGTAGTAGGTGGATGGCTGGCTGGGTGAAGACAGTGTCGCAGTCTCCGACCTGCTTTGTGCATTCACCTCATGCAGTACCTCGAGGTGCAGGCGATTGCACTTCGGGCACCGTGCCTTGAGGTAGCACTGAGCTGCTTGATGGTCGCGTCCACACCTCCAGCACTTCTTCCCGGTCTTGATCCACTGGAGCCTCGGTTCCAGTGACATACTCTTGAACGCAGTGCACTGGTTGAAGTAGTGCTCCGTGCTGTTGCAGAAGGGGCAGTACTTCTTTGGAGGCTCCACCTTGGCGGGTGTGCGTGGAGCTGACTTTGATGGCTGCTGAGCTGACTTGGTTGGGGGGTCTACCAGCAGGACCGTGGTGGAGCGTGTGGCTGCCGGCTGCTTGCCTCTGGTGCTCCGCTGCCGCTCTGCCTGGCTCGCTGTTGCCTTTGGCGGGTCGTTGGTCTCGTCCAGCTGCACACCAACCTCGTGCTGTAACCATGCGGCGAAGTCCAAGAGTGTGGGGACAGGCACACGGTCTGGGTCGATGTACTGCCTGAAGGCAGTACGCAGCTCGTGAGGCAGCTTGGGCAGCAACCGAGACACATGCGAACCACACCGTAGCTCAAGCTGTTCCTGGGTCCCCATCTTATCCAGCATCCCCACCAAGGACTGCACCTTCAGGGCGAAGTTCCTGAAGCCTCTCTGGTCACCGCTCCTGACAGGGGGCTCAGCCAGGACCTGGTTGATCTGCCTGAGTGCCAGTTTGCGGGGCTGCCCAAAGAGCTTCGTGAGGGCTGCCATCGTATCACTGTAGGGATGGCTGCTGTGGCAGTAAGCATCCGCTACCAGGACAGCATCCTCTAGCTTCAGGTGGTCCAGCAGGATCTGATATTTGAAGCGCTCTGTTGCGTCGGGTGGTAGGACGTTGTCGAGCGCCAGCTGCATCCTGTTGAACTGCCGTGGGTCGTCCTCGGTGAACGCTGGGATTCTCATCTTGGGCCCGCGGTAGGTCAGCTCCTGAGGGGGAAGAGATGTCAGTCGCTGTGGGACAGGTGACAGCCTGTGATGATCTGGTGCCACTGCCCTCTGACCGGCCGACACCGGTGATGACGTCCGCTGTCTCTGAGCAGACGAAGGGCGCCGTGGGCTGAATGGCGCTGAGTACCGTGGGGTGGCAGGAGAGGGTGAGGATGACGTGAATGAGTGACCCCGTGGCAGATTCATGCTCCTCAGGTGCTCTGTCAGCTCTGCCGTCAGTGGTGTTGGCAGATGGGGAGCTCCTCCATGTGGCGGTGTGGACGTCGCTGCCTCAGCTCCTGCGATGTGTGGCCGAGGTAGAGGTGACGACTGCTCTGCCACCGGGGCGCGGCGATGTCCACTGGTTGAGTCAGCAGGGCTGTATGTTCTGTCATGCTGCAGTGGTGATGATAGGACTGCTGGGGGGGTTCCAGGCGTGACAGCTGGAACCTGGATGTCCCTCGCTGGAGTGCGTGGAGGTGATGCATAGTGTTGTTGTTGCAACAGGTACTGCACATCCCGCTGCAGCTGCTGATTGTCCTCCCGTATCTGCTGAAGGGCGAGGAGGATAGCTGCTGACGTGTCCAGGGGAGTCTGCCCAGCAGGGGGAGTGTGTGATGGCTCCCGGGGCCTGCTGTCTCCCACATGGGAAGAATCATCCTGGGTGTGTGCGCCGTCCTGTGGCAGCCGTCGCTGAGCCTGGGTCACCACGTAGTCATCCAGGTGCCTGGGGTGGTGGTGCTCACGGCGAGGACGGGCACTGCCATCATGAGTGGACATCCTGACTGTGTAGAATGCTGTATCCGGCTCGAAGGACCATATAAAAATGGGTGTCCGGTGATGGACAGGGTAAAGGACTGTATAAGGGGGACACTGGATCGGGTATACAGCAAGCTACACAGGCTGTCCGGTTAGAACAGGAATTAATGGATGTCCACTCACGAGAAACCGTGTAAACCGTGGTTTTACTAGAAAACAGAATAAAATACAAATACAACAAGACATGAGCAATAATATACACACAAGCAATAATGTAAATAATAACAATGATATAAATACAAATACACATCGCATTAAATATATATTAACGCAAATGAATAATAATTATATACAATGTAATACAAATGTAAAACACACAAATGAATACTATATAAGTAAAACAATGTAAAGCCCAATGAATGCTATTTACACCCCATAATAAATAACACAACACACTAGATACTGACTATATACACGATATGTACACAATATGTACAATGTGTACAACGTACACGGAGAATGAGGATAGCTGCCTACAGCAGCTATCATTACCAAGGTGCGTGGTGCAACTGTTTACAGCGAGTCACACCCGCATGAAGACACAGAGTGTGTCGGCTGAATGAAGGGGAGCGTGGCTCCTTTAAGCGCTGCCCCGCGCTGTATTGCGCATAGAAGGTTAGAATATGTGGCGCGGTTATGAACTGTACATACCACCACTACACTCCCAACACGGCAATGGCTAATAATGAAATGTGCTCCCGTAACAAACCGTGGTCGAGAAACCAAGCGCTATCATTACATGGCTACTGAACAGAACAGAACAAACACGTAAGAAAATAGACAGACACAGGATGAGAGAATAAGAGAAGAAATACTCGCTAGCCTTACCGCCACATGTAACAGTTACAGATAACGAGTACACACATAACACAGTAGCTACGCAACAATAAACAACTTACATTCAAGGACGCACGGAATGCTCATACGGCACAAATGATGGACGTTGGATCCTGACACGTCCGCGATAGAAAGACAGAAAGCAAGAAAGAAATGAAACCGAGAAAGAAGAGAGAAACGGATCCAAATATTCACTGATGAGAAGCAGGTGTTGCATGGAGTCCCCGTCTGATGTGTGCTGTGTTTTCTTCTATGTTTGTGCGCATCTTATATAGTCCACGCAGCACAGTGTGATGGACAGTGGCGCCAGGGTGTCTGAAGTTGGCATGTTGTAACATGCCCTGACAACTAACGAGTTGGGAGCCACTATGTCTGACAAGGGTGCCTGTTTACTACTTTTAAAGGTCAAAATAATTAAGACCTGGCACCGCAATTCTGAACAGTCACCATGCTGAGTTCTGAATTGTGTTATCAATCCTGTAAAGTACCTCTGCAAGTGGATCTTAACTCTTCCTGAGTCTGGTCTGTTACAAAAGACTTCATCTTCTACGGTAGCTCCAGAGGATGTCTGGGGATTTCCAATTATCAGTTGCTTCCTATCATCTTCTAGGGGCCCCATCAACTAAAGCAAATCTCTGACACCATAGAGGAGCTGATAGGAATCTGTACAGCACTGCAACTGCTGAAACATCACCTTGGAGTTGAAGCCAGAATCTGAAGCAGAGATAGGTCATGCTAAACTGTTGGCAGAGGAAAAAACTACAGAGGAAGGATGGACTCTGTCAGTACTGTGAGGAAAAGGTCATTTTCCTGCTGAATGTAAATTGCATATCCAAAGAGCATCTTCTACCCTGGTGAACGTTCATGTCACTACTCTTCTTGAGAGATGCACATGTACAGTACTTTCCTTGTCAGTTTGCCTAGATTTTATAATAAGATGCCTGTGCACATGGATGCAAACTTTTTTTCCTGAATCTGGTCTGTAACAGGAAGTATACAAAATGCTAAATAACCATAGAATATATAGCTATTTTAATTTTTTTCACAAACACATGGTTTGCCAAGGTTGATGGGGAGGAATTTGAGTGGCCTGCACAGAGCCCTGACTTGCACCCCACTGAACACCTTTGGGATGAAAGGGAATACTGACTGTCTGCCAGGCCTCCTTGGCCAACATCAGTCCCTGACCTTACTAATGTTCTTGTGGCCTAATGGGCAAATCCCCATAATTGCACAACACAAATGACTGGAAACACTGGTCAGAAGAGTGGAGACTATTACTGCATCAAAGTGAGGACCAAATCCATGTTAATGCCCATAGTTTGGGAATGAGCACATATAGGTGTGATGGTCAGGTGCCCACATTCTTTTGGCCATATATGATAAGTCAACAAAGACAACATGTTTAATAAATATTCATTCACATATTTGTTAAATAGTTGACACACCATTGTTTACCTGCAACAGACAACAAAAATGTGTCTTATTGCAGGACTACACTGGCCAAGAATGTGTACACTAATAAAGCTGTTAGGGGAGCAAAAGCACTGCTTCTATTACAAATAAGTTTATACAGAAAGATGGCATTTCATAGAAGCACACTGACAATGTGTGAACATTAAAAACAAAAGCTAATGTTAAATCCACTAACTGGCTTACATTAGCCTCATATTACTGTACACATTATTTCATGGAAGAAGCTTAAAATGAGACAGCCTTTCGAATTCATAAAATTGGTCAAATTTAGTTCCCTCTGAAATTTGGTCATTGTGATATACATTTATTTCTGTAATATCTCACAAAATATCAGGCCATTCTATGGCTGGGAAGTTATTTAATTTGAAGGGATTCTTGAGCAAATAATATGCATGAAATTGCTTCTTTGCACAGTCAAGCAGACAGAGGAAGTCCATGTGTGCATGCACAGGTTTACCTTCTTCTTCTTCTGGGTTTTACCGTGCTCACTGACCGCCTTTATTTATTAGTTTGGTCCTGTGCTTCCTTTCCTTCGCAACATAATGTCTTTTCTTCTCTCTTTCCATTACTGTAGTTGGTCTTTCATGTTTCATTCGCACACTTGCATTCTCCATTTTTCTCCCCTTCAAATTTGTATCCTACAATGCCTTGCTCTAACAGGGAAAGCCCAGCACATGATGCATGACATAGTATCTTGAACTGGGTCATGGTGAAGCAGGAAAAAATAGCAAAGAATTTAGGGCCACGTGGCCCTAAATTAATTAATTCTTCTGTTTTTAAAAACCTAATAAAATTGGTAGTCTGTGATTCAAATTCAGTAGCTTTCAGTCCACTAAACAAAAATAATTGGGTGTCAGGGAAAATTCTTTTTATGACCTACACTTAAAAAATCTGAAAGGCAGTCTACCATTAATACATTTTTTTTTACAATGTAATCAAAGTAGTAACATATTTGAAATACTATTACAGCAATTTCATAGTTTAAGGAGACATAGCAACTGTATACTGTATCATTTTGGATTGTTCGGAGTAACAGTAATGCCATAGGCCAGTCATTTAGCGTAGCTGATAAAAATTTAATTTCTCTAATTCATTCCTCATTGACTCCTAGGCAGCAACAATACATCTTTGATCTGTCATTACATCCTAGCTGTATGTTACATCTCTGCAACAGTCAATACACCTTTCACCATAACAATTCAACTTGCATGAACGTTACAAGCCAAATCCAGGAAAGAAAATAAAAAGGGAGTGAAGAAAAACATTTTCTGTCCTTCTCTGAACCTATTTGCTTATCCTATATCCTACATTACATTTTCGAAAATCCCAGCCATTAGCTGTTCTGTAGGAAGCATTTAAAAATTTGATTTATTCCTTTATTTTTTAATTAAAGTGAATCTAAAAGCATTATATAAAAGTTTAATTTTGGCACAAGCTTAGTGAGAATAGGATTTTCAGGCAGTGATTAAAAAGAGAAGCAGGGCATACATGCAGATGAGCGGTTGTCAACGGATAAATGTCAAAAATAAACAGACTGCCCACTGAGAGGAAGAGTGGGTGGACAGAGCTGGGTCTACAGATAACTGCCCACAAGCAAAGAGAGCATGATGACATCTATACACATGTTATTAAACATCAGCTAGCTGAAAAAAAATTAATTTATTTAGCTTTGGGATCATGTCAGGAAGATGAAATGATCCTCAGAAGCAACTTGGCACCAGTTATATAATGTAGGTCCAGGCTATGTCAGCTCATCACTTATTTAAATTGGAGTATTGGAGAGTACATGGTCAGGGTTGGGAAGCATGAGACTGGGGGTAAATACTTGAGCCCTGCATGGGAAGTGTTCTGATATCACTGAATAAGCATGAAGAAGAAGAAGAAGAAGAAGACCTACAACCCCATTTCCAAAAATAGTTGGGACGCTGTGTAAAATGTAAATAAAAACAGAACGTGGTGATTTGCAAATCACAGAAACCCTATATTTCATTGATAGTATGAAATAGAACAAAGACAACATATCAACTGTTGACACTGGGAAATTTTATTGTTTTTGAATAGACTAAACAATCTGATAAAGAGGGCTGGCTCTGTCCTGGTGCATCCTCTGGAGTCCATAGAGAAGGTTCGCAAGAGGAGGATGTTAGCCATGTTGGCATCAATCTTAGATAGCTCCTTTCATCCCCTCCACAAGGCCACAAGGGCCTTGAGCAACTCCTTCAACAACAGACTGCTACACCCACACTGCAAAAGGGAGTGCTACCGCAGGTCCTTTGTCCCAACAGTAGTCAGACTCCTGGATAGCAGCACATCATAACAATCATTGTTGTTATTGGTCATTAGTCACCATCACCCACCACTCAGAGCACAACAGCTACTTGCACTAGTTGCACAATAATATCCCAGGCAATATATTAAAGTAATATTACTTAATTAATTTGTCTATCTGCTGTCACTTATTTATCCCACAATATTTATGTAATGTTTAATCTCTGTACGATAACTGTTTGTTTGCATTTTTTCTACAGTCCTTAAATTTCCCTGTGCAATATATTTATTCTACTTTCCTCTACAGGGGATCAATAAAGTCTATCTTACCAAGAACAACAAATTGTTATTTTAAAAATTATATGCAAATTCTATATTTAGTACCAACAACATGTTTCAAAAAAGTTGGGACGGAGGCAACAAAAGACTGGAAAAGTTGTGTAATGTAAAAAAAAATGTAAAAAATAAAAAAATAAAAACTTCATTTGGTTAATTGGCAACAGGTCAGTAACATGACGGGACATTAAAAAAAGGATCCCAGAGAGGTCGAGTCTCTCAGAGGTAAAGATGGGGAGGAGTTCACCACTTTGTGAAAGACTGTGTGGGCAAACAGTGCAACAATTTAAGAATAACATTTCTCAATGTAAAATTGCAAAGAATTTGGGGATCACATCATCCATGGTACAGAATATCATTAAAAAATTCAAAGAATCTGGAGAAATCTCTGTTTGCAAGGAATAAGGCCAAAAGCCAACAGTGAATGCTCATGAGCTTCGGGCCCTCAGGCGACACTGCATTAAAACAGATATGATTCTGTCGTGGAAACTGCTGCAGGGGCTTGGGAACACTTCTGAAAACCATCATCTGTGAACACAGTTCATCACTGCATCCACAAATGCAAGTTAAAAGCATATACTACAAACAATATCTAGAAACACTGCAGCCTTTTCCGGGCACACACTCATTTACGATGGACTAAGCTGAAATGGAAAACTGTCCTGTGGTCTGATAAATCAAAATTTGAAATTCTTTTTGGAAATGATGGACACAGTATCTTCTGGGCTAAAGAGGAGAGGGACCATCCAGCTTGTTATCAGTGCACAGTTCAAAAGCCAGAATCTGTGATGGTATATGGGTGCATTAATGCACATGGCATGGGTAGCTTGCACATCTGTGAAGGCATCATTCATGCTGAATGATATACACTCACCGGCCACTTTAATAGGAACTTGTTCTTGATTCTAAGATTCCTGTTCTTGGCTGCAGGAGTGGAACCCAGTGTGATCTTCTGCTGTTGCAGAAGATGCTTTTCTGCTCACCACAGTTGTAAAGAGTGATTGTATGAGTTACTATATCGTTCCTGGCAGCTCAAACCAAGCTAGCCATTTTCCTCTGACCTCTCTTATCCACAAGATGTTTCCACCCACAGAACTGTCACTCACTCAGTGTTTTTGTTGTTGTTGTTGTTGTTGTTGTTTTTCACATAATTGCATGTGAATTCTAGAGACTGTTGTGTGTGAAAACCCCCAGGAGATCAACAGTTTCTGAAATACTCAAACCAGTCCATCTGACACCAACACCTATGCCACAGTGAAAGTCACAGACATCACAATTTTTCCCCTCCTAATGTTTGAAGTGAACATTAACTAAAGTTCTTGATTTGTATCTGCATGATTTTATGCATTGTGCCGCTGTTGAGAGATTGGCTGATTAAATAACTACATACAACAGCAAGTTTACGGGTGTACCTAATAATGTGGCTGGTGAGTGTATACAGGTTTTGGAGCAACATGCTTCCATTCAGATGACGTTTTAGGGAAGGCCTTGCTTATTTCAGCAAGATAATGCCAAACTGCATTCTGCATATACTACAACTGAATAACAACATAATAAAAGAGTCTGGGTGCTAAACTGGCCTGCCTGCAGTCCAGACCTGTCTCTCATTGAAAACATTTGTCAAATTATGAAGAGCAAACAATTGAGCAACTGAAATTGTATATCAGGCAAAAATGGGACATTTTACCTTGAAAAATACAGCACTGGTCTCCTCAGTTCCCAAACATTTACAGTGTTGTTAAAAGTAGAGATGATGTGACACAGTGGTAAATATGCCCGTCCCAACTTTTTTGAAATGTGTTGCTGGCATCAAATTCAAAATGAGCATATATTTTTCCAAAAACAATAAAATTTCAATATTTTATATGTTGTCTTTGTACTATTTTGAATTAAATATAGGGTTTCCATGATTTGCACATCATTGCATTCTGTTTTTATTTATATTTTACACAGCATTAACTTTTTTGGAATTGGAGTTGTAATTTTAATTAAACCTATTGAAGACATGATAGGATGAGAAGAGAAAATAAAGAGAACAGGAAACATGAGCAGGAAAGATCACATCCGAGAAAGAAGAGCAGAGTGATTGAGACAGGAAGAATCACCGGAGGCTTATGTCAAAACCTCCGCCATGATCATTTAAGTTGAGAAGCTAATGATGTTTCTGGAACAGAGCTGCCCAACCAATCAGATAGCAGAACATTAACAATAGCACAGTTGTCCTATCACTGTGAAACAGATTGAGATTAGCTGTGAGGAAGAGACAAAAAAGAGAAAGAGGCCAGGGATTTTAGAAAAGTGCAATATTTCACTGGTTCACACTCCAATGAAGATGGAGAGGCTGACTCAGAACAAAGCTGTTCATAGATACAGCTGGCTTGCAGCATCTCTTCTTCCAGCTGAATCAGGTAACTTGAGTGCATATAAACAGAAACCTACCTTGCTCTCAGTGATCATTCATCAAAGGAATCTTCTAATATATGAATAAAATGTGGTCATCTCATGGCTGAGTTCAGGTTGGGAGATAACATTGGGTCCAGGTTAACAAGTGGTAGAATGTAGTGTGACAAAGGATCAGGAGTGCTCAACTCCAATTAAACAGTGTCTCTGGGTGCAAGTTAAAAAATGTAGTGTGGCCTCATAACTGTATTTAAGGTATACATTTCAGCCAATTTACAGCTACCTGAGCTGACACTTTTATCTTTAATGCTCTGAAAGGATGTAGGCCTAGCAGCACTAGATCAGAAAATATGCCAGACAGACATGACAAATATTTAAAGCCAACAGACAGTGTTTAGCAAGTGCAGGAAGAATAAATGTCAGCTTGTTCTGTCTCCAGTGTTTAGGGAATGTAGATTGCAGCAAGAGGGAAAAAATCCATCCATTATCTGTAGCCGCTTATCCTGTGCAGGGTCGCGGGCAAGCTGGAGCCTATCCCAGCTGACTATGGGTGAGAGGTGGGGCACACCCTGAACAAGTAGCCAGATCATCGCACGGCAGACACATATGCCCCTTTTCCACCAAATCAGTTCCAGGGCTGGTTCGAGGCCAGTGCTTAGTTTGGAACCGGGTTTTCTGTTTACACTGACAAAGAACTGGCTCTGGGGCCAGAAAAACCAGTTCCAGGCTAGCACCAGCTCTTTGCTGGGCCAGAGGAAAGAACCGCTTATGTCAGCGGGGGGGCGAAGTTGTTAAGACCAACAACAATAGCAAGACCACGAAAGGTCGCCATTTTTAAATAAGCGACGAGATATCATGGATGCAGTAAAGCAGCAGTCATCCATTATTGTTGTTGTTGCTGCTTCTTCTTCTTCTTCTTCTCCGTGTTGTTGTTGCTTCGATGTTCACACCAAGGTTTATGCAAACACAGCGACGTAACTGACATATACAGTGACGTAATGACGTGGCTCCCCTTAGCACCCTGAGCTATGGAAAAGCAAACTGGTTCTCAGCTAGCTCGCAAGTTGAACGAGTTGTGAACCAGCACCAGCATTGGCCCCGAACCAGCCCTGGAACTGATTTGGTGCAAAAGGGGTAATAGAGACAAACAACCATTCACACTCACATTCACACCTACGGTCAATTTAGAGCCACCAATTAACCTAACCTGCATGTCTTTGGACTGTGGGGGAAACCAGAGCACCCAGAGGAAACCCACACAGACATGGGGAGAACATGCAAACTCCACACAGAAAGGCCCCTGTTGGTCAGTGGGCTCAAACCCAGAACCTTCTTGCTGTGAGGTGACAGTGCTAACCACTACACCACCGTGCCACCCCAAGAGGAAAAAAAAATCTATCCTGAAAAAGGCAACTGGTTATCTGTTTACCAGCATCATTCTGTTTAGAACTTCGGAAAGTACTCTACCTTTGCTCTGGTGTTTTTTTTGTAGGAGGGAAAAAAGCTCAAATTGTCTTTCAATAATACAGTCATTATATCCTATGAAACTGGATGTGTTGTGCTAACAAGAAAATGCCAGTTTTTGAAGGTTGTCTGTTTCCTTCTGTCTTCAGACTACTGTGTCTATGTAAGGAAAAAAGATAGTTTTCCTGGTGTCTGGTGTGTTGGTTGTTCAGTGTATGCAAATCAGTTTTCATCAGTCTTTGCTGCCAATGTACAAAATGACCATTTAAACAATTGCTTGAATCTTTTGAACCCTCTACCCTGAAACACAGTAAATATGCTTATATTGAAATATTTCTGATGTGTTTCCTGATTTCCTTAATTTGCTGGTGCTGTAGTTTCATTAATCCAGTTAGAAGTTCATGATTTTATGTTCCATAAACATCACAGTGTGATATTGGTAGTGTAGCTACAATGGCATTCAATAGGAAAATATTTTTGCAGCATGCTCAGGCATAAGCAATAACTGTCAGGTTTTATTGTTAGCTCCAAAAACAAAGGAGCAAGAGCTTCCTTTCTCATTTACCATTTTCCAGCAAAGTTCAATGCCATTTAAATGAGAAATCCAAAAGAGAAATAGTGGAGACAGCAAATGTTGGACTTACAGTCCTGGAATGCAATGCAGCTTTACATAAAATTTAGAGTTTTGCAAGCTGATCTATAGACTATACAGACGAGATGGAAAAGTCTGTTTTAATTTCTAAAGCATTAAAGCACTGCTGTCTTCAGGTAGAGATGAAGTGAGGGCCAAATCACACTGGCACCACAATCAACAGGTAGTTGAAATGCATTGTGGGTAATGCATAAAACTGCACAAAACTGAAACTAAAGTGAAACTAGACCAACATGTCAATAAAAGAATTTAAAATGACAATGTCAACTCAGAATTTCATTCCAAAAGAAATACTGGACGCTACTGAGGATTATATTTTACAGTGGTGCTTGAAAGTTTGTGGACCCTTTAGAATTTTCTATATTTCTGCATAAATATGACCTAAAACATCATCGGATTTTCACACAAGTCCTAAAAGTAGATAAAGAGAACCCAGTTAAACAAATGAGACAAAAATATTATACTTGGTCATTTATTTATTGAGGAAAATGATCCAATATTCCATATCTGTGAGTGGCAAAAGTATGTGAACCTTTGCTTTCAGTATCTGGTGTGACCCCCTTGTGCAGCAATGACTGCAAGTAAACATTTCCGGTAACTGTTGATCAGTCCTGCACACCGGCTTGAAGGAATTTTAGCCCATTCCTCCGCACAGAACAGCTTCAACTCTGGGATGTTGGTGGGTTTCCTCACATGAACTGCTCGCTTCAGGTCCTTCCACAACATTTCAATTGGATTAAGGTCAGGACTTTAACTTGGCCATTCCAAAACATTAACTTTATTCTTCTTTAACCATTCTTTGGTAGAATGACTTATGTGCTTAAGGTCATTGTTTTGCTGCATGACCCACCTTCTCTAGAGATTCAGTTCATGGACAGATGTCCTGACATTTTCCTTTAGAATTGGCTGGTATAATTCAGAATTCATTATTCCATCAATGATGGCAAGCCGTCCTGGCCCAGATGCAGCAAAACAGGCCTGAACCATGATACTACCACCATCATGTTTCACAGTTGAGATAAGGTTCTTATGCTGGAATGCAGTCTTTTCCTTCTCCAAACATAACGCTTCTCATTTAAACCAAAAAGTTCTATTTTGGTCTCATCCGTCCACAAAACATTTTTCCAATAGCCTTCTGGCTTGTCCATGTGATCTTTAGCAAACTGCAGATGAGCAGCAGTGTTCTATTTGGAGAGCAGTGGCTTTCTCCTTGCAACCCTGCCATGCACACCATTGTTGTTCAGTGTTCTCCTGATGGTGGACTCATGAACATTAACATTAGCCAATGTGAGAGAGGCCTTCAGTTGCTTAGAAGTTACCCTGGGGTCCTTAGTGACCTTGCCGACTATTACACGCCTTGCTCTTGGAGTGATCTTTGTTGGTTGACCACTCCTGGGGAGGGTAACAATGGTGTTGAATTTCCTCCATTTGTACACAATCTGTCCGACTGTGGATTGGTGGAGTCCAAACTCTTTAGAGATGGTTCTGTAACCTTTTCCAGCCTGATGAGCAACAGCAATGCCTTTTCTGAGGTCCTCAGAAATCTCCTTTGTTCGTGCCATGATACACTTCCACAAACATGTGTTGTGAAGATCAGACTTTGATAGATCCCTGTTCTTTAAATAAAACAGGGTGCCCAGTCACACCTGATTGCCATCCCATTGATTGGAAACACCTAACTCTAATTACACCTTCAAATTAACTGCTAATCCTAGAGGTTCACATACTTTTGCCACTCACGGATATGTAATATTGGATCATTTTCCTCAATAAATAAATGACCAAGTATAATATTTTTGTCTCCTTTGTTTAACTGGGTTCTCTTTATCTACTTTTAGGACTTGTGTGAAAATCTAATGATGTTTTAGGTCATATTTATGCAGAAATATAGAAAATTCTAAAGGGTTCACAAACTTTCAAGCACCACTGTAATAATATATTAACCCCACTTTCAGAAAAGTTGGGATATTTTCCAAAATGCAGTAAAAATTTGTGATTTGTTAATTCACATGAACCTTTCTTTAACTGACAAAAGTACAAAGAAAAGATTTTCAACAGTTTTACTGAGCAACTTAATTGAATTTTGTAAATGTAAATGAATTAGAATTTAATGCCTGTAACACACTCAAAAAAAATAGGACAGAGGCATTATTACCATTGTGTTACATCACCTTTCCTTTTAATGACACTTTTTAATCGCATGGGATCTGAGGATCTTAATTGTTGCAGTTTTGCAGTTGGTATTTTTGTCCACTGCTTGATATTTAAAGACTTCAGCAGCTCAACAGTCTGTGGTCACCAATGTCAGATACTCCTCTTCATGATGCACCGTACATTCTCAATAGGAGACAGACCTGGACTGGTAGCAGGTCAGTCAAGCACACACACTCTATGTCTATGAAGCCACACTAGTGTAGCCTGTGTAGAATAAGTACTGTCCTGCTTAAATATGCATGGACTTCCTGGGAAGAGACGTCACCTTGATGAATGTCTCTCTAAAACCCTGATATATGCCCCAATCTATTAATGTGACCTTCATACACATGCAACTCACTGATACCATGGGCACTGATGCCCCCCATGGCTTTTGCATCTTTCTCTGATAACAAACTGGATGGTCATGTTCACCTTTGGCACTGATAACTCGATGTCCAGTTTTCCTGAAAACAAGCTGAAATGTGGATTCATTTGACCACAGCACACATTTCCATTGTCTTTGGGTCCATCTGAGATGAGTTCAGGCCCAGAGAAATCAGTAGTGTTTCTGCATAGAATCAATAAATGGCTTCCTGCTTGCATAATACAGTTTCAGGTTGCATTTCTGGATGCGGCAGCAGACTCTGTTAAATGTTTACAGTCTTCCAAATAACTCCCGAGCCCATGTGGCATTGAGATGTCTCCAAATTCCCTGAATCTTTTCACAAGATTATGTACTGTAGATTTTGAAAGACTTAAAATTTTGCATTGAGAAATGTTCTTTTTGAATTGACTAACAATTACCTCACGAATTTTGGCACAAAGGAGTGAGCCACGACCAGTGGCGGCTGGTAGTCTTTCAAACAGGGGAGGCTGGTCGGTTACGATATTTCCAGATTTTAAAAGAAAAAAACATCAATTTTGCCCATACTCTTGCCTCTGATCTGGCTGATTGTTGGCAGCATCACAAACTGTGAAATAACAGGTTCTTTTGGCCCATTAGCCTACTGTCCAATATACATGATGGTGGTGTTGTGGGGGGGTATATTTTAACATTTTATATTTTAAAATTGTGGCATTTTGTTTAAAAATGTATCATTATTGAAAGCAGCTCTTTGTCAGGAACCTCAGCAGTAGAGCTGGGTGCCACACATTTCATTCAATGACACTTTCCCTATATTTTACTTATTTTGACTGAGAAATGTTTTATTGACAATTTTGATAACCATTCATTTTTAATCCAGGTCTGTAGTGTGAAATGTTCTCGGCTGTGTTTTTGTTTGAAAATGTTTTCCAAATTGTAGCTGTGTTTAATTCATATCCAGAAAAATATATATTCCAATATAATATACTCAGAATAAACATTTTAAATAGATTTAGATATTTTTGGTCCATCCATGACATATTACTAAAGTAGCCTATTTACTGTTGCTGATGTGGGTCACTTGCTGTTAGCCAATTCACTTTCTCATACCAGGAGAGCTGAAAGGAACGAGTATTATTCCCTACCTTTTTCACCAAGTCAATTTGAGGCACTGGTCTACCCTGCTCTTTAATTTTAATTTTTTCCACGAAAGGAAGACTGGCAAATGGCTTCACCAAAATTAAATCAGCAATGCTTGGCATCCGTGCGCAGCTTTCTTGCTAGCTGACTCAAGTTCAAGTTCAAGTTCAGTCACTCAAATAAACGACATTTCTGGAACTAAGATAGCAAACTTGACAACACTATATTTACACTTTATTTACAATGAAAATATATACAAACTAAAAAAGCTGGTAGAAACCGTATGTAATGAATGAAATCGAAATGTAAGCTGATCTCTTACAATACACCACAGCACTTGCGAATCCGCATGGGACTGAACTGAGATTCACCGCTGCCTGTCTATAGTTGAAACAAGCTGTCAATCAAAGAAAATACCCAGCCGCTTTCACCAATCACCAGTCTCCTCGCGGAAACTGCCATGTCACTCCCATGTGAGGCTGGGAGTCCGTAGGCGGGCGTTTTCGCAGTATTTGTCCAATAACCGTCTTGCATTTTGATATTGAAAAGTGCATAGCTCCCAAATGCCATTGAAGTCCACTGAGGCTGGGAGTCCGTGAGACTCCATGGGCGGGTGTTTTCGCAGTATTTGTCCAATAATCGTCTTGCATTTTAAGATTGAAAAGCGTAGAGCTCCCAAATGCCATTGAAGTGCACTGAGGCTGCGCTGCATCGCGCTGTCACAAGGAGGAAAAACTCACGCACACATTAAAGTAATAAGGGAATGATTTCGCACTGTAGTTGGGTTGAGCACATATATTTCTATGATTCTGGATCTGAAATAGCAATGTTATAAGGTCGGCTATAACATAAACCTAGCGCAATTCATCCTACACGATGTTCATCATTTTTAGAGGAGGCTGAGCCTCCTTCGTTGTCTTAAGGCCTCTGCATGCTCTTGCGACAAGGCTTTCGCAGATAGCTTTTCGCAGACAGTTGTAATTTATTGTTGAGCGGGAGTAATAGGCGTGCGCGATGTTATTCACTGGCACAACGCAAGGGGGCGCGAAGTCGCTAGGAATAGTTGGTGGGTGTGGTTAGTGGAGTGTTTATCCTCCGGTTACTTATAATGACTAGAACTTTTTTTTATAATGACTAGAACTGGAGTCATATAGATGTACGTACTTCCTCAATCAACCGCTCTTCGTGCTGCTCCATCTTCGCTCATGTTTTTAAAAATGCCGGTCGTGAAAACAAACCAAACCGGGAAAGTAGGGAAGCGGAAGTGCGTGTACAGCGGATGTAGAGTGGACCAATCAGAGCCCTCTTGTCTGCGGCGCTGTCTGCGAGGCTTCTGCAGTGGTCACAATTTTTGGGAGGTGTGCGCAGAGCGTCTGCGAAGGTGGGGGGGCTATGCAGACACTGTCTGCAACACTATCTGCGAGGACTGGGTTGTCAGCATAAATTGGCCTTTAGAGCAATCGCCCGTGGCCACAACCCATCCTTGCTTGCAAAGACTGAGCCTTTGGTGCATGCTCCTTTTATACCCAATCATGTTACCAGTTAACCTGCTTATTGTGGAATCTTCCAAAATGGTGTTACCTGAATATCCTACAGATATATTTTCAGCCTTATTTTGCCTCTGTCCCAACTTTTTTTGAGTGTGTTACAGACATCTAATTCTAACTTCATTTATATTTACAAAATAGAATTAAGTTGGTCAGTAAAACTATTACAAATCTTTTCTTTGTACTTTTGTCAGTTAAATAAAGGTTCACGTGAATTAACAAATCGCAGATTTTTGTTTTCATCACATTTTGGAAAATAGCCAAACTTTTCTGGAAATGGGGTTAGTAGATTAATATGCATGTTGTTCAGGAATTATTTTCCCTTTAATGTAAGTCTAAAATGGTTAAGCTTGCTTCAGTGTTCACGGCTCTATGCCCAAGCGTGAAAACCTTTTTCTCTGCTTGTGCATAATCTATTGCCGAGAGAGCAGAGTGTATAATATATG
Organism: Neoarius graeffei; assembly: GCF_027579695.1. NCBI lineage: Eukaryota > Metazoa > Chordata > Actinopteri > Siluriformes > Ariidae > Neoarius > Neoarius graeffei. The sequence goes on along the minus strand of NC_083569.1, from coordinate 76,051,761 downwards.
AGACAGATTTAGGAGGTCTTTTTTAATCTCAGTTGACTGGTTCTTTATGTTGGTCCTGTGCCCTGGGGTTCTGTAATAAAATGCATATAATAGTCATGTCTGCTTGTGAGTCATGGTTTCTTCTATGCAGTATTTTTAAGTTGCTTCTCTACTGCAGTAAATCAAACACATGCATAGAAAGGGGCTGATGTATCAGACAGCATGGAACTAAGATCAATTTCTCACTCTTGTATCCTAAACAATGTGATGACATTAAAAGCACTAAAAAGTCTTCTTATGACCCTTTAAATCTTTTCTAATCTGCTACACTGTGTTGTGCTAATTTTAATGGAAATGAGGAGCAGCAGACCATTTCCTTAAGATATGTCCTTTATTATTGGATATTCATACGCAGAAGAAAAAGAGAAGAAAGGATAAGAAAATTGTGATGCAGCTATGCTCTCTGTACCCATCAGTTGTTTGAATAAATCAAGATGGAGGACAGCAATGTTAGTTTCCATGTTATTCTGTCTGGATTTCTGAGTGGAGGTCAGGGAGAAGACAGTCAGTCAAAACAGCAGTCTTTCTGTGTAAATAAAGTGTGCAGACTGTATTTATGACTGCTCCATGGCCTTATCAGGCTGATATGTCATATTAAAGTGGCTGGGGAAGTTATTTCAGCTGAGGTCAGGGAAGTCATCAAAGCTAGCAGAGGCTTTCAGGCATGTGCTACCTGACCACCCGTCACAGCACATTGAACTGGACAAGCGAGAGACGTGGTGGAAAATAGTGACAAAGGGAGGAAGAGGAGTCAAGCTTTCATCTTAAAACATCTGTCCCCCGTGTCTCTGCTGTGTGTATTTGTGTTTGACCCAGCCTGCAAAAGCAGAAAAATGTCAAGAGTGATTATGCTCATTCTGACCAGTTTGTGCCATCACTGTCATATCCTATTGGTTTATTTATGTATTTGTCCATTGAATGTTGAATATTGACATGTGGAACATCAAAATCGGTCATAGGCTGATGTTTCTCAAAATAAACAATGATGGATTTCACACAGTGATTGAGTCTCTCATTCCCCTAATCATCACCACCAGTGGGTATGTTTTTAATGCACATTTCCGTTCACATGGTTTGTGTTTTTACCATAATTTAACAATATTAAATTAGAACAGTTTCAGCAAAATGTAATCTAACAGGTGTCATTTTGGAAACACAGTGAAATGTGAAATTTAAATGCATTGTGGGTATCTGACCAGATATCTTTATCTCATTCACCTCCAATTTTGTCTAGTTTGACAACATGAACATAAAATATGCTTTCCTGAACATCCCACCATTGCTTGTCTACCATATAAAGCAGCCAAATATATGTGAAACCAGTGTGGGCTGTTTCTTCTACCTGCCAGAAGAGGCACCCCTCCATTGAATATTGAACCTGTTTCATAACTTCCTGTCTGATGTCTATATAAGGACAAGGAACATTCATCCTTATTGCACACTGTAAAAAATGATGACCCCATTAAGTCATGTGAACTTATTTCTTCTTTTTCTTTTTTTTTTCTTTTTAACAATTATCCAATTGTCAAGACATATATTTGGATATTGAACTCAAGTTTATAAGTTTTCAAAAAATTTAAAAAATAAGTAAACTTTAAGTAAAGGAAACTTTAAGTAAAGTAGTCTGGGTTGTCAGTGTTAATTCAACTCAAGTGTAAGTTATGAGTTGAAATTGGGAAATGGGGGAGGAAGAGGGATGATGCTGGGAAAATATCAGGAAATACAAAGAAGTTGCTTGATTCAGTGTGAAGTGATTCAGTGTAAAGTTTAAGGAAACTTCAACTTGCCATTATTAGTCAAGATGAGAAATAAATCTAAGTAGAAACAATTTAAAACCATGATTGCCCTTAACTTAAAATGGTAACTGATATGATTATCTTATCTCGAAACTGTGAGATGAAATAGTGAGGAATTGTATATTTCTTTGACCAAATAAAGTGAGTTTTCTTGAATGGATAATGAAGTATAGTTAAATGTTTTAACTCAGAGTATCAAGCTGAAACAAGAGGTGATCATTAGTTAAATACATTTTTGAGTTAGGTTATTTTCAAATTGAGTTTACACACATTTTTAAAGCCAAACAAAACCCAAAAATAAACTCTGTTTGCAAGTTCCCTGATATACCACCCACACACGTTTCAATTAAAATTAAAACTTTATAACAACAATTTATCCATTTTAAAAGTTGCAATATTGTTAAAAATAGGCTTACCTGGGTGCGGCCATTTGCACCAAAACTGGATATCCGTTTATGATATTGCTTGCGCGCTCGTACACCATTTGCCTTCATCACACAAAACCAACGACTCAGAAATATTCTGTAATTTTTTTTGCAGTTTTGCTGCTTAAACATGAAAAATGTGCCTGAACAAAAGGCAATTCAACCTTATATGTTTAAACCAGAATATGAGCCCAGGGAGGAAGTAACAAACAGTAAAACTGATTCCAGCGATACCAGAGGAGATGAAATGCAGCCATTTTGTCGCTTGTTCCTTCAAAGTAATATCCTTTATAGGCTTGGGGAGGGCAAAAAATGATTTCCCTTTGCAACGTTCTGGCTTATTTTTACATCTAAACACTTGACACTCTGGCATCCTCAAGGTTGTTTACAACAATTTAGAAGTAATGTAGAAGTGATGTATCCACTAGATCTCAGGCTCAGTTAGTCATGCAGTGAGTAAATGACGTCACAATATCAGATTCTCTCACATAATTTGCACTCAGAAAGTCATATTTGAACCTCAGAGAAAGTAAGATGGCAGCATCCAAGGAAGTTTTACTTTAAAATAAAAAGAATCAGTACACAGTATATGGGTACAAAGATGATCAAATGAATAATCAAACATGTCTTGTATGGATATTATTTGTCAGTATAAAGGAGTTTATTTTTTGTGTTTTGTTTGGCTAAAAGGCAGCTGGTGAACTTTCGTTTCTAAGTTGAACCAACTTCAACTTTCTTACAGTCTTACAGGCAAAGTCTTGCCTCTTTCAGTGTGTGTATAAAGTTTGAGCATTGTTTGTCGTCATTATCGATTGTGTATCTTGACTGTTCCCATGCTATCTTGATTTTATACTCTTGGATTTGGTATTTTTGTGTCTTTTTCCTGGATTTCCTTTTGACCTTTGACTGTAAATTTGGATTATGGATTTTGAAGATTTTTTAATAGTAAACCTGAAGCACATGGAGCCTCACACTTCTCCAAAGTATCATGTGTTAGAGTAATTAAAATACCTTATACAGAAAATGTCATTGCTGAGCAATTCCAGCGTTATGGACGTGACACTTGAACTCAAAATGGCAACAAATGACCCAGTGCATGTTTTATTGTCTCCCAGTATTTAAACAGGTGTTGCATATTTTAAGGCTGTACCATACTGGAGAAGTGATAGAACAAGAACAATTCCCATAGTACATCTAGGGCATGCCAGAAAATGCCAATAAAAGATGCGTTATGGATGTGACAGAAAAAGTATCACTTTTCTGGGTGACTGTACATTTTTATCAAACTCTGTGAAATTGTAAACCTAATGTCGAAATGGAGATATCCATTTGATAGAGGGGTCCAAGGTGAATATTAAAAAATCTTTGTTTAAAATATTTTGTATTTCATGCAGAGTTTCGGAAGGAAAAGTCAGCGTTATGGATGTGACGAAATTGTGTTATGGATGTGACGCGTCTGAAATAGACATGGCATATGTTTAGAAAATCAGCGATTTAACCACCATAACCCTTTGAAAAACTCTCTAAATATCAGCTAAAACTATCAAAGTTCTTAAATAATATTTAGGATGGCTATTGTTTTGCTGTTTTGTGGATTTTAGCATACATTTCTGTGGCTTGTGGCAATAATATAGAATTGTACATGATCAAAGTTGATTTTAGCTTGGGTTTTACATTATAAGAAAGAAAGACTGACAGTGATATATTAGGTTGGTTACAAATTGGTTCAACTTATTCACATCTGTAAAATACAGGCCTAGGTGATATCTCTGGGAGTGGTTTTGATGTATTACATGTTGCTTTATTTTTGCATGGTGAGGTTGACATTTACATGGAATTGCCCTGCTATAAGTTCCGCCATCTTGGAAATGTGGAAATCATATGTAAGTGTTACCAATTTTCCCCTCATACACACTATAGTGCAAAAGCTGGATTTATCCAGCTTAATTTATCGTAGATGGAAGGGCAAAACATGAAAGAACATTTTGTGTCCTGCGTCATTCTACTTCAAAATATTAGACTGTACACTGGAGTAAAAGTAAATGCCACCTTCTTGAGAAATATCTCAATTTAACATTAAAATTACTCAGTGGAAATCTGTAAGCTCCAGGTTTAAAGTATCTGATATGAGCTACCTTGTCAACTATCTTTAATGTTAAATCAACAGTCTTTAATGTTACCTGTTATAATACAGTGAACAGTATCGATGTACAGTCATACCCAAGGAGTTTTCTCTGATTAGATTAAAAGGAATGATGTGTCATTTGCTGGTCATTCAAATCTTCAGATTGGCTCTTTTAGATGAATGTTTAAGGGCAAATCACAGATTTAAAAAAAAAAAAAATCATCTTACAAACCAAAAATCAATCCCCAACCCCGTATCCCACCCTTATTTTTGGGAAAATTATAATATTACAATAAGCAGTTAATGTGTCTGGGGAAAACAGCCATTTGCTTTTAAAAATTTAATAAATGAACATTTCTCAAGTAACATTCTCAAGTAAAATAACTACTACGAAACATAATTCAGTACAGAAAATAGTATTTCTATGTAGTTACTATACCCCACTGTTCAACACCATCCAACCTGGTATTATGGTTAAACATTGCAACATATGAACGATGAAGTTTCTTTCATAATGCCCACAATTTTTGCATCTGACATTGTAATTAGTCTGCTGAAATAGTTTCTAAATGGATTATTCACCTCATTTAATTTGAGAGAAATTTTACTCAGATTGACCTCAATCAATTTGCTACATACTGATTGAGGTATTTACATTACATTGCATTTTTTTTTCTTTCAGTTGTCTGATTATTACTATTATTATTATTACATCATTAGACTAAATGTAGCTAGTGTAAGAATTAAACTATTTTATTGCTGTAATAGGATTGGCAGTAATATTGAGACTGAAGCAGAGTTAAACAGAACGCTGCATCTCAGAGTGTGTGACCTTCATGGAAATATATTAGCAGAGCTGGTGTGTGACATGCACCCCTGCAGAGTTTCCCCCTCTGGCTACAGTGGCATTGAATTAAGCGGATACAGTCTCGCAGTGGATGCTGTGTGCGTGTGTGTGTGTGTGTGTGTGCTTGTACTTGCTACATATTGAGGACTGGAATATATTTTGTTTTGTTTTTTTACCAATTGAGTTTGGACATTTTTGGGAAGTGAGGACATTTTGTCTGGTCCTCAGTTCTTCAAAGGGCTGTTTGAGGGTTAAGACTTAGTGTTTAGTTTAGAATTAGGTTTGGATTAGGGTTGGGGTTACGCATTTAGTTGTGATGGTTAGGGTAAGGGTATGGGGAATGCATTATGTCAGTGAGAGTCCCCACAAAAACAGAAGTATAAGAGTGTGTGTGTGTGTGTGTGTGTGTGTGTGTGTGTGTGTGTGTGTGTGTGTGTGTGAGAGAGAGAGAGAGAGAGAGAGAGAGAGAGAGAAGTTAGCATATGGCTTTACTTAAAACAAGATGGGGATGACACAGCACACATGCTGACATCCACCCCCACAAACACACACACACAGAGCTTTCATAATGTACATCAACTACTGTCTGATGAAAACCACATCAAGAGCTTTCAAATGTGCAAGTGATGTGTGTGCTTAGGTATGTGTGCTGCTCCATTTTGATGCACCTAACAGGATTAAATGAGCCCCTGATCCAGAATCTAAAACCCAGACACAGGCAGCAGAGGGATGAATGAGTGTGAGAGAGGACAATCAAATGCAGTACTCCGAGATGAACACAAAATATCTCATGAGAAATTGAAGGAAGAACTAGGGAGTTATGGGGTGCTGGGAATGGGAGGGTGATGGAGTGGGTGGGGTGAGGTGCTAGGGGGAGTTCAGAAGTGGTGCTAAAGGACAGGAAGAGTTGCAGAATGAATTAGTTCCCAATGTGTTAGAGCCCCTCACTCTCACAAAACTTTAATTGGAATTTTTATGTCCCATTTGTCTTTATCAGAGCTATGAGAGAGCATCCCAGCTGCGAAAGAGGCACCTCTAGGGAGACTAGCACAGACTGTCCTGAATTTACACATAGACCAACTCTCTTTCAGAAACACACACACACACACGCACACACACACACAGACAGACACACCCCTGTGCACAATTATACATATATTCCGAGTCCACTTCCTATGCTACTCAAAGACAAGAAGAAATGTAAATGTTGGTGCTTTATAGGTCCTTGTGTCTAGACACACACACACACACACACACACACACCCCTGTGCACAATTATACATATAATCCGAGTCCACTTCCTATGCTACTCAGAGACAAGAAGAAATGTAAATGTTGGTGCTTTATAGGTCCTCGTGTCTAGACACACACACACACAAAAAAAAAAAAACACCTTTGCTAATGCAGATACTCCTTTGGCCATAGCTCATAATATGAATATTCATAACACTTTGATTGCAAGGTTGTAGAAACATCTGGTAACAAATGCGTGTGTTTTATAGCTTTTTAATGCTTCCCAGATAACACACCACTGGAGACCTTCGGTAAGCTCAGCTCTGTAATTCTGCAATTAGGTTAAATGAATACTCCGATGTATTTCATCTTAACATCTATCTACAGTATTGGTAGCATATGCGTAATAACGTTCAGGTTGTACTGAGGGAAGAAAAGAATGTACTCAGTCTACTTATAAAGGAAGTCTATGCATAGCTGCTGAACCCTAATGAGTTTAAAATACATACAGTACCAGTCAAAAGTTTGGACACACCACCTTTTTCAGTGATATTTCGTTATTTTTATTAATTAAGAGATACTTCATGTCTGAAAGTAGTGATGGATGTCGGTTCTCATTGCTTAATTGAGTGGTTCTTGATATAATATGGATTACTACAGTTGTGAAATAGGGCTATTTCCTGTATTGTTATTATTTACTATTTACTGTTTGATCTCAAATGCATTAAGAAGGCAAGAAATTGCACTAATTAACTTTTGATGAGGCACAGCTGTTAATTGAAAATCATTCCAGGTGACTACCTCATGAAGCTGGTTAAGATAAAGCCAATAGTGTACAAAGCATCATCAAGGTAAATCAAGGCTACTTTAAAGAATCTAAAATATGGAACTTTTTTTTTTTTTGGGGGGGGGGGGGGGGGGGGGGTAAATAGTTTTTGTTTACCACATAATTCCAGATATGTTCCATGTGTTATTTCATAGCTTTTATGTCTTCAGTATTGTTCTACAATGTAAAAAATAGTCAAAATATGGAAAAACCTATGAATGAGTAGGGGTGTACAAACTTTTGACTGGTACTGTATTTTAAATACAAACTTAAAACTACAACTGGCAAATGATGTAAGATGAGACCAACAGGAGATAATGTTTTACCAAAATGGTTCTTATGTGGGGCGGCACGGTGGTGTAGTGGTTAGCGCTGTTGCCTCACAGCAAGAAGGTCTGGGTTCGAGCCCCGTGGCCGGCGAGGGCCTTTCTGTGTGGAGTTTGCATGTTCTCCCCGTGTCCGCGTGGGTTTCCTCCGGGTGCTCCGGTTTCCCCCACAGTCCAAAGACATGCAGGTTAGGTTAACTGGCGATTCTAAATTGACCGTAGGTGTGAATGTGAGTGTGAATGGTTGTCTGTGTCTATGTGTCAGCCCTGTGATGACCTGGCGACTTGTCCAGGGTGTACCCCGCCTTTCGCCCGTAGTCAGCTGGGATAGGCTCCAGCTTGCCTGCGACCCTGTAGAACAGGATAAAGCGGCTAGAGATAATGAGATGAGATGAGATGAGGTTCTTATGTGGTTTTACTTAATCAATAATACAGTAAAAAGAAACAGTAAAAAGCTGTTATGGTTAATTGAGCTTTTCATAACATAACTTATAAACAAGTGTAACATTGCTATGTGGATCATGTTGGTAGTGAACTCAATCAATCAACCAATCAATCCACAACTTTATTAAAGTGTCAAATTTATAGCCAGCCATAAGTAGCCTACTAAGCTATAAATAAATAAATATGAATAAAATCTGAAATATACAGTATACTTCTTTCGATAAACTTAAATATAAATGATAAATCTTAAATGTATACTATAAAACTTAGACAGAAAGTCCTAAATAAATAGATATGAAGGAAATATTAAATAAATATATACTCAATATAGTGACATTCCATGTCCCAACAGCTAGCCGCTGTGTTCGGGGATCAGGTCGTCGAGGACCCTGCCTTCGACTGCTGCCCAATCCACACTGCACCAGCCCCCTACAGCTACCTCTGTAGGTGGTGAACTCACAAGAGGTTGGGCCCACGTCACCGCTTCAGGCTGAGCCCGGCCGGGCCCCGTGGGCAAAGGCCCGGCCACCAAGTGCTCACATACGAGCCCCAACCCCGGGCCTGGCTCCAGGATGGGGCCCCGGCTGCGCCATACCAGGTGATGTCACGGTCCTTGATAGATTGTTATCCATAAGGGGTTTTGGTGGAGAAGTCCTGCCTCAAGTGGAGGAGTTTAAGTATCTCGGGATCTTGTTCACAAGTGAGGGAAGGATAGAGTGTGAGATCGACAGGCAGATTGGTGCAGCCTCCACAGTGATGCGGTCGCTTTACCAGTCTGTCGTGGTGAAGAAGGAGCTGAGCCAAAAGGCGAACCTCTTGATTTACTGGTCGATCTACATTCCAACTCTCACCTATGGTCATGAGCTTTGGGTAATGACCGAAAGAACAAGATCGTGGATACAAGCGGCCGAAATGAGTTTCCTTCGCAGGGTGGCTGGGCGCTCCCTTAGAGATAGGGTGAGAAGCACAGTCACTCGGGAGGAGCTCGGAGTAGAGCCACTGCTCCTCCACATTGAGAGGAATCAGCTGAGGTGGATCAGGCATCTCTTTCGGATGCCTCCTGGACACCTCCCTGGGGAAGTGTTCCAGGCATGTCCCCCCGGGAGGAGGCCCCGGGGAAGACCCAGGACATGCTGGAGGGCCTATGTCTCTCGGCTGGCCTGGGAATGCCTCAGTGTTCTTCCTGAGGAGCTGGCTGAGGTGTCTGGGGAAAGGGAAGTTTGGGCTTCCATGCTCAGACTGCTGCCTCCGTGACCCGACCCCAGATAAGCGGAAGAAGACGAGACGAGATGATACTCAATATATACTCAAATCTCATCTCATCTCATCTCATTATCTCTAGCTGCTTTATCCTGTTCTACAGGGTCGCAGGCGAGCTGGAGCCTATCCCAGCTGACTACAGGCGAAAGGCAGGGTACACCCTGGACAAGTCACCAGGTCATCACAGGGCTGACACATAGACACAGACAACCATTCACACTCACGGTCAATTTAGAGTCACCAGTTGACCTAATCTGCATGTCTTTGGACTGTGGGGGAAACCGGAGCACCCAGAGGAAACCCATGCAGACATGGGGAGAACATGCAAACTCCGCACAGAAAGGCCCTCATCGGCCACGGGGCTCGAACCCGGACCTTCTTGCTGTGAGGCGACAGTGCTAACCACTACACCACCGTGCTGCCCTACTCAAATCTATAATCTTAAATATCTCATCTCATCTCGTCTCATCTCATTACAGTATCTCTAGCCGCTTTATCCTGTTCTACAGGGTCACAGGCAAGCTGGAGCCTATCCCAGCTGACTACGGGCGAAAGGCGGGGTACACCCTGGACAAGTCGCCAGGTCATCACAGGGCTGACACATAGACACAGACAACCATTCACACTCACGGTCAATTTAGAGTCACCAGTTAACCTAACCTGCATGTCTTTGGACTGTGGGGGAAACCGGAGCACCCAGAGGAAACCCATGCAGACACAGGAAGAACATGCAAACTCCACATAGAAAGGCCCTCGCCGGCCACAGGGCTCGAACCCGGACCTTCTTGCTGTGAGGCGACAGCGCTAACCACTACACCACCGTGCTGCCAATCTTAAATATATATGATAAAATCTTAATTCTATATTAAAATGTTTAATATATATTCTAGGTAAAACTCATCAACTCTTCAAATCTAAATCTCAGTATTAAATTCTATATTAATATGCCAATTGTTATATATTCTTTCCCAATTCTTCCCAATTAAACAAGAAGACAGACTCATCTAGATCCCCCGCCCTATATACCAACTATACACCAAGTTTCAAGATATTATTTGTCACATTTTTCAAGTTCTGCTGCAGGAAACCAACCCTACCTCTTTACACTGACCTCAGCAGCCCATGGCATGAGCCCACTAGACCTTTGGTCCAGGTGAGCTAAAAATGTAAATTCCTCACATTTCTTAGTATTAAAAGGCACATATACATTACTTAATCAACACATACACCAACTTTCAAGACCATACCACTCATAGTTTTCAAGTTCTGCTCCGGAAACAAAACCTAACCCCTAAAGGCCAATTTATGCTGACAACCCAGTCCTCGCAGACGGTGTCACAGACAGTGTCTGCGTAGCCCCCCCCACCTTCGCAGACGCTCTGCGCGCACCTCCCAAAAATTGTGACCACCGCAGAAGCCTCGCAGACAAGAGGGCTCTGATTGGTCCACTCTACATCCGCTGTACACGCACTTCCGCTTCCCTACTTTCCCGGTTTGTTTTGTTTTCACAACCGGCATTTTTAAAAACACGAGCGAAGATGGAGCAGCATGAAGAGTGGTTGATTGAGGAAGTGAAGAAGTACGGACATCTATACGACTCCAGTTCTAGTCATTATAAAAAAGTTCTAGTCATTATAAGTAACCGGAGGATAAACACTCCATTAACCACACCCACCAACTACTCCTAGCGACTTCTCGCCCCCTTGCGTTGTGCCGGTGAATAACATCGCGCACGCCTATTATCCCCGCTCAACAATAAATTACAACTGTCTGCGAAAAGCTATCTGCGAAAGCCTTGTCGCACAAGCATGCAGAGGCCTTAAGACTAATCTGGTAGACTAAGTCTGAAATTGTTTCCATGGAAACATGAAAAAGTAAAATTTTACAAATTTCTTAGTATGAAAAGGCACATCTACATCACCTTGTGAACATGTATACCAAGTTTAAAATCCGTATCATGAATATATGCTCCAGAAACGAACATTGCTCTTAGAAACTAAGTCAAAATCTATTTTTTATGTAAAAATTTGAAAAATACTTTTTTTCAAGAATCCAGAATAGCAAAAGGCACCAGTTCACATATTGCTTGATATGTATACAAAGTTTCATGAAGATATCTTCAGTAGTTTTAAAGATATGGCCCAGAAACGAGAACGTGACCAGATGGATGGAAATGGCAGGGGATAAAAAATCGTGTCAAGTTATATTGATATTACCTCCAAAAGCCAATGTTTATTGACTGCCACAACATGTGTCCTTTGACTTTCATTATAAATACATTGAATAGTTTCAGTTATTTCCTCAGTTCAGAGACCATTTGAATCATTGGCTATGATAATCATAAATACTCTATAGATTGGGAGTGATTATTGTTGAAAAATGCTGGAGTCTAGGTGCATTTTTTTAAGTGATTTAAGGCTCAAGTTGTTGGTAAGTTATACAGATGGTTGGCAAAGGAAAAGCCAGTGGCTCTATCATACTGTAGGGGACATTATGCTGGTATGGCTTGTGTCCTATTCTCTTTTTGGTGGGAAGGCTCACTGCAAATCAATACAAAGTTCTTTAGACTGATCACCTTTATTCTATAATCAAACAAGATGCCTACATCTCTGTCCACAGGGATTGAAGTTCACTAAATGGTCAAATGAGGATGAAAATGATGTAAATCACATGCTATGGCCTTCACCGTCACCAGATCTCAAATCAGTTGAACCTGTGGTTGATTTTGGAGTGACGTGTTGGAGAGTGCTTGCAGTCACCATCATCAAAACCCACTGAAAGAACATCTTTGGGTAGACCAGGGATCATCCCTCCAGTACAGTTCATGAGACTTGTAGAAAATGTACATGCTAAATTGCATTTCATCCAATAAATAGTTGGACAGAAGGAACCAGTGAACTGAATGACAATTTCGAGTTGGAAGCATTTTTGCAGACACAAACACACAAGAGCATCAATTAACTTCGAGATTTGTCTGGATCAGCAATTGCATCACTGCTGATCACTATGTGCTCATTTAAAAATCCTTAATTAAAAATCAGGAACTGGAATCAGCAGATTATTTGGGTATGTGATGTTGCAAGTGTTATACAATTTAGTGTGATCACAAAATATGCATACCTCATTCGGTACTTGAACTTCAGAATTTTTTATTTATTTATTTTTTTACCTACATGAAAGTGCAAAATGAATGTGCATATGTCTCTGAAGTGGTGTCCTTGTTGATGTTTGGAGGATTCCTCATGCATCAAGAATAGGATGGGATGGTTATTGGCTTAGTGCCAAGCTGAAGGGAACACTTGCACAGGGCAGTCTGGAGTGGAGGAGAGAAAAATATGTTAGCGCAAGGTATCGTTGCTGTATATTGTGTCCAGAGCCGTCTCTTCAGACAGCTAAAAAGATTAAAATAGAATGAATTTGTCTTCACAAGTAAAGTGATAAAGTAATATTAATTTGTAAAGTAATTTACAAAATTGTGTTGCAAAATGGTAAATAAAACAAAAGAGGAGATTGCACTGCACAAAATGACAAGTGAAATTGTCTTGAATATCCTCAGATTTGTCTCATATTTCCTGTTACAAGATTATAATTATGTACAATGTTAAATGACTAATGATCTGCAAACCAAAATAAACTCCCAATGAGAAGTTTATTACCAAAATGACGTTTCAAGTCTCTTGACTCTTTCTCAGACCTATGAGAATAACAGACAGCCACCCAATTATTATTCTCATAAGTCTGAGGAAGAGTCAAGACACCTGAAATGTCACTTTTGTAATAACCTTCTCACTGGGAGTTTATTTTGGTGTATGGATCATTCCAGTCATTTAACATTCAATATAACCTACTTTTGGTTCATCACCCATACGAGTTTGATTTGATGTACGTGGCTTTTCTTTCTTTTTCTATAAGATTACAATTAACCAAATATAATATAAACCTACTTTTAAGTTTTTTTTTTCCCAAACTTGAAATAGTAGGAGACAGGGGAGACTTGGGACAAGTTTTCAGCTTTTGTAGATTGTGTGAAATTCTTTGCAGGTAGCCTCACATTCATATTGCATTAGATAGGATTTACTATACCATCTTTCCACAACATTAGTTTCTCAGCTTGTCATATATACTGGCCTTCAAGCTTCACTTTTTCTGTCATTATTTTTTGCAGGGAGACATGAGACATCGAAGGGAGATATGGGACAGGAGGTGAGGGGACATGGGACAAAAAAAAAACCTAGGCCTACATGTTTCATTTTTATTTATTACTGAATGTTGTAACATATAAACTGTAGGAACACACAATACTGGTACAGCTATAGAGAAATGTCAGTTTACCCAAAACCTGACTTGACAAAACAGTTCTATTGTCAAGAAGGAATGAAATAAGTTTAATCTTCATACAGGTACATGCCCACATTTTTAACAAACATTTTTAAAACAATTTTATATTTGTAAACCACAAGAAGAAATATGTAACATGAACTGTCCCAAGTCTCCCCATCTGGCCATTTTGGAAAAAAAAATCCTTAAATGTTTTTTCCCCAGAATTCAAGTTTAATAAATAATACTATACATGGTAACTTGAGACGAAACACTTTAATTCCTAACAAATCCCAAATTCACCAGCAGGCATTACAACATAGAATGGAGGTGGAGGCAAAGTAGAAAATATAAATTTTCATTGATAAAATATTTAACTGCACAAACCTGACTGCAGTGTCCAACTTCGTGGCTCCAAAGGAAGATGTTGCTCTAAGGGGCACCATCTAACTTATGCTGTAATCTCAAACCTGATTCATTGAAATTAATTTATGGGAATACAAACTGTCCCAAGTCTGCCCATTCTCCCCTCTTGTTCTATTGGCAGATACTTTTGCTCATAAAAAGCATTTTTTTTTCTTGAAAATAGAACAAGACTATTCAGCCAATAGAATACAAATTTTTAAAGTTTGAAATTCATTTTTTTTAAATGTCTTGAAATAGGTTTAGTAATCTTATATTTAGTTTATTTCGCCCGTAGTCAGCTGGGATAGGCTCCAGCTTGCCTGCGACCCTGTAGAACAGGATAAAGTGGCTAGAGATAATGAATGAATGATAATGATATTTAGTTTATGGTACTCTTATAATACTATATAAATATGGCTATATTAAAGATATTTTCACTTGCTAAGATTATATATATATATTTTTTTTTTTCCTCATGACCCCATTTAGAAATCAACATTGCATTAATGACATTTAGCAGACGCTCTTATACACAGCAACATACAATATACCCAGAACAGTCTGGGGAGCAGTAGGGGGTTAGGTGCCTTGCTCAAGGGCACTTCAGCCACTCCTGCTGGTCCAGGGAATCAAACTGGTGACCTTTTGGTCCCAAAACTGCTTCTCTAACCATTAGGCCATGGCTTCCCCGACTTTATGGCTTCAACAGACACCAACATGGAGGTTGATTAGATTAGATTAGATTAGATTAGATTAGATTAGATTAGATTAGATTAGATAAAACTTTATTGATCCCTTTGGGAGGGTTCCCTCAGGGAAATTAAGATTCCAGCAGCATCATTACAGATAAACAGAGAAAAGAAATAGAGGAAAACTTCTAGATAAATTAAAATAAATTAAGTATTTACATATACAAATATAAAAAGAATAAGATATGGGGAATGGGCGGCACGGTGGTGTAGTGGTTAGCGCTGTCGCCTCACAGCAAGAAGGTCTGGGTTCAAGCCCCGTGGCCGGCGAGGGCCTTTCTGTGTGGAGTTTGCATGTTCCCCTCGTGTCCGTGTGGGTTTCCTCCGGGTGCTCCGGTTTCCCCCACAGTCCAAAGACATGCAGGTTAGGTTAATTGGTGACTCTAAATTGACCATAGGTGTGAATGTGAGTGTGAATGGTTGTCTGTGTCTATGTGTCAGCCCTGTGATGACCTGGCGACTTGTTCAGGGTGTACCCCGCCTTTCGCCCGTGGTCAGCTGGGATAGGCTCCAGCTTGCCTGCGACCCTGTAGAACAGGATAAAGCGGCTAGAGATAATGAGATGAGATGAGATATGGGGAAGAGAGGAAGGGGAGAGAGGGGGAAAGGAGGGAAAGAAAAATAAATAAATAAAAAAATTTTAAAAAAGAAGGGGGGGCAGCGGCAGGAGAGATATATTGCACATTATATTGCACATTGTCCAGTATTGCTTATTGTTAGGCTAGACTACTGCTCCTTCCCGTCCTCTGTCCTCCTGTTACCCCTCCTCCCCTCCAGAGAGGAGTTGTACAGTCTGATGGCATGAGGGACAAAGGAGTTTTTGAGTCTGTTCGTCCTGCACTTGGGAAGGAGCATTCTGTCACTGAACAGGCTCCTCTGGTTGCTGATGACGGTGTGCCGAGGGTGACTGGCATTGTCCATGATGTTCAACAGTTTGTCCATAGACCTCTTCTCTGCCACCATCACCAGAGAGTCCAGCTTCATGCCGACCACAGAGCCGGCCTGCCTGATCAGTTTGTCCAGCCTGGATGTGTCCTTCTTGGATGTGCTGCCCCCCAGCACACCACAGTGTAAAACAGGACACTGGTGACCACAGACTGATAGAACATCCTACAGGAGTTTCCTGCAGATGTTAAAGGACCACAGCCTCCTAAGGAAGTATAGCCTGCTCTGTCCCTTCCTGTATAAGTGATTGGTGTTGCAAGTCCAGTCCAACTTGCTGTCCAGCCACAGCCCGAGGTACTTGTAGGAATCCACAGCCTCCATCTCTACTCCCTCAATCAAAACTGGTCACGACCTTGGTCTGGACCTCCCAAAGTCAATGATCAGCTCCTTGGTCTTCAAGGTGTTGAGCTGCAGATGGTTCCTGTTGCACCACACAGCAAAGTCCCTCACCAGGCTCCTATACTCCTCCTCTCTGTTGTCACTGATACACCCAATGATGGCTGTGTCATCAGCAAACTTCTGAATGTGACACAGCTCCGAGTTGTAGCAGAAGTCTGCGGTGTGCAGGGTGAAGAGAAGAGGGGCCAGCACCATGCCCTGGGGTGCTCCCGTGCTGCTAATCTCAGTGTCAGATGTGATGTCCTTCAGCCTGACGTACTGCGGCCTGTCAGTGAGGTAGCTGGAGATCCAGGTGACCAGGCAGGGGTCCACTCGCATCCTGTTCAGTTTGTCCTGAAGCAGTAGGGGCTGGATGGTGTTGAAGGCACTCGAGAAGTCCAAGAAGAGGATCCTCACTGTGCCATTTCCCTTATCCAGATGTGAGTGGGCTCGGTGTAGCAGGTAGAGGATGGCGTCTTCCACACCAACACCTGCCTGGTACGCAAACTGCAGACAGTCCTGGCCATGTTGTACCTGGGGTCTGAGGAGGCTGAGGAAGAGCTGCTCCAATGTCTTCATCAGATGTGAAGTGAGTGCCACTGGTCAGAAGTCGTTCAGCTTGCTGGGCCGATTCTTTTTGGGAACTGGAACGATACATGATGTCTTCCAGAGGGTGGGCACTCTCCCCAGCTGCAGGCTGAGGTTGAAGATGCATTGGACTGGTTCACCCAGTTCAGCAGTGCAGGTCTTCAGTAGTCAGGGACACACCTTGTCTGGGCCTGCTGCTTTCCTGGGGTGAAGCTTCCTCAGTTGACCTCTGACCTGGTCTGCAGTAATGCATGGAGGAGTCTGTGTTGAGGTGGGGGATGAGGGGGAGGAGGGAGCTGCTGTGATGACTGGGGGGGAGGTGTGTTGAGGGAAAAAGGAGAGATGGCTGCAGTGAGGGAGAGGGTGGGGGGACGTGGGCTGGTTGAACCAATTGAAGAAGTCATTCAACTCATTCGCCCTCTCCACTGTCCCCTCAACGACTCTGGTCTTTGTATTGTGGCCTGTGATGGTTTTCACACCTTCCCAGACCTCCCTCATGCTGTTCTCCTTCAGCTTCTGTTCCACCTTTCTCCTGTAGCTGTCCTTAGCTTCCCTCATGCAGTGTTTTACCTCCTGCTGTGCTGCTTTCATCGCCTCCCTATCCCTGCTCCTGAAGGCGGCCTTCTTCCTGTTGAGGACAGCTTTGACTTCCTGTGTTACCCATGGCTTGTTATTAGGGTAACACCGTACAGTCTTAGCAGGGGAGACCACGTCTGCACAGAAGTTAAGGTAATCCATCGGACAGTGTGTCAGCCCCTCTATGTCCTCACAGTGTGGGCTAAGCAGCACATCCCAATCCGTGATGTCATAGCAGTCCCTGAGTGCATCTTCCATTTCAGGGGACCACCTCCTGATGGAGCTAGTTGTTGCAGGCTGCCTTTGAACCAGGGGGGTGTACTTCGGCTGTAGATGAACCAGGTTGTGGTCAGACTTCCCTAGTGGGAGGAGGGGTGTGGCTCTGTATGCATCCCTCACATTAGCATCCAGCAAGTCAATTGTTCTGTTGTTCCTTGTTGGGCAATCCACAGCCTGGTAAAAAGCAGCCAAAGTAGAGTCCAAAGTAGCATGATTAAAGTCCCCAGAAATGATCGTAAATGCCTCAGGGTGCTGTGTCTGCAGCCTTGCTGTGACAGAGTGAATCCTCTCACATGCAGTGGCTGTGTCTGCCCTCAGAGGGATGTAAACACAGATGGTGATCACATGACTGAACTCCCTCGGCAGATAATATGGCCACAGGCTAACAGCTAGCAGCTCCAAGTCTGGGCAACATAAAACTGTCTTTACGGAGATTTGTCCCGGGTTACACCAGTGGTTGTTAACATAAATGATGAGTCCCCCACCCTTGCTTTTCCCGCATGTGTTAGTGTCTCTGTCGGCTCTCACAGCAGTGAATCCCTGCAGGTCCATGTTAGCATCCGGTACGAGGTGTGTTAGCCATGTCTCCGTAAAGATAAATAAGCTGCTCTCCCAGTAAATCCACTGGTTGTTCAGAGCGGAAAGCTCATCAACTTTATTCGGCAGCGAGTTCACATTCCCCATGATAACGGAGGGAATGGATGGTTTGCAGCACTGCCGGTTGTCCGCTAGTCTAGCCTTTAGCTTAGCTCCAGCTTTGCAGCCCCTGGGTCTCCTCCTCAACTCCGCTGGGATGGGGTGTCGTATCCCGGCTCGTCCCATTGTTTTCAGGGCCAGCAGCTCCTCTCTTGAATAAGTGAGAAAACTGTCTCCTGGTTGCATGTTAAAGTTAAAAATATCCATGTTATATAAGTAAAACACACTATGTTTTCATAAGAAGAGCAGAAAAGTAAAAAAGGTGGAAAAAAGAGGTTTAAAGAGTTAAAAACTACAGAGCTACTGGAGAGGCAGCCATCTCACACAGCGCCCATAGATACAATGTTCTGTGACCTCCAGCTGTGAATGCCTTGTTTATAATATTATACTATGTGAATGCACATGAGGGCAGCATGGTAGTGTAGTGGTTAGCACTGTCGCCTCACAGCAAGAAGGTCCTGAGCTCGAGCCCAGAGGCCAGCAAGGACCTTTCTGTGTGGTTTGCATGTTCTCCCCGTATCTGTGTGGGTTTCCTCTGGGTGCTCTGTTTTCCCCCACAGTCCAAAGACATGCACGTTAGGTTAATTGGTGGCTCTAAATTGACGGTAGGTGTGAGTGTGAATGGTTGTTTGTCTCTGTGTCAGCCCTGTGATTGTCTGGTGACTAGGTATACCCCGCCTCTTGCCCATAGTCAGCTAGGATAGGCTCCAGCTTGCCTGCGACCCTGTAGAGCAGGATAAGCGGCTACAGATAATTGATGGATGAATGCACATACAATACCATGTCCATACAACAGAGCATGGATTATCTTTATCTACACCTTAGCTGTCCATGTGTGACTTGCAGTAAGTTTCTTTCATGTCTGATGATTTCTCAGTTCCAGTTTAAAAGGTACTGTATGAGCAATCTTCCCATCTTCAGCCACATCAGAAGACTATTGAGGTTTTTCACCTGACGTCACAGGGTCACGTGACGCCCCGGTGTCCCCCATTTTGAAGGTCAAGCTAGCTAATGTCAACAACATCATAGCTGGTATGTTACTGTAGCAATGTTTACGTTCAGTCATTAGGATGACTGTTAAAACCTTTCAGTCTCAAGTTTTTCCTTTACTGTATTTACTAGTTTACTGTAATTATGATCCGGCAGCTATTTACACCGGATCCAGTGTAAATAGCTGCCGGAGCGCGCTCTGGCTTGCTCCCCCTCAAATTAAGCAGTGCGCTCCGGCTTGCTCCCGGAGTGCTCCGGCCGAGGTTCCGGAGCACGCTCCGGCTTGCTCCCCCTCAAATTAAGCAGCGCGCTCCGGCTTGCTCCCGGAGTGCTCCGGCCGAGGTTCCAGAGCGCGCTCCGGCTTGCTCCCCCTCAAATTAAGCAGCGCGCTCCGGCTTGCTCCCGGAGTGCTCCGGCCGAGGTTCCGGAGCGTGCTCCGGCTTGCTCCCGGAGTGCTCCGGCCGTGGTTCCGGAGTGCGCTCCGGCCAAGGTTCCGGAGTGCGCTTCGGCTTGCTCCCCCTCAAATTAAGCAGCGCGCTCCGGCTTGCTCCCAGAGTGCTCCGGCCGAGGTTCCGGTGCTCCGGGAGCAAGCCGGAGCGCGTTGCTTAATTTGAGGGGGAGCAAGCCGGAGCGCACTCCGGCAGCTATTTACACTGGATCCAGTGTAAATAGCTGCCGGATCATAATTACAGTAAACTAGTAAATACAGTAAAGGAAAAACTTGAGACTGAAAGGTTTTAACAGTCATCCAAATGACTGAACGTAAACATTGCTACAGTAACATACCAGCTATGATGTTGTTGGCATTAGCTAGTGCTAACAGCTAGTTGCTAGTACACTGCTACAACACAGACACCGACCCTAATAATACAGTTCTTGGTCATTGCCTGGTAACAGCAAATTTATAACGGGCCATGTCTCAACAGACTAAGAAGTTATTTCAATGACATTTAATAACATTTTGTTTATCCTGAGGACCGAAAGTAAATGAAAATGTGAACAACCTTAGCTGTAATAAGATGGCGACCACCGGCTCCAGAGACGACCCACTGATGTCGGCATGTTACCCAGCCTGACACAAAATATTTGTAGGTATCCAAACTCTTATACGCTTTCAGATCAATACCTGTGTATGGCGATGGGTTTTTAACGACATAGGTATACAGATCATGTGGGCCGAAGTCAGGTAAAGATGAGGGCTTCGTGTACTTCCGTACGTCAGTGAACAATCCTGGTGGAAGCAGGTAAACGTTGTTCTCTAAGCCTGCTAACCTCAATTTTTGCAAATACCTCTCCCTCTGCTCGCCCTGTAAATGCCCTACGTCGCTGGATAGTGAAGGTGTTTTCTGCACCTCGCTCCTTTTTCTTTTATGTTTTTCATTTGTCGCCTTCCTCGCATTCAAACTGATTCGAGCCGTGACGTCCAAAATGGCAGCCTCACATGACTTGGTCACGTGGGTGAAAAACCTCAATTGTGGTCAGTTGTGTTTTGAAGGTCTTATTGTTTGTTTGATGGTAGAACTGGTTTCTTGATTGATTGCCAGTAGAGTTGGGAGATAATCCACCACTGGCTGCATGGTGTGTGTTCCCCAGTGTGTGTAAATGGCTTATGTTACAACTCTGAGTTTGATGAGAGTATTTGGAAGGTCTGAATCTGCTCTCTGGAGAATGTAAAATGTAACTGTTTTCAATTCCCTGCTCTGTATAAGAAAGAAAGAAAGAAAGAAAGAAAGAAAGAAAGAAAGAAAGAAAGAAAGAAAGAGCTAATATGTCCTTGAGTGCAATGGGAGATGTATGTTTAGCAGAATATGGTGTGACAGGTAGAACTCATACAGCCTCTCTTCTGCTATAGGACTGCAACTATCAATTATTTTGGTTTTTAAGTATTCTGAAGAATAATGGTCTGATTATTAATTATGGTATATTTAGAATATTTTATATACTGTGCTGTATTCTATATGATAAGCACAGCATTTAATTCATTAATTAAAACAGCAGTAAATACAAATCATATGAAAGGCTCTTCGTGGGACATCGTCCAATTAAACCTAAATAAAGAGCTTCAAATTTAAAACACTATATAAGTAATAAATTCCCATGCCAAACAATAAATGAAGCAGATGAAGCTTGCTTTAATTATAAATGGCACAGAGGTAACAAAAATGACAATAACATTAGATTTTATAATGACCAACTGAGATTTTAATTGAAGTACTTTCACTGCCATATCACATAATGCTTCCGGCCTTTGGAGCCCACTTCCTTGCATGCTAATAGTAGTGATGAATGACAAACCATGAGGATAAATGATTAAAGCAAAAAGGCTTTTTACCGGAGCATGTGTTAAACAACTTCGGGTTCCCTGCTGTTCCAGAGAGCAAGCTAGCAAGCTTTCATTTACTTGAATTCAATTTAAAGTGCACCTGAAATCAATTTTGGTGTTTCAGAGCTTTTTGTACGTGTCCTTTTGTGTTATGGACAGCAATATGGTAATATATATATATATATATATATATATATATATATATATATATATATATATATATCACGGGCGATTGCTCTAAGACAACGAGGGAGGCTCAGCCTCCTCTAAAAATGACGAACATCATGTAGGATGAATTGCGCTAGGCTTATGTTATAGCCAACCTTATAACATTGCTATTTCAGATCCAGAATCATAGAAATATATGTGCTCAACCCAACTACAGTGTGAAATCATTCGGTTATAACTTTCCCCAGTTCGCCTAATGTGTGCGTGAGTTTTTCCCCGTCGTGACAGCGCGATGCAGCCCAGCCTCAGTGGACTTCAATGGCATTTGGGAGCTATGCACTTTCAATCTCAAAATGCAAGATGATTATTGGACAAATACTGCGAAAATGCCCACCCACGGAGTCTCACGGACTCCCAGCCTCAGTGCACTTCAATGGCATTTGGGAGCTATGCGCTTTCAATCTCAAAATGCAAGACGATTATTGGACAAATACTGCGAAAATGCCCGCCCACGGACTCCGAGCCTCACAGTGGGAGGGACATGGCAGTTTCCGTGAGGAGACTGGTGGTTGATGAAAGCGGCCGGATATTTTCTTTGATTGACAGCTCGTTTCAAATATAGACAGGCAGCGGTGAATTTCAGTTCAGTCCCATGCGGATTCGCAAGTGCTGTGGTGTATTGTAAGAGATCAGCTTACATTTCGATTTCATTCATTACATACGGTTTCTACCAGCTTTTTTAGTTTGTATATATTTTCAGTGTAAATAAAGTGTAAATATAGTGTTGTCAAGTTTGCTATCTTAGTTCCAGAAATTTCGTTTATTTGAGTGACTGAACTTGAACTTGAGGGGGCTAGTCAGCTAGCAAGAAAGCTGCGCACGGATGCCAAGCATTGCTGATTTAATTTTGGCGAAGCCATTTGCCAGTCTTCCTTTTGAGGAAAAAATTAAAATTAAAGAGCAGGGTAGACCAACGCCTCAAACTGACTTGGTGAAAAAGGTAGGGAATAATACTCGTTCCTTTCAGCTCTCCTGGTACGAGAAAGTGAATTGGCTAACAGCAAGTGACCCACATCAACAACAGTAAATAGGCTACTTTAGTAATATGTCATGGATGGACCAAAAATATAGACTCTATTTAAAATGTTTATGCTGAGTATATTATATTGGAATATATATTTTTCTGGATATGAATTAAACACAGCTACAATTTGGAAAACATTTTTAAACAAAAACACAGCCGAGAATATTTCACACTACAGACCTGGATTAAAAGTGAAGGGTTATCAAAATTGTCAATAAAACATTTCTCAGTCAAAATAAGTAAAATATAGGGACAGTGTCATTGAATGAAATGTGTGGCACCCAGCTCTATGTTTGGCTCCTCAAGGTCAGTGCTTGTGCCTATTCCAGAACACTCTGCTGTTACTGCTGAGGTTCCTGACAAAGAGCTGCTTTCAATAATGATCAATTTTTAAGCAACATGCCACAATTTTAAAATATAAAATGTTAAAATATACCCCCCCCAACACCACCATCATGTACAGTGGTGCTTGAAAGTTTGTGAACCCTTTAGAATTTTCTATATTTCTGCATAAATATGACCTAAAACATCATCCGATTTTCACACAAGTCCTAAAAGTAGATAAAGAGAACCCAGTTAAACAAATGAGACAAAAATATTATACTTGGTCATTTATTTATTGAGGAAAATTATCCAATATTACATATCTGTGAGTGGCAAAAGTATGTGAACCTTTGCTTTCAGTATCTGGTGTGACCCCCTTGTGCAGCAATAACTGCAACTAAACATTTGCGGTAACTGTTGATCAGTCCTGCACACTGGCTTGGAGGAATTTTAGCCCATTCCTCCGTACAGAACAGCTTCAACTCTGGGATGTTGGTGGGTTTCCTCACATGAACTACTCGCTTCAGGTCCTTCCGCAACATTTCCATTGGATTAAGGTCAGGACTTTGACTTGGCCATTCCAAAACATTAACTTTATTCTTCTTTAACCATTCTTTGGTAGAACGACTTGTGTGCTTAGGGTTGTTGTCTTGCTGCATGACCCACCTTCTCTTGAGATTCAGTTCATGGACAGATGTCCTGACATTTTCCTTTAGAATTCACTGCTATAATTCAGAATTCATTGTTCCATCAATGATGGCAAGCCGTCCTGGCCCAGATGCAGCAAAACAGGCCCAAACCATGATACTACCACCACCATGTTTCACAGATGGGATAAGGTTCTTATGCTGGAATGCAGTGTTTTCCTTTCTCCAAACATGACGCTTCTCATTTAAACTAAAAAGTTTTATTTTGGTCTCATCCGTACACAAAACATTTTTCCAATAGCCTTCTGGCTTGTCCACGTGATCTTTAGCAATCTGCAGACGAGCAGCAATGTTCTTTTTGGAGAGCAGTGGCTTTCTCCTTGCAACCTTGCCATGCACACCACTGTTGTTCAGTGTTCTCCTGATGGTGGACTCATGAACATTAACATTAGCCAATGTGAGAGAGGCCTTCAGTTGCTTAGAAGTTACCCTGGGGTCCTTTGTGACCTCACCAACTATTACACGCCTTGCTCTTGGAGTGATCTTTGTTGGTCGACCACTCCTTGGGAGGGTAACAATGGTCTTGAATTTCCTCCATTTGTACACAATCTGTCTGACTGTGGATTGGTGGAGTCCAAACTCTTTAGAGATGGTTTTGTAACCTTTTCCAGCCTGATGAGCATCAACAACACTTTTTCTGAGGTCCTCAGAAATCTCCTTTGTCCGTGCCATGATACACTTCCACAAACATATGTTGTGAACATCAGACTTTGATAGATCCCTATTCTTTAAATAAAAGAGGGTTCCCACTCACACCTGATTGTCATCCCATTGATTGAAAACACTTGACTCTAATTTCACCTTCAAATTAACTGCTGATCCTAGAGGTTCACATACTTTTGCCACTCACAGATATGTAATATTGGATCATTTTCCTCAATAAATAAATGACCAAGTATAATATTTTCATCTCATTTGTTTAACGGGGTTCTCTTTATCTACTTTTAGGACTTGTGTGAAAATCTGATGATGTTTTAGGACATATTTATGCAGAAATATAGAAAATTCTAAAGGGTTCACAAACTTTCAAGCACCACTGTATATTGGACAGTAGGCTAATGGGCCAAAAGAACCTGTTATTTCACAGTTTGTGACCCTGCCAACAATCAGCCAGATCAGAGGCAAGAGTATGGGCAAAATTGATGTGTTTTTTCTTTTAAAATCTGGAAATATCGTAACCGACCAGCCTCCCCTGTTTGAAAGACTACCAGCCGCCACTGATATATATATATATATATATATATATATATATATATATATATATATATATATATATATATATATATGAGTGATTCCACGCTTATGGGTACTGAAATGGGGACATGAACTTATTCACCTAAAACCATTTCTTTTTTTACCATCAGGTCACAAAACATGTAATCTTTAATGAATGATATGTTAAAAGATAACTTTAATTTTCTGAGATGTAATAAAAACATATTTATATGCCAAAGTCAAGCCTATGAGTTCCAAAATGATGTCTGTTACATTACTTCTGTTACGATTGTCCATCTCGCGTCTGTTACAAATTAATTACAATCTAGCTATATACCATGTTAATCTTATTGAAAGAATGTGTATGTTTATTCTACTACACATGTTTATTAATTATATTTGCTAAAACATCACCTTCCTATGTTTCAAAAAGTAATTCTACATTGTTAAAATTGAGAATATATATGTCCACAACACTTCTGTTACGTTCTGACTTTGGCATATAAATATGTTTTTATTACATCTCAGAAAATTAAAGTTATCTTTTAACATATCATTCATTAAAGATTACATGTTTTGTGACCTGATGGTAAAAAAAGAAATGGTTTTAGGTGAATTTTTAAAAATAAGTTCATGTCCCCATTTCAGTACCCATAAGTGTGGAATCACTCATTTTATATATATATATATATATATATATATATATATATATATATATATATATATATATATATATATGTGTGTGTGTGTGTGTGTGTGTGTGTGTGTGTGCTGGTCATATAATTAGAATATCATGAAAACGTTTATTTATTTCAGTAATTCCATTCAAAAAGTGAAACTTGCATATTATATTCATTCATTACACACAGACTGATATATTTCAAGTGTTTATTTCTTTTAATTTTGATGATTATAACTGACAACTAATGAAAACCCCAAATTCAGTATCTCAGAAAATTAGAATATTGTGAAAAGGTTCAATATTGAAGACACCTGGTGCCACACTCTAATCAGCTAATTAACTCAAAACACCTGCAAAGGCCTTTAAATGGTCTCTCAGTCTAGTTCTGTAGGCGACACAATCATGGGAAGACTGCTGACTTGACAGTTGTCCAAAAGACAACCATTGACACCTTGCACAAGGAGGGCAAGACACAAAAGGTCATTGCTAAAGAGGCTGGCTGTTCACAGATCTCTGTGTCCAAGCACATTAACAGAGAGGCAAAGGGAAGGAAAAGATGTGGTAGAAAAAAAGTGTACAAGCAATAGGGATAACCGCACCCTGGAGAGGATTGTGAAACAAAACCCATTCAAAAATGTGGGGGAGATTCACAAAGAGTGGACTGCAGCTGGAGTCAGTGCTTCAAGAACCACCATGCACAGACGTATGCAAGACATGGGTTTCAGCTGTCGCATTCCTTGTGTCAAGCCACTCTTGAACAAGAGACAGCATCAGAAGCTTCTCGCCTGGGCTAAAGACAAAAAGGACTGGACTGCTGCTGAGTGGTCCAAAGTTATGTTTTCTGATGAAAGTAAATTTTGCATTTCCTTTGGAAATCAAGGTCCCAGAGTCTGGAGGAAGAGAGGAGAGGCACAGAATCCACGTTGCTTGAGGTCCAGTGTAAAGTTTCCACAGTCAGTGATGGTTTGGGGTGCCATGTCATCTGCTGGTGTTGGTCCACTGTGTTTTCTGAGGTCCAAGGTCAACACAGCCATCTACCAGGAAGTTTTAGAGCACTTCATGCTTCCTGCTGCTGACCAACTTTATGGAGATGCAGATTTCATTTTCCAACAGGACTTGGCACCTGCACACAGTGCCAAAGCTACCAGTACCTGGTTTAAGGACCATGGTATCCCTGTTCTTAATTGGCCAGTAAACTCGCCTGACCTTAACCCCATAGAAAATCTATGGGGTATTGTGAAGAGGAAGATGCGATACGCCAGACCCAACAATGCAGAAGAGCTGAAGGCCACTATCAGAGCAACCTGGGCTCTCATAAAACCTGAGCAGTGCCACAGACTGATCGACTCCATGCCACGCCGCATTGCTGCAGTAATTCAGGCAAAAGGAGCCCCAACTAAGTATTGAGTGCTGTACATGCTCATACTTTTCATGTTCATATTTTTCAGTTGGCCAACATTTCTAAAAATCCTTTTTTATATTGGTCTTAAGTAATATTCTAATTTTCTGAGATACTAAATTTGGGATTTTCATTAGTTGTCAGTTATAATTATCAACATTAAAAGAAATAAACATTTGAAATATATCAGTCTGTGTGTAATGAATGAATATAATATACAAGTTTCACTTTTTGAATGGAATTACTGAAATAAATCAACTTTTTCATGATATTCTAATTATTTGAAATCCAATCAATCCTGTGGAGGAGTAGCAATTGTCATGAAATTGCACATGAACCCTCTGTAGCCTCATCCATGGCAGGTGGCACCATCTGGTGAACAACTCTTTTTGAGTCTTCTGGGTGAGTTTCAGTGAAAATATCCTAGCAGTTTACAAACAGTAGTGTTTGATGTAATGAGTCACCCAAAATTTTCAAATGCCCATAAAATGTTAAATATGACAGGTGGCACCACTGTCTTGACAACTTTTATATAAACCAACCTGCAGAACATTCCATATGAATTTGATCAAAATCTGATCGCTCCTGTAGGAGGAGTAGCGATTTTTGTGAAATTGCACCTGACCCCTCTGTAGCCCCATCCATGGTAGGTGGTGCCATCTGGTGAACAACTCTTGTTGGAATATGTCTTTAGAGTCTTCTGGGTGGGTTTCACTGAAAATGTCCCAGCAGTTTACGAAGAGTAATGTTTAATGTGACGAGTCCATAAAATCATAAATATGACAGATGGTGCCACTATCTTGACAACTTTTTGCACACCCACCTGGGAAACATTGTATGTGAGCTTGATCGAAATCCAATCACTCCTATAGGAGGAGTAGTAATTTTTGTAAATTGTGGATAGACGAGGGCAGCACGGTGGTGTAGCGGTTAGCGCTGTCGCCTCACAGCAAGAAGGTCCGGGTTCGAGCCCCGTGGCCAGCGAGCGACTTTCTGTGCGGAGTTTGCATGTTCTCCCTGTGTCCGCGTGGGTGTGCTCCGGTTTCCCCCACAGTCCAAAGACATGCAGGTTAGGTTAACTGGTGACTCTAAATTGACCGTAGGTGTGAATGTGTGTGAATGGTTGTCTATTGCCGCTTTTCCACTACAAACGCGGCTGAGTTGGGCTGAGCCGTGCCGTGCTGAGTCGAGCTGAGCGGGGCTGTTGGAGTTGCATTTCGACTACAACCGCGCTGAACCGTGCTGGCTGGAAGTGGGTGGACACATTGGGTGGAGTTAGCGAAAGTGGGTGGACGTCAGGTGATGTCGTTAAGCAGCGCAAACAGTGACATCAGTGATCTTTTAAGCGGTAGTCTCACGACCCGAATAGTAAACAATAAACATGGAGGACATGGAGTTGTTAGTGTTGCTGGTCTTGGTGCTGTGGCTTGTTGTCACCGACAACGCCAACAGATACTGGCAAGAGCGTATAGATGAGGCGAGGCGCATAAGGCTTCAGAAATTCTCATAATTCGTAATTCTCCTTCTTCCGGGTTTGCGGTGTTTACAGATCCCAGCGCACTCGCGGGGCGTGTGTGGGCGTGTGAGGACACTCCTCCTCACCAATCAGTGCACAGGGGAGTGTCTGCTCACGCCCCCAACCTCACTCGGCTTGGTTTGGCTCGCTTCAGCCCTACCCCAAAACGGTGCGAGTTTTAGGGGCTAAGCAGGGCTGAAGCGAGCTGAGTCGTGCTGGTTTTTGGTAGTCGAAACGCGAGCCGTGTCGGGCTGAAGTGAGCTGAAGCGAGCTGAAGTGAGCTGAAAAAGGGTAGTGGAAAAGGGCCATATGTGTCAGCCCTGTGATGACCTGGCGACTTGTCCAGGGTGTACCCCGCCTTTCGCCCGTAGTCAGCTGGGATAGGCTCCAGCTTGCCTGCGACCCTGTAGAAGGATAAAGCAGCTAGAGATAATGAGATGAGATGAGTGGATAGACAATGACAGACGACGGACGGATGGACAGATGATGCGTGGTTGCATAAGCTCATCTGGTCTGGCTTTCAGCCAGATGAGCTAAAAAAAACCTACAAAGCAAAAAGATTTGATGATTCATATCTAGACACAACTTTGCTTGTCCAATTAAATGCTCTCTAGACCCATATATGCTCTGCCCCAGAAGCTCGACAGTAGCAACTCATTGGCAGAAAACATGGTTCCTCTTTGTGTTTTTGGCTGTTTGTCTTCCTGAGTACTTTTCACTGTTCTTTGAGACAAAAACAGGTGGAATTTACTTATTTTCAAGATTATGTAAATTGTATGAGTTTGCAGGTATGTGACAGGCACTAATGCACAGAAGAGGTTTTTTTACCAACTTGGAAATCTTCACTGATGAAATATGTCACTTCCTCAAGCCTGAGTGAGATTCTTTATACTGTATTATTTATACAAAGTCAGGGCTTCTCCCTGTTAATCTCTTTTCTTTCCTCCTTATTTAGCCAGTCTGCTAAGCTCCTCTAATATTTGTTTACATTCATCAAAGGGTATAGTGTGTCTTGAATGCTACTGGCTGTTGTGTAAGTCAGTCAAGCATTTCAAAATGACATCACTCTGATTTCCTATTTCAGAAGGAAAGATGTCAACATGCAAAATCAAATCACAGCTAAGAGTGATGATGATTTCATGAGGAGGCTCGAGCAAAGCTAGTTAGCAGACTAGTTTTAAAAAGTTTAAAAAGCAGTTTGTGTTACTAATGGCTGTTTTAGTGCTAGTTAACTCACTTTTCAGAACTCTCAAGCGCTCACCCTAGCGTGTTTCGTCTTCAGGAGCTCATACATTTATTTAAGTTGTGCTGATTCGAGTTTACATAGACTATGCTGAACATTACCATCTCCCAAACTTCAGGGCTTTTCACACAACCATCTTGATTTTATTCTACATTTTCAGTTGGATGTGTGTGCTTGGCTACAGTAAAAAAAAAAAAAAAAAGAGTGATGTGTTAAAACAATTGAACACACTGTCGATGTCTATGGAAGTTGTAATAGCAAGTGTCACTACTTCAAATTATTTTACTGGTCTTCAATTATATTAGTGATCAAATTTCTTTGTTAGTGAATGTAAGTCAAGGTTGTTTCATTGAAGAAGAAGAAGACTTTGTCACATGCACACTCAAGCACAGTGAAATTCATCCTCTGCAGTTAACCCATCTGAAGCAGTGAACACACGCACATGCAAGAAATGAGCACACACACATACCCAGAGCAGTGGGCAGCTATGTTAAAGCACCTGGGGAGCAGCTGGGGGTTAGGTGCCTTGCTCAAGGGCACGTCAGCCCAAGGTTGCTCCATGTTAACCAAACCGCATGTCTGTAGGGGGAAACCAGAGCACCTGGAGGAAACCCATGCAGACACAGGGAGAACATGCACACTCCACACAGAAAGGCCCCCGTCAGGCACTGGGCTCGACCCCAGAACCTTCTTGCTGTGAGGCGACAGTACTAACCACTACACCACCATGCCACCCTAAATCAACACACACACACACACACATATATATATATGCAGAGCTTTCCTCATGCCCCTAGGACCCCCCAACCCCAACTCTCCAGTTATAGTGCAGCAGTGAGTAAGATGAGTACTTTAGCAGTACTCTCTCCTTTGTTGCTTTCCATCTCTCTCACTCGCTCTCTCTTCACTGTATAACACTTAGATATTAGAGACCAGCAGATGAGGCATTTTAGGACCAGACCTTCACTGTGGTCTATGCCACTATGAAAACAATTTTAAAAAGAACAAGTTACGATGTGTAAATCATACATTTCAAAGGCTTAGCACAACAGCCAAACACCAAACCATAAAAATCACATTGTTAAATGAGCTTATTAAATCAGGCTAAAACCAGCAATAAGCGACCAACCACTAAGAAAAGCTGTAACTTTATTTAGGAATGTGCTAATGAGTTAACATTCCACATGTTAGATTTGGCACAGTTTTACACCGGATGCCCTTCCTGACTCAACCCTCTCCAATTTATCCGGGCTTGGGACCGGTACCAAGAATACGCTTATGCACCCCCAGTGGCACCAAAACAGAGAAGGAGAAAGAGAGGGGGGAGGCGTGTTACGGTAGGAGACAGCGTGAAAGATGGAAGGGAAGGAGCATAGAATTGAGAGTAGGAACACTGAATGTGGGAACATTGACTGGCAGAGCAAGAGAGTTAGCAGGTATGATGGAAAGAAGGAAGTTGGACATTTTGTGTGTGCAGGAGACGAGGTGGAAAGGAAGCAAGGCCAAGAACATTGGAGATGGATGCAAGCTGTTTTATTATGGAGTCGATGGAAAGAGAAATGGTGTTGGTATTCTGTGGTTGGTAGAAGAGAGCAACTGGACTTGCTTGAAGATTCTTGAAAATGCCCCACCCCTCATCCGAAAGGCCTCCCCAGTTCCGCCCGACCAACAGGGAGCACCAAGCATTTATCCTCTCATGGATCATCACAGAATCTGAATCAAAATGCTGATGGCTGCATCATAGGTGGCCAATAAAAGATGTCACAGACACCCACCTCTGTTCAGTGACGGTCGCTCCAGGTTGACAAAAATGAACAATCCTCTTTGGCCAAGATGTCCGCCAGCCCTCTGGAAGTCCTCCTACACTGTTGGTATTGTTTTGAGGGGAGAGTTGGTCAACAGTGTGATTGATGCGAAGAGGGTGTCAGATAGAGTGATAGACATGAAGTTGGAGATTCAAGGAGTGGTAATCAATGTTGTGTGTGCGTATGCCCCACAGGTTGGATGTGAGAATGAAGAGAAAGAGTCTTTCTGGGAAAAGATGGATGAAGTGGTAGAAAGTATACCGAGGGAGGTGTGCGTGCTGATAGGAGCAGATTTCAACGGACATGTTGGTGAGGGAAACAGAGGAGATGAGGACGTGATGGGCAGATATGGTGTAAGAGAGAGAAATGTGGAAGGGCAAATGGTGGTTGATTTCTCAAAGAGGATGAATTTGGCAATAGTCAATACATACTTTGAGAAGAAAGAGCAGCACAGGGTGACGTTTAAGAGTGGAGGAAGATCTACACAGGTGGACTGCATTATCCTGCAGAAGGGGTAGCCTGAAGAAGATTGGAGACTGTAAAGTGATGGCAGGGGAGAGTGTAGCTAGACAACATCAAGTGGTCGTGTGCAGGATGAGCTTGAAAGTGAAAAAGAGGAAGCGTGAAATAGTGGAGCCAAATATTAAGTGGTGGAAACTAAAAGAGGTTGAACATCAGAAGGAGTTTAGGGAAGAAATGAGATGAACATTCAATCTGTAAACATTTAAAACGTTCATGATTGAAAAGGAATGTCTGGCCGGCATGTGGGCATGTGAAAAGTTCGACAGGTACCTCACTGGCATGGAAACATTCAAACTAGTAACCGACCACAAGCCACTAGTGCCGCTCATCAACAGCCGCAGCCTGGACAACGTACCTGTGCGGTGTCAGCGTCTTCTCATGAGGCTGATGAGATTTAGCCCTGTGGCAGAGTATGCTCCTGGGAAAACTCTGATCATCGCAGACACACTGTCACGTAGCCCGCTGTCCATACGTGCTGAGCTGGACACTCAGAGTGACGTGGCATGTTACGTTGCTAGTGTAGTGGGGGCAATCCCTGCTAGCCAGAGCAAGATGGATGAGATCAAGATGGCAACTGCAGCTGATGCCGAACTGCAGTCACTCATCAAATTCATACGGGCGGGATGGCCAGAACACAGCTGCAAAGTGCCTGTGAGTATAAGACAATACATGCAGGTCAAAGCAGAACTGTCAGAGTACAATGGCCTGGTCCTCAGGGGATGCAGAATCGTGGTCCCACAGCTGATGAGAAAAGAGATTCTCCAGAAAATCCATGACGGGCACCAAGGACTAGCTAAATGTAGGGAAAGAGCCTGCTCATCAGTGTGGTGGCCCGGTCTCGCTACAGAGATAAACAGCCTTGTGTCATCATGCCAGGTGTGCCTCAAACAGAAAAGAACACAACAAAAAGAACCACTCATCTCTACACCACTTCCAGATCGTCCGTGGAAGAGAATCGCAATGGATTTATGTGAGTACAATCACCAGAACTACCTGGTTATCTCAGACTATTACTCCAAATTCATAGAAATACTGCACATGCCATCCGCAACCAGTACACATGTAATACTGAAGTTGAAGGCCGTCTTTGCCAGGTTTGGCATCCCAGATGAAGTAGTGACTGATAATGGGCCGCAGTTTTCTAGTACTGAGTTTCAGGAGTTCGCGAAGCAATTTGACTTCAGACACTGCACGTCCAGCCCACAGCAGGGCAATGGGCATGCAGAAAGGGCCGTGCAAACAGCCAAGAAGATCCTCAGACAAGCAGATCCAGTGATGGCCCTGATGATCTACAGGTCCACTCCGTGCTCCTCAACCGGCTACAGCCCTGCACAGCTGTTAATGGGGAGAAAGATCAGAACAATGCTCCCTATCCTGGAGAAGAATCTTCAACCAAAGTGGCCGAGCAGAGCAGCAGTGAAGGAGAAGGACGACCGAGAGAAGGCCAAGCAGGCCTACTACTACAGTCGCCGCCACGGAGCCTGACCCTTACCTGTCCTGCAGCCAGGTGATGCAGTGAGGTCCAAGTTGGACCATGAGAAATCATGGTCACGGCCAGCAGTGGTTTCGGGAGAAAGCACCACTCCGAGATCCTTCATCATCAAGACACAGCAGGGAGCTGAGCTTCGGCGGAACCGCCACCACCTTCAACCTGAGCCAGTTTCCCAGTCTTCCCGATCAGCAACCAGCGAGAACACAGGGACAGACACACACTCTGACATGACAGAGACAGTCCCCACCAGTCAGAGTGTGGCTACACCTGCAAGCCTTATGCCCGGTCAGACTGTGACCAGATCTGGACGGGTGTGCAAACCAGTCAACAGGCTTGACCTGTAGACTGAACCTATGGCCTTTGGGGGGGGTTAAAAAAAAGGGGGAAATGTGAGAAAAAAAAAAGAGTAAAATGTGAGGAAAAAAAAGAAGTAAAATGTGAGAAAAAAAGAGAAAAGTTATACTGAAATGGCATTATTGTTGTGAATGCTGATCCAAGTTCTTGTTGAGTTGTTTGTAACTGACAGTTTATATAAATGGGTTAATATTGATTTACAATGATTTACAGTAAATGTAAGGGGATTTGTTCTAAGTATAAGTAAGCAACGGGCTGTTTGTCTTAAGGGGGAATAATCCATTTTGAAGGGGGAGATGTCATATATGGTAATAGATGCGCCTGCGCATATACTGTGTCATGTACGGTAACCGGGGGAATATATACAGTGAGACACACGAGATGTGGAGCATTCCATCATAGTGTATTGTACTGTTGAGTTGACGAGTTGCGAGTAAAAGCCACAAAGACAAAACTGCCTCAGGAGTAATCCTTTACAGTTGGATGCAATTTTTGCTTTAAGAATGTTAATGGGGAAGTACAGAGAAGGCCAGAGAAAGCTACATTGTGTGTTTGTAGACCTGGAGAAGGCATACGATAGAGTGCCGAGAGATGAGTTATGGTATTGTATGAGAAAGAGTGGAGTGAATGAGAAGTATATTAGAGTGGTGCAAGACATGTATGAGAACAGTGAAACAGCAGTGAGGTGTGCAGTTGAACAACTGAATGGTTCACGGTGAAGGTGGGACTCCATCAAGGATCTGCTTTGAGTCCTTTTTTGTTTGCCATAGTGATGGATAGCTTGACGGATGAAGTGAGGCAAGAGTCACCATGGAACATGATGTTTCCAGATGATATTGTGATATGTGGTGAAAGTAGAAAGGAGGTTGAGTTGGGTTTGGAGAGATAGAGGTATGCATTGGAACGAAGAGGAATGAAGGTGAGCAGTAGCAAAACAGAATACATGTGCATCAATGAGAATGGGGACGAGAGTGTAGTGAAGATGCAAGGAGTAGATGTAAAGAAAGTTAGTGAATTCAAGTAACTGGGGTCAACTGTGCAGGAAAATGGGGGCTGCGATAGTGAGGTGAGAGAGTGCAGGCAGGGTGGAGCAGTTGGAGAAGGATTTCGGGAGTCATTTGTGATAGGAAAGTCCCAGCAAAAGTGAAAGGTAAGATGTATAAGACAGTAGTGAGACCAGCTGTGATGTATGGATTGGAGACCATACCCTTAATGAAGAGACAGGAGGCAAAGTTGGAGGCGGTGGAGTTGAGGATGTTAAGGTTTGCGATGGGAGTGACAAGGTTGGACAGGATAAGGAACGAGCACATCAGAGGGACAGCACATGTAGAGAGCTTGGGAATTAAGCTAAGAGAGATGAGACTGAGATGGTATGGGCACTTCCTGAGAAGAGATGCAGAGCATGTTGGAAGGAGAATGTTGAAGATGGGAGCTGCCAGGCAAACAAAAATGAGGAAGGCCAAAGAGGAGATACATGGATGCGGTGAGAGAGGACATGAAAGTGGCAGGTGTGGTAGAGAAGGATGCCGAAGACGGAGAAATGGAGACGAAAGATCTGCTGTGGCGACCCCTAATCGGGAGCAGCCAAAAGAAGAAGAAGACTAATGAGTTAACATAAAGCTTTACCATTTCAGTATTTGGATACATTTATTGGGTACATGCCAAGGCAGTGTATCTACATGGTTAGATACACTGCCTGGGGGAAAAAACCTCATACACTCTAATAATTTGTTGGATTATGTTTAGCTTTGGGCGGCACGGTGGTGTAGGGTTAGCACTGTGTCGCCTCACAGCAAGAAGGTCCTGGGTTCAAGCCCAGCGGTTGGTGAGGGCCTTTCTGTGCAGAGTTTGCATGTTCTCCCCATGTCTGTGTGGGTTTCTTCTGGGTGCTCTGGTTTCCCCCCACAGTCCAAAGACATGCAGGTTAGGCTAATTGGTGGCTCTAAATTGACCGTGAGTGTGAATGGTTGTTTGTCTCTCTGTCAGCCCTGCGATAATCTGGCAACTTGTCCAGGGTGTACCCCACCTCTTGCCCATAGTCAGCTGGGATAGGATCCAGCTTGCCTGCGACCCTGTAGAACAGGATAAGCAGCTACAGATATTGGATGGATGGATGTTTTGCTTTGATTATGGCACACATTCACCATGACATTATTTCAACAACCTTATGCAATATCACAACATGTATTTCCATTCAGAGCTGCATTAACTTTTTCGCCAAGATCTTGTCTTGATGACAGGAGAGTCGAACTACTCTGTAAAGTCTTCTCCAGCACATCCCAAAGACTTTCACTGTGGTTAAGGTCAGGACTCTGTAGTGACCAATTCCTGTGTGAAAATGATTCCTTGCACTTCCTGAACCACTCTTTCACAATTTGAGCCTGATGAATCCTGATATTGTCATCCTGGAATACGCCCATGCCATCAGGGAAAAACAAATCAATTGATGGGATAACCTGGTCATTCAGGTCATCAGCTGTCTTCATTTTATTTTCACATCACATTGCTGAGCCTCAACCTGACCAACTGAATCAACCCCAGACCATAACATTGCCTCCAGAGGCTTGTGTATGATGGGTTCATCGCTTCATGCGCTTCCCTTCTTACCCTGACACACCTATTGCTCTGGAATAGGGTAAATCTGGATTTATCAAACCACATGACCTTTTCCCATTGCTCCAGAGTCCAATCTTTATGCTCCCTATCAAATTGAAGCCTTTGCTTCTGATTATCTTCACTAACAAGTGGTTTTCTTATGGCCACACAGCTCTCTAGTCCCAGTCCTCTGAGTTCTCATCACATTGTGAGTGTGGAAATGCTTTTACTTTCATTATTACCAATAGCGATGAGTTCTTCTGTCAATGTTGCCAAACGTTCAAGTGATCGCTGATTACAGTCAGTCAATTTTTTTTCCAACCACACTTCTGCAAAATTTACAGTTCTCTACTATCCTCCCAGGTTTTAATAATGCATTGGGCAGTTCTTAACCCAATTCCAGTCATTTCAGCAACCTTAGTTGTTTTCTTCCTTGATGCAGGCCAATAATTTGACCTTCTGAAACACAGTAACATCTTTTCCATGAATACAGGATACATTTTCCAATATGGTTGTTTAAGAAATGAGAACCTACTCACTGCATCACTTAGGGTTAAAAGAATTGTTGCCAGGTGAAACACATTAATCACTACAGTAATTATCCAATCTCCAATCAAATGCTCTTTTGTATTTGCTTATTTAAATCCAAAAGGCGACTTTTTTATTTTTTGGTCAGGCAGTGGAGTTTGTTGATCTGTCAGCTGTCTAACAGTTAGACTCTAACTAAGCATCTTAGTTCCAGTGAAGAGAAATAGCCCCCAAGCATAACTACGTCATCACTTGTTTACCACGATACATTGTGGGGGATAGCCGGGGTCGGTAGTTAAGCGATATGATGGATGTCAGATTAATTTTACATGAGAGCAATGTGAGAAGAGTGATTTTGCCATGCTCTGTTCCAGAAGACAATGAAATTGGTGATTTAAAGAGGTGGATAACATGTTGAGGGTTTACAGCAGGAAAATTGGAATCCAAATCAAGCTTGGTGAAAAGGTAAGAGTCTAGACCAGGTCTACCACACTGTACAACAACAACATCAAATCTCAGAATGTCTTATTTCTGAGGATGTATTTTACACCAGCTAAACTTTATTGAGAAAACAAATCTATCTGAATTTCGGGAATTGGCGAGGAGCAGCACTCTTACGGGGGATTCGTGGGCAAATAATGGTCCAAGTGATAAATGAGTGATTAGTTAAATAAAACTTGGTATCAGGAAACATTACCAAAAAAAAACACCTTTGGAAACTTGCTGATCTGCCATGTTATGTTCAGTATAAATGCATTTTCTTCAATAAGTGCCGCAAGTGAGGTACACTGAACATTTATACATACCCAAAAGAGAAACCTTTGTGGTTTGGGAGTTTTATCAGTCTGACAGGCTCATTCGGCTGCCAAGTGCTTCGGCACATTGAGAGGCAAAGGCCGAAGAATGCTTCTTTGGAATATCACTAGTTTCAGATGATGAACAGTGTCGATTGTTATAATCTTCTATAACCGAAGGCCATTCTGCAGCCCATGGAAATATTGCTGGGTCACAGTTTAAGTACGTCTTTTTCCTACCAGAGAAATGTAAGCTACAAACACTTGTCCATTTTGATTCAGTTTGAAGGTTTTCGTTGCAGATTAAACTTATCCATTTCTTTCTTCTCTTCTTCTCGACTGGCAGCTGATAAAAACTCAAATCAGGTTTTCTCTTTGTTGTGGAGACACAGTAAGTCACAGAGCAATTCATTTTAGGCGTGGTTAAAACTGGTTAGACAGAACAATGCAGTGTTTAACAAAGGCGAAAGTAAACAATACGGTGGAGCTGACCCCAAGTGTCACCCATAATGCATTGCAGTAAACAAGCGATGACGTAGTTATGGGTTAGGGTCATTGACCTATAGTATACAAAGACATTCTATACAATTGTATGCTTCCAACTTAATGGTAACAGCTTGGGGATGACCTAAATATGGGTGTGATAGTCAGGTGTCCACAAATCTTTGGCCATATAGTGTACAGAAAGCATTATACTTCTATGAAATAGTCTATTTTATTCTATGCTGTATTTATATTGTCATGTTCATGTCTGACCATGTACTTTTGTTATGATCCTAGTCTTGTCTCTGCTGCTGTCCTGTGTTTGGTATATTTCTTGATGGTGTTTCGTTGTCCTGCATAAAGGCCTTGATTAATTTTAGT
The DNA here is from genome assembly GCF_027579695.1 of Neoarius graeffei. Lineage (NCBI taxonomy): Eukaryota > Metazoa > Chordata > Actinopteri > Siluriformes > Ariidae > Neoarius > Neoarius graeffei. The sequence continues at coordinate 76,012,902 of NC_083569.1, read as the reverse complement.
CTTTGTCTTTATACTGTGTTGTGTTATAGTTTCATTGCTCTCTTGTGTGTTTTGAATCCTTGTTTTCACAATACTTTGTTTCATGTCTCGTACCTGTCTAGTATTTCCTGGTTTTGACCTTCACATATTTTACCCTCACATATGAATTATCTTTGATGATGTCTGCCTGTAATTTGATCCCTGCCTGGAGTTATGACAGTCAGTCCCGGATTTAGCTCAATCAACTGCATGCTGATTTTACACACTCGTCCTGCTTCTAGGTGCACATTACACTTGCGTCCAATAACATTTCTATCAGAAAATTGTCCAAATACCTAGATGTTACATATTGCTACTATAAATGAAACTGACATCTCTCTCACCCCAGATTTTTTTTTTCGTTTTCATTTGTATGCTCATAGTTTATTTCAATTCTGCTTTAGCTATTCCAGCCAAATGGGTGTGAATGTGTTTTTCCCTTTGCAGTCATGGTTGTCATTTTTATGACTCCAAGAATAAATGCATTGGCAGAGGATTACTCTGAGTGTGCATTGATGGTATACAGAAGTGTATTTACTGCTAAATACAAAGACTACTTCTTGATTCATTTCTCTCTCTCTCTCTCTTTGGTTCAGTGTCAGTGGAGGAGAGACATCAGTAATGGTTATATGTTAACACTAGACAGAAATTGGTCACATCATTACAGGTTAAGTTTTTCCACCAACGAGGTTGTTGTTTAAATTTCTGCATGGAAGCATGCATATGTTTTGAAAATGAAAATCCATGTAAATATAATAGAGTACATGTACACAAGGGTGTAGGTGTGTGCCTGGATACTCATGGTGCATTTTCATTTCTTCTCAATGACTTTCCATTCTTTGAATCAATGCTTCTACACAGTGGGAGGGGGAGGAATATGCTTGCTTGCTTAGAGAAAGAGCAAATGAAGTGAAGAAAGGCAGACTGAAGGAGAGATGTTTGGGTGGGTGGTTGGGGGTGGTAAGAGGGATCCCATCTGGTGTTGTGGACTTGCAACACCAACCACTTGTACAGGAGGGACAGAGCAGGCTATACTTCCTGAGGAGGCTGCGGTCCTTTAACATCTGCAGGAAGCTCCTGTGGATATTCTATCAGTCCATGGTCGCCAGTGTCCTGTTTTACACTGTGGTGTGCTGGGGGGGCAGCACATCCAAGAAGGGCACATCCAGGCTGGACAAACTGATCAGGCAGGATGGCTCTGTGGTCAGCATAAAGCTGGACTCTCTGTTGACGGTGGCAAAGAAGAGGACTATGGACAAACTACTGAACATCATCAGCAACCAGAGGAGCCTGTTCAGTGACAGAATGCTCCTTTCCAAGTGCAGGACTAACAGACTTAAAAACTCCTTTGTCCCTCATGCCATCAGACTGTACAACTCCTCTCTGGGGGGGAGGAGGGGTAACAGAGGACAGGAAGGAGCAGTAGCCTAGCCTAACAATAAGCAATACCGGACAATGTGCAATATAATGTGCAATATCTCTCCTGCTAGCTTCCCCCCATATCTTATTCTTTTTAATATTTGTATATGTAAATATATAATTTAATTTATCTAGAAGTTTTTCTCTATTTTCTATTCTCTGTTTATCCTGTAATGATGCTGCTGGAATTTTAATTTCCCTGAGGGAACCTGCCCAAAGGGATCAATAAAGTTCTGTCTAATCTAATCTAATCTAATCTAATCTAATCTAATCTAATCTAATCTAATCTCTGAATTCAGGATGTCTGGCATACGCAGACACACACTAACCCTGTGCTGGCTTGAAAATACACTCCTCCACATAAAGCAAATGTAAAGAACCAGAGAGACAGAGAGAGAAAGAGAGAGAGAGAGAGAGACTGACTATTCAAATATGTTTTTCCTATGTGCATCTGTAGTATACAGTATATGATTACCATGAACAATAATTTCAACACTTTTTCTCCACACTAAAAATAAATAAATAAATCATTTTTAAAAAAGAAAAAAATCTCCAGGCTCCCCAGTTGCATCCTTAGCTCAGGTTCCTATCTGTGTTTGGCTATCTTCTCATGTCCTTGTGGGTTTCCTCAGTTTTCTCTTTTTTCCTCCCACTCTCTATGCCTATGATCCCCCAGCTCTGCACCTTTACCTAAGAAAAAAGCTATTTAATAAAATGCAGGGGCATTACCTGCATGCCCTGCAGGTAAGTCATGACTGTTCCCACCTGCACCAGCAAACGGCTTGTATGTGTGTTTTCCTTTCTGTAGATGATGTGAACCTGAGAAAGACAGAGTTGGTAGACCTCAGTATGTTGATGTAAATGGTGATTTTTCTCAACATACTGAAGTAAAGCTTGGTGTTCCACAAGGTTCTGTCTTAGGCCCACTGCTTTTTATGTTGCCTCTGGGTGATATTATTCGTAAGCATGGTATTAGTTTCCACTGTTATGCTGATGACACACAGCTGTCTCATCTCATCTCATCTCATCTCATCTCATCTCATCTCATCTCATCTCATCTCATCTCATCTCATTATCTCTAGCCGCTTTATCCTGTTCTACAGGGTTGCAGGCAAGCTGGAGCCTATCCCAGCTGACTATGGGTGAAAGGCGGGGTACACCCTGGACAAGTCGCCAGGTCATCACAGGGCTGACACATAGACACAGACAACCATTCACACTCACATTCACACCTACGGTCAATTTAGAGTCACCAGTTAACCTAATCTGCATGTCTTTGGACTGTGGGGGAAACCAAAGCACCCAGAGGAAACCCACGCAGACACGGGGAGAACATGCAAACTCTGCACAGAAAGGCCCTCGCTGGCCACGGGGCTCAAACCCGGACCTTCTTGCTGTGAGGCGACAGTGCTAACTACTACACCACTGTGCCGCCTACACACAGCTGTATATTTCTGCAAAACTTGATGAGAGACACCAGCTTAATAGAATTGAGGAATGTGTAAAGGACATTAGACACTGGATGCTTATTAACTTTCCTCTGCTTAACTCTGACAAGACAGAAGTACTTGTACTAGGATCACATGCAGCTAGAAGTAAGTTTTCTGATTACATGGTAACTCTGGATGGCCTTGTTTCTTCATGTGCAGCAGTAAAAGACCTCGGGGTGATTATTGACCCCAGTCTTTCATTTGAAACTTATTATCGATAACATTACCTGGATAGCTTTCTTTCATGTGTAAAGGACATTAGACACTGGATGCTTATTAACTTTCCTCTGCTTAACTCTGACAAGACAGAAGTACTTGTACTAGGATCACATGCAGCTAGAAGTAAGTTTTCTGATTACATGGTAACTCTGGATGGCCTTGTTTCTTCACGTGCAGCAGTAAAAGACCTCGGGGTGATTATTGACCCCAGTCTTTCATTTGAAACTTATTATCGATAACATTACCTGGATAGCTTTCTTTCATCTCAGAAATATTGCTAAGGTAAGAAATGTAATGTCACTACACAACGCAAAAAAAATAGCTCATGCTTTCGTTACTTCCAGGTTGGATTATTGTAATGCCTTACTGTCTGGATGTTCCAATAAGTGCAACCAGATGCAGCAGCAAGAGTCCTTACTAGAACTAGAAAATATGACCCCATCACCCTTGTCATATCCACACTGCATTGGCTCCCAATCAAATTTCATATTGATTATAAAATATTATTATTGACCTTTCACGCACTGAATGGTCTCACGCCATAGTACCTGAGTGAACTTCTGGTCCTTTATGATCCACCATGCCTACTTAGATCAAAAGGTGCAGGCTATCTGTTGGTACCTCGTATAGTGAAGGCTACATCAGGGGGCAGTGCCTTTTCTTACATAGCCCCACAGTTATGGAACAGCCTTCCAAGTAATGTTTGGGAATCAGACACAGTCTCAGCGTTTAAGTCTAGGCAGAAAACATATCTGTTTAGTCAAGCTTTTTATTAATAGTGTTTATGAGGTAAAGGAGTAGATCTGGAGGGTCCTCAGGCATAGAGAGTTTTGGGAAACTGGGATGTATGGATGCTGTCAGTCCCCACTCGCTTGCTCACTCGAGTTTGTTGATGGTGTAGTGGCCGGCTGCTTTATGTCCCGGGGCTCCCTCATGCCTGTGTTACCTTTTGGCTCTCCCCTTTTAGTTATGCTGTCATAGTTAGTGTTGCCAGAGTCCCTGCTTGTGCTCAGTGAAAAATGTATACTGTTCCTACTCATCAGGTGACATTGGGCATACCTAACAACTTGTGTCAACTCAAGTTTCCATCAATGAAGAGTTATAACATCAACAAAACAGACTTCATGTTAAAATTTTTAAAAATGTTATCATCATGTTGTCTTTTATCACCTGGATGAGGATGGGTTCCCTTTTGAGTTTGGTTCCTCTCGAGGTTTCTTCCTCATGTTATCTGAGGGAGTTTTTCCTTGCCACTGTCGCCACAGGCTTGCTCATTGGGAATAGATTAGAGATACAATTAGCTGATGTTTAAAGTCATTAAAATTCTGTAAAGCTGCTTTGCGACAATGTCTATTGTTAAAAGCGTTATAAAAATAAACTTGACTTGTCCTGCTTGAACTTAAATAATTTGTTTAAAGAAATTAAAGACAAAACCTGAAGCTCCAGGAAAAGACACAATGCCTGAGTCCCAATCACTAACTGGAAGGCTGTTCCAAAACTCTGGGGATTTGTAGGAAAAATGTCTACCCCTACTGTAGTTTGTATTATGCTGGGAACTGAAGAAAAAATATATAATTCAACTATCACCTGGCTGTCATCCAGAAGAGGATAGGTTCCCTTTTGAATCAGGTACCTCTCATGGTTTCTTTCTAATGTTCTCTTTTCTTGCCACTGCCACCTCTGGCTTGCTCATTAGGGATCTAAATCTACATCCGGATTTCTGTAAAGCTGCTTTGTGACAATGACTAGGTCTGAAAAAAAGTCAATGAAGGTCTTTGATTCAGATCAAATGCTTCCCAAAAAGAAAGGAAGTAGGAAGCTTACGACTGCTTTTCTTCAAGGAAGACTGCAGTATAGAAAGCTGACACGTGCTGAAAATGAGGGAATTAAACCCATCCAGAAGAGAGCCCTTTTTCTGTGATCTCATACAACGTTCTTTTGCCATCCTGCTCCAGCCTCATCTATCTCAGCGGCACACACTGTGTTGTGTGATGGCACATAATCTGAAAAGTAAACTGATTCAGTTTGAAAAATAAACATCCACTTGGTGTAACTAAAGAGAAGATCAGATTCTAAGATTTGTGTCCTACACATTTCTTATGGTTTACATTAAAATCAACAATAACTGACAATTTTTCACCAAAAGCATGGATTATTAGCAGGCAGTTTGGAGATAAATAGGCTGCTTTGGCACTGAGAGTGCATTTGGCAGAGCAGCATAAAGCCAGATTCAGATTTCACACACACACAATATTGACTTCGGTGCTGGTGTTAATACTGACAAAATTACCATTTTTATCAAATCTGGCATTTCATGGATTGAAAATGGTTCAAAATGGCATCTACTGGTTAAAAACATCTTGAACATTGCAAGGCTGATGCTGATGGCGAGAAGGCCGTTTGGTACTTCCCTAGGCCATGAATTTTTATTAAAAAGAAAAAATATATTAATACCCTCTGATAAAATAATAATAAGAATAAGTTCAAATTATATGGCACCTTTCTCACACCCAAGGTCGCTTTATAATTAGAGAGAGAGGAAAAAAAGTCCACCAAAAGAGCGTCAGGATGTAATTCCAGTGATGTAGCTGCCCACAGTCCCACTAAAAGGCGCACGAAGGCCTGCACAGCCACCGTGACACCACCGGGCAACATCACCTGGAACACCGCACCATGGATCCACAAAGTGAGCACCGAAGCACTGCCACACAGAGCGCTGGACAACCTTGATGTTGAAAAGAACAACAAGCTCACTGCAATCCACAGCAAGGAGCACAGGCATCACCCATAGCGGACCAAGGCCTGAAGGGAACTGATACCCAAAACTAGGTCCGGAGCTACACCACAACTGGCGGACAAAATATTCAAACAAAGAACAAACATCAAACCATAGAATCACAAAAATAAAAACAAAGGGGAAAAAATAAAAAGCTCTGGTGAGAAGCGGCAGCCAAAATGCACACAGCGTACTCTCATCTGGAAACAGAAACAGAAAATAAGAAATAAAAAATAAAGATCAGAAGTGGGAGGCCCTCCTCCCCCAGCCCCCGCTCTTGAGTGGGAGTCTATGAAACCATGCTCATTTTCAAATATATGCTCATCAAGACATAATTCACAAGAGTTTATGCTCTTTCCCCACACTTCCTCCCTCTTCAGCTTCCCCACGCACCCACACACACGTGCACATACACACGCGCACACACACTTTGTAACATTTTTTAGAGGCCCCCATGGGGGCTCTATATGTATATTCACTTTCAAAAATGCTTATCACCAAACTCCAGGAAATACTAAGGCGTGGGACATATATTAATGGGTGCAGACATATTCGGAATGCCCTTTTCTCAACCTGGCAACAGTTTGGCAACAAACTGTCAACATATAATATCAGAAAACTGACTTTTACTCCATCAACCAGTCTTCGTCACCACACATTTGGAAAGAGATTCACTTGCGTGGATTCGTGACCATTCTTGTCACCAAACTCCAGGAAATACTAAGGCGTGGGGTGAGCATTAATGGGTGGAAATATATAGGGGATGCCCTTTTCTCAACCTGGCTACAGTTTAGATACAATCTGTCAACATTTCATATGAGAAAAGTGACTTTTATTTAATGAACCGGGCATCTATCCAGCCACCATTGCAGTGGCTGAACTGGCTGGATTTCTTTGAGAATGTATTCCATTCGTGTTCTCATTTAACATGTTGGGGATTATTTCTGCTGAAATGCCAAAAATGCCTTGAAAAAACTTGAAATATGAAACAGTTGATACAGTGGATATAAAAAGTGTACACACCCCGTTAAAATGATAGGTTTCTCTGATGGAAAAAAATGAGACCTCAATAAATAATTTCAAAAATTTTCCCACCTTTAATGTGACCTATAACCTGTATGATTCAATTGAAAAACAAACAAATCTGTTGGGGGGGGGGGAACATAAAAAATAAAAAACATACAATAAGCTGGTTGCATAAGTGTGTGCATCCTTAAACTAATACTTTGTTGAAACACCTTTTGATTTAATTACAGCATTCAGTCTTTTTGGGTTCACACCTGCCATCAATTAAAATGACTCTCATTAACCCCAAATAAAGTTCAGACATTTCCTCAGTTGCATCCTCCAGCAAAAGCCAGGGTTCACAGAGAGCTTACAAAGCATCAGAGGGATCTCATTGTTGAAAGGTATCAGTCAGGAGAAGGGTACAAAAACATTTCCACAGCATTAGATATACCATGGAGCACAGTGAAGGCAGTCATCAAGAAGTGGAGAAAATATGGGACAACAGTGACATTACTGAGAACTGGATGTCCCTCCAAAATTGATGAAAAGACAAGACGAAAACTGGTCAGGGAGGCTGTCAAGAGGTCTACAGCAACACTAAAGGAGGTGCAGGAATTTCTGGCAAGTACTGGTTGTGTATTACATGTGACAACAATCTCCCGTATTCTCCATATGTCTGGACTATGAGGTAGGGTCAAAGAAAAACATCCAGGCCAGGCTAAATTTTGCAAAAAAAAATACAATCAACTCTCCCAAAAGCATGTGGGAAAATGTGTGATGATATGATGAAACCAAGGTTGAACTTTTTGGCCACAATTCCAAAAGGTATGTTTGATGCAAAAACAACACTGCGCATCACCAAAAGAACACCATACCCAAGGTGAAGCATGGTGGTGGCAGCATCATGTTTTGGGGTTGTTTTTCTTCAGCTGGAACAGGGGCTTTAGTCAAGGTGGAGGGAATTATGGGCAGTTCTAAATATCAGTCAATTTTAGCCCAAAACCTTCAGGTGTCTGCTTGAAAGATGAAGATGAATTTCATTTTTCAGCATGACAATGACCCCAAAACAGTTTTGGAATGGCCCAGCCAGAGCCCAGACCTAAATCCAATTGAAGATCTGTAGGGTGACCTGAAGAGGGCTGTGCACAAGAGATGCCCTCGCAATCTGACAGATTTGGAGCGCTTTTGCAAGGAAGAGTGGGCAATTATTGCCAAGTCTAGATGTGGCAGGCTGATAGACTCCTACCCAAAAAGACTGAATGCTGTAATTAAATCAAAAGGTGCTTCAACAAATTATTAGTTTAAGGGTGTGCATACTTATGCAACCAGCTTATTATACTTTTTTTATGTTTTTCCTCCTGACAGATTTGTTTGTTTTTCAATTGAGTTGTACAGGTTATAGGTCACATTAAAGGTGGGAAAAGTTTTGAAATTATTTATCGTGGTCTTTTTTTTTTTACATCAGAAAAACCTATCATTTTAATGGGGTGTGTACACTTTTTACCGTATATCCACTGTATTTCTCTTACATTGTGCATGCTCTGCATCATAATGTAATGCTCTGGATCTCATTGACACTCTGTAATTATAAAGCTAATGGCATACGTTGTACAATAAATCGACAGTATAGACTGGCCTCCTGTCTTTGGCCTCCTCTGATGTAGAGCCCTGCAATCCCGCGGGGGTCCCGCGAGACTCGCGGGACCCGCCGCAAAGCAGTGTAGCGCGGGACAAATATTGAAAGCTCATCGCGGGCACAAGTGTGCACATATGCGGCGCGGGTGGGAGCGGTGATAAGCCGCAGTCCCGCTAACTAAAAACGTGCTTGAAATAAGATTTATAAATTATGAATTTATGTCTATCATACATAAATTGTGCCAGATATTTTATTAGGCATTAATAAAACATTTTAAAATGCCTAAATTTGCAGAAAAAGTCAGATTGAGTGAAAAATAGCATTTTAAACTTGCCGTTGATCACTCTTATGATTCGCAGCTCATACTCAACTAACAAGAGAACTATGAATAAATTGATTTACTTGTTGTTTTAGTCTACAACTTTAATCAGAGAGACATGTTACACAGTGACGGTAGGCTTGACTCAATGCTATCCCAGAAATCCTTCCTGTAATATGCAAATTTGGCCGCCTCTGATTGGACAGCCAAATTTGCATATTACAGGAAGGATTTCTGGGATAGCATTGAGTCAAGCCTACCGTCACTGTGTAACCTGTCTCTCTGATTAAAGTTGTAGACTAACGCAAGCAGGAAATCAATTCACTTTTTTTTTTTTTTTACTAGCTCTGCTTTGTAATTAAAAGAAAAATAAAAAAGAACACTATTAGTACAGGGAGTGGGGCACCATCACGCTGTGTCAAGACAAGAACTTTCGTGAGAAACAATGCGAACGTCTGCATCATGCGGGCGGGAGCGGGACTGAAAATCATAATTTTTTTGTGGGCGGGAGCTGGACTGAAAATCATAATTCTTTGCGGGCGGGACTGAAAAATCTGACCCGCGCAGACCTCTACTCTGATGCTTCCATGCTTTCTATGGTGAAAATGGCAAAGAAATATGACAGGTCAGCAGACTGATCTGCTTTTTATTTTTCTTTGAATGCCATAATAAGCTTTTTGACAGAAAGTGTGATTAAACTTACAGAAAAAAAAATCATAGAAAAATCTAGGTAACTGACCATTCATGACAACTGCATGACCACCTACAAAAATGCTGTCGGGAGGGGCCTCGTGTTCCTTGAACACATTTCTAGTTAAAATTACAGTGAATCAAAAAACTACTGAATCTGACCCTACGAATTATGTATGATTGATCTAGATTGTTTTCAGTGACACCTCTGTACACTATTGGCCCTTTTCCACTACCCTTTTTCAGCTCACTTCAGCTCGCTTCAGCTCACTTCAGCCCGACACGGCTCGCGTTTCGACTACCAAAAACCAGCACGACTCAGCTCGTTTCAGCCCTGCTTAGCCCCTAAAACTCGCACCGTTTTGGAGTGGGGCTGAAGCGAGCCAAACTGTGCCGAGTGAGGTTGGGGGCGTGAGCAGACACTCCCCTGTGCACTGATTGGTGAGGAGGAGTGTCCTCACATGCCCACACACGCCCCGCGAGCGCGCTGGGATCTGTAAACACCGCAAACCCGGAAGGAGAATAATTACGAATTACGAGAATTTCTGAAGCCTTATGCGCCTCGCCTCATCTATACGCTCTTGCCAGTATCTGTTGGCGTTGTCGGTGACAACAAGCCACAGCACCAAGACCAGCAACACTAACGACTCCATGTCCTCCATGTTTATTGTTTACTATTCGGGTCGTGAAACTACCGCTTAAAAGCTCACTGAATCAGTGACGTACAGAGCATCGTGGACGAGTTCGCGGAGCGCAAGGCTCGTCATATGCCCTTCAAATAATGCGCGCAGTAGGCTATTGATGTTTTATTATGAGCCATGTACAGTATGTCGCCTAATGTTTTTTTGTTTCTGAGTTACATGTTCGTTTGAAGGACTTAATGTACTAAATAACATAGTTGCACCCCGTGGTGTTGAAATTGGTAAACACAGTGCATTCAGTGAGGTTTGCACCGCCCTCCTTTTATTTCTGACTCTTCCTGTCACCGTTGCAACCTCTGAGCGCTCATTCGTATGCCCTTCAAATAATGTGCGCAGTATAGGCTATTGATGTTTTATTATGAGCCATGTACAGTATCCTAATGTTTTTTGTTTCTGAGTTACATGTTCGTTTGAAGGACTTGATGTACTAAATAACATAGTTGCACCCGGTAGTGTTGAAATTGGTAAACACCGCAGTTGCGGACATTTTGTAGCCTAAAATGATGTTATGATAAGCTTTAATAAAGGGCCCGGTCATTTGCCCCGCCCCCGGCCCGGCTCTGACTTGTTCCGCCACTGTCACTGATGTCACTGTTTGCGCTGCTTAACGACATCACGTGACATCCACCCACTTTCGCTAACTCCACCCAATGTGTCCACCCACTTCCAGCCAGCACGGTTCAGCGCGGTTGTAGTCGAAATGCAACTCCAACAGCCCCGCTCAGCTCGACTCAGCTCGACTCAGCACGGCACGGCTCAGCCGCGTTTGTAGTGGAAAAGCGGCATATGTCTTGAATCCTACCCTTGGATCTGAGAACAAAGTATCGGGTTTCGACATGACTCCAAACTATCTCTCCAGAATGTTCAAGCTGAAATCTGCAGTATCACAACACGTAACATGAAGCACAACAACTTTGGCTTCCTCCTGCTCATCTAGACATCAGATCACTGGCTTACATTGGACCAACAACCTACAATAACATCCCATCAAGAATCGGGATCATGGCCACCACGGGCGATTGCTCTAAGACAACGAGGGAGGCTCAGCCTCCTCTAAAAATGACGAACATCGTGTAGGATGAATTGCGCTAGGCTTATGTTATAGCCGACCTTATAACATTGCTATTTCAGATCCGGAATCATAGAAATATATGTGCTCAACCCACTACAGTGCAAAATCATTCCCTTATAACTTTAAAGTGTGCGTGAGTTTTTCCCCCTTGTGACAGCGCGATGCAGCGCAGCCTCAGTGCACTTCAATGGCATTTGGGAGCTCTGCACTTTTCAATCTCAAAATGCAAGATGGTTATTGGACAAATACTGTGAAAATGCCCGCCTACGGACTCCGAGCCTCATATGGGAGGGACATGGCAGTTTCCGCAAGAAGACTGGTGATTGGTGAAAGCGGCCGGATATTTTCTTTGATTGACAGCTCGTTTCAACTATAGACAGGCAGCAGTGAATTTCAGTTCAGTCCCATGCGGATTCGCAAGTTCTGTGGTGTATTGTAAGAGATCAGCTTACATTTCGATTTCATTCATTACATACGGTTTCTACCAGCTTTTTTAGTTTGTATATATTTTCATTGTAAATAAAGTGTAAATATAGTGTTGTCAAGTTTGCTATCTTAGTTCCAGAAATTTCGTTTATTTGAGTGACTGAACTTGAACTTGAGGGGGCTAGTCAGCTAGCAAGAAAGCTGCGCATGGATGCCAAGCATTGCTGATTTAATTTTGGCGAAGCCATTTGCCAGTCTTCCATTTTGCCAGAGGAAAAAATTAAAATTAAAGAGCAGGGTAGACCAACGCCTCAAATTGACTTGGTGAAAAAGGTAGGGAATAATACTCGTTCCTTTCAGCTCTCCTGGTACAAGAAAGTGAATTGGCTAACAGCAAGTGACCCACATCAACAACAGTAAATAGGCTACTTTAGTAATATGTCATGGATGGACCAAAAATATAGAATCTATTTAAAATGTTTATGTTGAGTATATCAGTGGTTCTCAAACTTTTTTCACCAAGTACCACCTCAGAAAATACTTGGCTCTCCAAGTACCACCATAATGACCAACATTAAAATACAGTAGCATAGTAGGTCTAAGTATTCATTAAAAACAAGGCAGAGGTTTTATTTAACAAGTATATTTTATATTGTTGGCCACTGTAACATTACGCACAGTACTTTGAACAGTACTGCCATGCTCCTGGATGAACTTGTTCAGTAACTGGAATATTTGCTCTGATGTAGTTCTGGTCTCCAGTGATTTACAGAACATACGAGCGCCACACCGTCATATTCATATCTCACATAAACCAATAAATTGGCCAAATCTGCAACATCTGTAGTCTCATCAAGCTGTATGGCAAAATATCTACTGTTCTTAATGCGCTCAATCAGCGTCTTTTTAACATTGTCAGCCATGTCGTTTATTCTCCTTGACACGGTGTCATTTGAAAGCGGCACCAAGTTTAACTCTCTGGCAGCTTTCTCTCCACACATGATACATGTCATCTCTTTGGCTAATGGCAAACACAGCAGTTCCCCGATTGTGTGCGGCTTACTGGCTCTGGCGATCAGGAGACTGGCATGATATGAAGCTTCCTGTGCTTTGGCTACAGGTGTACCATAGGACAGAATGGTGGACTTGGACTGCTTCAGTTCATCACATTTTCGTAAAAAAAATCCATTGGTTTGTCCTTTAGTGCTGTGTGTTTGGTTGTAAGATGCCGTTTGAGATGCGATGGTTTCATGGACTCATTGCTCAGAACGTCCCTGCATACAACACACTGCGGCCTGGGCAGCTCCTCTGTCCCGCTCCAAATGAATCCCAGTTTTATGTATTTTTCGTCATACTTCCTCCTCACTGGTTTCTGCCGTTTGCTAGCAGTTCTGGGGCTGGTTTTGCCACTGTCGTTAGCATCTGCACTCGGCTCACACACGTCCTCTTCAATTCTCCCTCTCTCCTGATCCACGCTTGCATTCGCGGATTTAAGCCACGACAGTAATTTTGTTGTACTCATCATAATTAGCAAAGCCACCTCCACCTTTTCCCATCACAGCCTAGTCTACCAAGGGCGGATAATCGTCTGTCAGCGGAACTGGCGGGAATGCGTACGTACGCTACGTATGGCTACCCAGAAGCACTTGCAAACTTTTTAAAATTATTAACTTAATTTGTATTTCCTTTCATTTTCTTGTTATCGGTTGATAAGATATTTTCATCCATTCGGATATTATGGATAGTATTTCACTTTTTTTTTAAATTTATATTTAATTAAGTGATTCTTTGGCGTACCACTAGTGGTACACGTACCACAGTTTGAGAATCCCTGGAGTATATTATCTCATCTCATTATCTCTAGCCACTTTATCCTTCTACAGGGTCACAGGCAAGCTGGAGCCTATCCCAGCTGACTACAGGCGAAAGGCGGGGTACACCCTGGACAAGTCGCCAGGTCATCACAGGGCTGACACATAGACACCTCACATTCACATTCACTCACATTCACACCTACGGTCAATTTAGAGTCACCAGTTAACCTAACCTGCATGTCTTTGGGGGAAACCGGAGCACCCGGAGGAAACCCACGCGGACACGGGGAGAACATGCAAACTCCACACAGAAAGGCCCTCGCCGGCCCCGGGGCTCGAACCCAGGACCTTCTTGCTGTGAGGCGACAGCGCTAACCACTACACCACCGTGCCGCCGGAGTATATTATATTGGAATATATATTTTTCTGGATATGAATTAAACACAGCTACAATTTGGAAAACATTTTTAAACAAAAACACAGCCGAGAACATTTCACACTACAGACCTGGATTAAAAGTGAAGGGTTATCAAAATTGTCAATAAAAGATTTCTCAGTCAAAATAAGTAAAATATAGGGAAAGTGTCATTGAATGAAATGTGTGGCACCCAGCTCTACTGCTGAGGTTCCTGACAAAGAGCTGCTTTCAATAATGATAAATTTTTAAACAACATGCCACAATTTTAAAATATAAAATGTTAAAATATACCCCTCCCCCCAACACCACCATCATGTATATTGGACAGTAGGCTAATGGGCCAAAAGAACCTGTTATTTCACAGTTTGTGACGCTGCCAACAATCAGCCAGATCAGAGGCAAGAGTATGGGCAAAATTGATGTTTTTTCTTTTAAAATCTGGAAATATCGTAACCGACCAGCCTCCCCTGTTTGAAAGACTACCAGCCGCCACTGATGACCACTAACCTCAACAAGTTTAAACAGCTTATATAGGAACACTTCCTCCAACAAATATGCTAAATACTGACAAAAAAAAACTTTACATATTCTGTGGAATGTCTTGTGGAAACATGTGAACTACGTGTGTGTGTGGGGGGGGGGATGTATTATTTTAACAGTTCGTACTGGAGGCTTTTGATCAAAATACTTAAAATCAACATTTTTAAAAAATTATTATTAATTAACCAGGTTTCTACACTGATATGTATTTGGACTGATCTAGTTAATAGTTATCTTTGGACCTATTTAACCGATATATTTTTGTCTAATATTGTATTGATTTTAGTTTTTTAATACTGTAGTTTAGTTTTACTAGAAGGCCCAGTGTGAGATTAGCATGAGCTAAACTGGTTTATTAATCTTCTGAAAAAAAAAAAAAAAATATATATATATATATATATATATATATATATATATATATATATATATATATATATTTTTTTTTTTTTTTTTTTTTTTTTTTTTTAAATGATACAGTGGGTGGAGTTAGGCTCAGAGCTGGGGGTGAAGTTACATTTTAATGACTATTCTATATATTTCGTTTGGTCTGAGGCAACAGTGATTAAACTGTAATAAAACATAAGAAACTCCAGGTGCTCACAAACTTTTTACTTGCAGTGTATTTTTTTTCTTACTTGCTCTTAGCTATAATTTGTTCTTGGGAACAGGGTCTGCTGAAGGACAAAGTGAAAAGTAATTATTTCTTGTACAGTCCATATATTTTGAACGAGCCCATTACTGTGCCCTTTGGTATATCCTATGGCAACGCCACCTCTGTAACAAGGGAATCAATACCAGCCTCTGTCCTAATGACTACTCTGTAATACAGCATAAATAAACAAGGTCAGAGTGAGGCCAAAAGCAGAGCTGAGGGTAATTGTGGAAACAACTGCAAGTTAATGATGAGAATAATGTCACATTCCAGCTTTGCTTCGTGAATTTATTTGAAGAGAACTTACAGAGACAACCCCAGTTAATTATGACTTACTGCAAATCCACTAAATCATATTATTATATCTACTAAACCATAAATGTCCTATGATGGACAGGAGTCCCACCCAACATGACAAAGTGCTTACTGAAGATGGATGAATGTACCATGTAACTTATGATAACAGTGGCAGCTTAGCAGTTCTGGGACTTGAACCCCTGACTTTCTGATCAGTAACCCTGAGCATTAACCATTGAGCCACCACTGCCCATTAGATAGTGTCAATGAATTTTTGATAGACTCCTTTCATTCATCTCATCTCATCTCATTATCTCTAGCCGCTTTATCCTTCTACAGGGTCGCAGGCAAGCTGGAGCCTATCCCAGCTGACTACGGGCGAAAGGCGGGGTACACCCTGGACAAGTCGCCAGGTCATCACAGGGCTGACACATAGACACAGACAACCATTCACACTCACATTCACACCTACGGTCAATTTAGAGTCACCAGTTAACCTAACCTGCATGTCTTTGGACTGTGGGGGAAACCGGAGCACCCGGAGGAAACCCACGCGGACACGGGGAGAACATGCAAACTCCGCACAGAAAGGCCCTCCTTTCATTCATTTCCATATATTCCATACATGCATTCATTACCAAGCAAAACAAGCACATAGAGAAATCAAGTGGCTTTAATACAATCACAACTGAAAGTGGACTAATGCATTGACGAGAGTGTTGTACTCTATGCCCATCATTAGATCCCATCCAGAGTGTGGGTCAGCACCAACTAACACTTCATTCATATTCATCATATTCGGCGTGCAGCTGGACTCTTATGCTTTGAGGCAGGAAATGAAATGTGTGGGAAAAGCTGCTTGATGCGGTTTACAAGCTGCTGTGGCATGCAGCCACTGTTTGTCAGGTCAGCTACTCTTTGGTGAAACTTCTGCCATCTTTAGGGATGTCCTTTTCAGCTTGAGTGAAATTCATTAGAGAAGCCCTTGGGTGACTGATGAACAGAGTCTACATAACATTATAAGACTGTAATTTGAAAAAATTGCCTTTTCAGAAAAGAGAAAAATGGCAAACAATGTCATTTATAAGTGTATACAGGGATATTTCATTCATTTATTCATTTTGCTTCCAGCATTCCCAAGCCAAGTGCGAGATATAATCTCTCCACCAGGTCCTGGGTTTGCCCCAGGGTCTCTGTCCAATGAAATGTAGCTAATCCTGCTGTAGCTGTAGCTGACCAGGGGGCATTCTTGTATGTTGCCCAAACCACCTTACCTGACTCCTCTCATTTTAGAGGAACAGCAGCTTTACTCAGAGGCCCTCCCAGACTGTCAAGCTCCTTCCTGTGGGCTCACAACCTGTAAGATGACAGGTGCGGGTCTGGCACAATGCCATACAGATAGCAGGCATGCCATAGCCATTCTTAAATGGACTAGGAATATTTATATTTGATATTTATTTTTTACTATGCATCCTATACATGATTTTGCTAGCTAAACATCATTAGCAAGCTTTGGTCTATCTAGCAGATATTTCTGTCAACCTCACATAACATGAATTTGATTTGTTTCATTCATTTCTGCATTTACTGAATAATTAGGGGGAAATCAACAAGGATGTGTTGAAAATGGTAAGCCCTAGACTATGTGTTGTTCTAAAAATGAGATAGATAGATAGATAGATAGATAGATAGATAGATAGATAGATAGATAGATAGATAGATATCTGGTTTAAACATAATTAGGTATCATAACTGATATATAGGCCCTGTACAGTATATTGTCTATTATTATACATACAGGCCATTTTTTTCCATGGAATAAAAACATGTATTCTATTCCCTTAAAGCAGGTTTCATTCATTTGGTTCAATAGCATGCAACCTTGTGATCATATTGCTTATCCTACATGTATTACGCCACTTTACTCAGTGGAGAATGAGCATTGAATATTGTTACAATACAGCACGTTGTCAAGACAGCATGACATCACACGTTGGAGACATATAACTTTCATGCTAGCAAGCAACTGTGACAATATGTAAACAAGCATGGCCACCAGGTTTGCTTCATTAAAAACGGAAGATTTTGAGAGAATTTTGGCTGCCAGGTCGCTCTGTTGTGTGTCGATGTTGATTTTAAAAGTAACTAAGTAAATTACACAGGGAAAATAATAATAATAATAATAATAATAATAATAATCGGCTTGACTGCGCTAGTGTTGGCCTTCGTTAACACTACACCGGCTGAAAGGTAACTGGACTGCCGCGCTAATAACACCGAGTCACAAGTAAGCTAGCATTGGCCTTTGAGAATGCTGATATGAAGAGAGTGTGTATGTATAATAATAATATAATAATAATAATATTGGCTGGCTATTTTTCATGGTATATCAGATATATTCCATTCAGCTAGCATGATACTGAACTCGTCTTTGACCACTCAAAGCCAGATATCTTTGATATCTGATAGACCACTCAAAGCCAGCCAATATTATTTAATTATTTAACTGACAAATCATTATACATCCATCAGCAATTTTGGATGCCATATTAAAATCTAAATGATGCCTTTTTGATAGGCTATGTTAATAAATGGCAAACACCTCTAATCATAAGAATATTAGGGGTTTGTATAACTACACCTAGCTTCCCTCTTAATGAATCTAAAATCATCTGCCAAGTGACTCTGTTTCAATTAAAAAAATAAAACCAAGAAAAAATATTCCACAGTCAACTTTTGTCCATGTTCAATGGACTTCCTATACATTTATCCTGGTTTTGTCTCAAAACCATCATCATCAATATAAATCCATCCATCCATTATCCATAACAGCTTATCCTGTGCAGAGTCGCAAGCAAGCTGGAGCTTATCCCAGCTGACTATGGGCGAGAGGCGGGGTACACCCTGGACAAGTCGCCAGATCATTGCAGGGCTGACACACAGAGACAAACAATCATTCACACTCATATTCACACCTACGGTCAATTTAGAGCCACCAATTAACCTAACCTGCATGTCTTTGGACTGTGGGGGAAACCGGAGCACCCAGAGGAAACCCATACAGACACTGGGAGAACATGCAAACTCCACACAGAAAGGCCCCCGTTGGCCATTGGGCTCAAACCCAGAACTTTCTTGCTGTGAGGTGACAGTGCTAACCCCTACATCAACATACTGCCCCCAATATAAATCAGCCAATTAAAAAAAAAAAGCAGTTAAGCAAGTTTAATGAACAAATCAGTTCAACCAATCTCAACAAAAGAAATTTACTCAGTGTCACATCCAATTCCACTCAGATCCAAATCCAGTCCAGACATTAAGATTCTCACACTCACTCATTCACTTGAATGAACACACTTATTCTGATTTTAGCTCCAGTCATTCTGTCTATTTAAACTACTGTTATTTGTGAGGGTTTGAGTCCATGTTATGGAGCAGTGCTGTTTGTTTATTGTCGGTTGTCATCGTTAATGAGTTTCTTTCATTTCCATCTTTGGATATGTTTTTGCCTTAAATTTATTGCTGGCTTGATCAATTTGCCCATGTTTTTTGACTATGATATCCACCTGTGTCTGTTTTGTTACACTCAAAGAATCCACAAGGAATGCATGACTACATGGTTCCTATAGCATCGTTTCATCATAATTAGATATTTAATGGTTTGCCATTGTTTCCTGTTCCTGACTAACTTATTGGACAAAATCCTGATAAAAATGATACTGCCACCTCATAGCTCCAAGGTCCCTGGTTCAACCCTGTCTATGAATGTCCATTCTGCATTTGTGCGGATTTCACTTGGGTTCTCTGGTTTCCTCCCAAATCTCAAAAACATGCTGATAGGTGGATTGGCTATGCTAAATTGCCATATATGTGTGTGCATTGTGCCCTGTGATGGACTGTTGTCCCATCCAAGGTGCATTATGTGACCCATACTCAGTGTTCCCTGGATAGGTTGTAGATCTACTGTGACCTTGACCAATTAATACCCTTTTTTATGCAAGGAAGGAAATACTGGACAAATCATGGCTTGTTTTAGTTGTTGAAAGACATGGCATCCAGCATACTTCCATGTTTTTGCAGCTTTGATAGACAAAGTTCTCCATGTTACCACTTGGAGGTTGATATGAGTTGGCAATTTTTGTTTTTAGAAATCAGAAATTAAAAATTAGTAAAGTCCAAACAATGATGGTAAAAGCATAGACAGCATATTGTCTTGAACTAGATAGAACTCAACGGCAACAATGTCGATGGGGATGCCTCCACCCGGTAGACTACACGCCTTATTAAGTTGTGATTTGGGGATGGACATTTGACCTCACAGTAATCTTGACCTAGTGGAATTACTTGTATCAGCCTTGGAGATATTGTGTTCACAAGGTTTTCGGACAGACATTTGACCTCACAGTGACCTTGACCTTAGACCTTTTGATCTCAAAATCTAATCAGTTTATCTTTGTACCCAAATGCACAAATGGTGAAAGTTTGGTGAAATTCCTTTCATTTGCCTTGGAGATATTGTGTTCACAAGTTTTTCGGACAGACATTTGACCTCACAGTGACCTTGACCTTAGACCTTTTGATCTCAAAATCTAATCAGTTTATCTTTGTACCCAAATGCACAAATGGTGAAAGTTTGATGAAAATCATTTCATTAGCCTTTGAGATATCACGTTCACAAGGTTTCAGGGTGGACGCACGTACGCACGCACAGACAGACGCACGGACAGACGGACAACCTGAAAACATAATGCCTCCTGCACCTTACGGTGGCAGAAGCATAAAAAATGAAGCAATCACAGGTCTAGCACCCCTGCTGGCTGGCTGCAGTATAATGTGTAGCAGTGTGTATCCTCATGTGTTTCAATGACAAAATAGGCTATTTTCCATGTCACGATTCTCATCAACAGAGTATGTGTTTCCAGCGACAGTGTCTAATTCGACAGTTAGTTTTCCCTATGCTGATATTTTCACGTTTTAAAAATTTCCCCAAAAAATTACTTTCGAAACCATTATTAACTCATCAGGCCAACAGGTGATGAGCTTATCCCATCATGTGTTGTCCATCATCTGTCCGTCGTTCATCATCCGTCCGGTGTCGTCCACATTTCATGAAAATCGTTTCTTCTCTCTCAATTCTTCACTGATTTTTATTCTTTTTGGCAGGAAGGTAGGTCTGCCTTGGGTGCATATAGCTTCTACCCAGATTTGCTAAATTACAATTATTAATTAAGTTATGGACTAATTAAGCCTTAATGAGCTGTTCAACAAAAACCACTTCTTCTCAATTCCTCACCGTTTTGGATTCTTTTTGATAAATAGGCAGGTATTCCTAGGGTGTATATAGCTTATATATATAGCTTGTATATAGTGTATATAGCTTGCAACATTTATTGAGCAAGGTGGCCCACTTTAGATTGTTCCTTCTGGACTAGACTGGGCCGGAGTGAGCTAGCCTTAGTGATGCACTGGACCTTGGTACTGGGCTAATGTGGCAGGCCAACCAAATGAGTAGGTGTACCTGACTTTGACTCTCTTCTCTACTGTACAAACTCTGGCTCCAAATTTGACTACATGGAAAAGGAATTTTGGCTTCATTTCTATAGAACAGAAGGGCATGGAGCCACACCATCCATGTTGTTTTATTCACTGAGTCCAACTAATGATATAAGTGCAGCATAAACAAGTGCTTTTGAGTGTGGAAAGAGGGCAGTGTTGACTGAAGTGAAAATGCATGCAAAGAGCAAAACCACACCAGGCATATTTACATAAATTATGCTCTATATTAGGCTACTTCCTGGACTGTTTTTTATGCCTCCGCAACCGTAAAGTGCAGGAGGCATTATGTTTTCGGGTTGTCCATCCATCCATGCGTGCGTCCGTGCGTGCATCCGTCCCAAAACCTTGTGAACGTGATATCTCAAAGGCTAATGAAAGGAATTTCACCAAACTTTCACCATTTGTGCGCTTTGGGACAAACATGAACTGATTAGATTTTGAGATCAAAAGGTCTAAGGTCAAGGTCACTGTGAGGTCAAATGTCTGTCCGAAAACCTTGTGAACACAATATCTCCAAGGCTGATGCAAGTAATTTCACCAGGTCAAGATTACTGTGAGGTCAAATGTCCATCCCCAAATCACAACTTAATAAGGCGTGTAGTCTACCGGGTGGAGGCATCCCCATCGACGCCGTTGGCGTCGAGTTCTATCTAGTTTCCCCTGCTTTGTTCTGAACAGATGCTATTTCATATCAAAGATTCAGCAGCATGTCCAATTTCTGGCAGAGCCTTGAATTCCCTCCTGACACAGAGAATGTAATTAAAAATTGTATTTAATTAATTAGAAAGACAGTAGAAGGAAGAGAGACAGATAATTGTCGATCAGACATAATTTTTATGATGCTGTAGTAAAGTAGCAGGGCAAGTGTGAGTGTATAAGGACAAATACCATTACTCATCTCTTGTTGCATGTCTTTTCTCAGCAGCATGGCTGCAAAAGTAACAGAAGGCAGGAGATAGTTTCTTGAAGCAGACTCAGCATTTATCAAATTCTCTAGTGAGTAATAAAGTGTGAAATGCCACAAGCTGATACGAGTGAACACCAGGTGACTGCCAAGGACCCTGGTGTGGTGAGGGGGCCCCCATGTGGCTTTTTTTTGTTATATGTTCAATTAAATTGACCTTCAGTGATGTGTTTGCACTGAGCAATTAAATTTATCTTATGTTATGTCTTCATTCTGCCAGACAGTGACTGGGCTGTATTGTGGAAGTAGAAGTGGAATAAAAAGAAAAACATGCTTTCTGACTGACAAATTGTGCCAAAATGACAGATCACCCATAAGACATTGTGTAATTAGATTACACTGAATGATGTACACTATATGGCCAAAATGTGTGGACATCTGACAATCACACCCATATGTGGGTCTTCTCCAAACTGTTGCCACAAATTGGAAACATACAGTTGCCCAGAATTTCTTCATATGCTGTCGCATTATGATTTTCCTTCACTGGAACTAAGAGACCTAAACATGTTTCAGCATGACAGGCCCCTGTACACAAAGCAAGGTCCATGGAGGTGTGATTTGCCAAGATTGGCGTAGACAAACTTGAGTGGCTTGCACAGAGCCGTATCTTCAACCCCACTGAACACCTTTGGGATGAACTGGATTGTGAATATGTGCCAGGCCTCCTCGCCCAACATCATTACCTGCCTAACCTCACTGATGCTCTTGTGGCTGAATGAGCACAAATACCCATAGCCATGCTCCAAAATCTAATGGAAAGCCTTCCCAGAAGAGTGGAAGTTATTATAACAGCAAAGAGTGGACTAAACCTGCAATGGGATTTTCAAAAGGCACTTACATTTGGCCATATAGTATATGGATATATTTTGTAATCCCTGAACCCTTTGTACCAGAGGCCTGTTTTGGGCATTTCAGCACTGAATTCATTTGTGAAGTCATAATCCACAGTAGTGGCTAATGGGTAATGTGAAAATAGACACTCAGGACTTTAAGAATTTTCAGCTTTTCATAAGAATTTCTGTTTTTACCTAGCCTACTAGGGGAATTATATTCAGGGGGTGAAAGGTCCCAAAAAAACAGTTGTTTTCCCCCCACAAATGTTTCTATCTTCAAACTAAATGGTAATATCTATCCCGTCCATGCTCTGTGAAATGTCCCAAGTACTTGTCCATAAGCATCCAACGTTGTTTCAACCATTAAAATTCTCATCTCATCTCATTATCTCTAGCCGCTTTATCGCAGGCAAGCTGGAGCCTATCCCAGCTGACTACGGGCGAAAGGCGGGGTACACCCTGGACAAGTCGCCAGGTCATCACAGGGCTGACACATAGACACAGACAACCATTCACACTCACATTCACACCTACGGTCAATTTAGAGTCACCAGTTAACCTAACCTGCATGTCTTTGGACTGTGGGGGAAACCGGATCACCCGGAGGAAACCCACGCGGACACGGGGAGAACATGCAAACTCCACACAGAAAGGCCCTGGCCGGCCACGGGGCTCGAACCCGGACCTCCTTGCTGTGAGGCGAGTGCTAACCACTACACCACCGTGCCGCCCTCCATTAAAATTATGTGTAAGGTTATTCAAACTTAGATGAAAATGTCTCCAAATGGCACCAAACATCTCCAGATGACACCAAAGCTGTCCCATTGGCATAATCCCCAACAACACGTGTATGTAGGGCCGACATTGGGCCAATGTATGTCAGCTACGTCCGCCAGACGTCGCGTGGAGATCTTTTGCTCATTGCTATGACGTTGCCGAGATGTCAGCCAGCCATCGTAAATGACTACTGGCCGATGTCTAAACGATTCAAGGCTTTGATCATGGGCCGACGCATTTACGATGCAATGCTACCCCCCACACACAATTTAATATTTAAAGTACACAGTATTGCATCATCACCAGTGTTCCGTGTAGCCAGCGACCCTCTCTCTGCCCATCCAGTGATGGCCTCCTGAAACAAAAAGGGCAAGACATACCCAGAGACCTGTCCTAGATCAGCCCAATCTCCCATCACCCAAATGCACACGAGTCACACCTGGCCATTAACGACATGTTGTTAGTCTTTAATAAATGGATGGTGTTGGAAAAAAAGTTAAGCACACCACTCAATCACAGCACACTTAAACAAAATCACAGGGGGAAAAAAAATCACTGCGCACCAAGGGAAAGCAATATGTAAATCCAGTGTCACGTGTCAAGTTATTTACACAACCACCCTTTCCCTTACTTCTATGGACCCTTTTCAAGTGACGTCACGACAAACACGGCCTCCATTTTGGACATGTACTACCAGTAGTTTACCACAGCCAACATTGAGGAATGGCAGCAAATAAAGTTTTTACTTTCAGCAAGACTTCCATCATGCCACTATATTGTTGTGCATCCGGATGTAGTAACCATCAACAAACAAGGCAAGGTTTATCATTTTATCGGATCCCGACAGAGAAGATGGATAGCGGCCATTAACAGGAAAGATTGGCAGCCTCGGCATATCAACGCTTGTGTAGTGACCACTTTGTTGGAGGTAAGATGAATAAAATTAGCCAGAAAAGGCATTACATTGCTGTTAACATTCTGTGGCGGCGAGTGTGTAACCAAATAGGTTAAAATAACCCATTGTAAACTCTTTGTTCTTCTGTAGTAGCTATTGAGCTAATGTCAACAACATAGTAGCTAGTACGTTACTGTAGCAATGTTTACGTTCAGTCATTTGGATGACTGTTAAAACCTTTCAGTCTCAAGTTTTTCCTTTACTGTATTTACTAGTTTACTGTAATTATGATCCAGCAGCTATTTACACCGGATCCAGTGTAAATAGCTGCCGGAGCCAACGTCCGAGGTTCCGGAGCGCTCTCCGGCTTGCTCCCCCTCAAATTAAGCAGCGCGCTCCGGCTTGCTCCCAGAGTGCTCCGGCTTGCTCCCAGAATGCTCTGGCCGAGGTTCCGGAGCGCGCTCCGGCTTGCTCCCCCTCAAATTAAGCAGCGCGCTCCGGCTTGCTCCCCCTCAAATTAAGCAGCGCACTCCGGCTTGCTCCCCCTCAAATTAAGCAGCGCGCTCCGGCTTGCTCCCGGAGCAAGCCGGAGCACGCTGCGTAATTTGAGGGGGAGCAAGCCAGAGCGCGCTCCGGAACCTCGGCCGGAGCACTCCGGGAGCAAGCCAGAGTGCTCTGCGTAATTTGAAGGGGAGCAAGCCGGAGCACGCTCCGGAACCTCGGCCGGAGCACTCCGGGAGCAAGCCGGAGCGCGCTCCGGAACCTCGGACATTGGCGTGTATGTGTATGGCGATGGGTTTTTAACAGGGGTTTGAACCGGTTCAAGGAATGAAAACGAAAACCGGGAACTTTTTCTATTTCACATGGAACAGAAACGAAACCAGAAACTTTATTATTTTTTATGTTCCGGAACAGAAACGCTTATTAAAAATAACGGTAACCGGTTAATACCGGTTTTTATTTCGTTCCTCAAAGTTTCCGTAGCCTACAAATAAAAAAGACATGAGTGTCTGAGCAAAGAAGAGCCTGAACGTTGCAACCTCCCTATTGGCTGTTTGTAAAAATGTATCAGTTGTTGCCCTTCCCACGGGAATCATCGCAGGCTCGAGAGACGAGACCTGACGAGTTAGTTCGTTGGTAGCAGAACAAAATGTCTGGACACAAATCGGGTTTTCAGAAAAGGAAAGAAAATAAACGGAGGGTTGAAAATACAAAAAAGGAGGCAGAAAATGCAAAACGAGTTTTAAGGTAGGACAAATGGTTACTTTTCTGAGGCAGCCCGCCGTGGCTGCCTGCAGGCTGATTTATTATAGCCCATTTAGTTAAAATAGTTGATATAAAATGTTTATAGTTATGTGATGGTTGTTCTGATTTAGACTGGTGTTTTTTTGTTTTTTTTTTGGGGGGGGGGTTGCGCGATGTTGCACCCGGGTCCAGATTAGGGCAGAACCGGCCCTGGCTACATTTCAGGTGTAGTTTGTTTTATGTATGTATGTAATTGTATAGATGTGTACTTGGTCTTCCAATATGGCGCCTAACAAAATCGCGCGGCGCGGTGACGTCATGCGGTAGCCCTCTATAGGGCCTGACTAGCCTTTGGTAACACAGTAAACGAATTATCTTTCATTTTTGGCACTTTTTCTGTTTGTGTAGATGGGAAGACATACTGAGAATCCAAATCGCCAACATTTGAAATAATAATTGTTTTGAATTATTTCTTGTCTTATTTAATGAAGGTTGTAATAGAATTAGCCTACATTTGGCTTAAGCTGGATGAGACAGAGACATAATTTTATAGCCATTTGTTAAACAGCTGACAGGGAACGTAATTAACCGTTCCGGGAACGAAATTTTTTTGTTCTAACCGGTTCGGGAACGTCTATTTAATGGTGGAACCCAAAACCGGAAACATTAAAATTCCGTTTCTGTTCGGAACGAACCAATAGGAAAAAAATTCTGGTTCAAAGCCCTGGTTTTTAACGACATAGGTATACAGATCATGTGGGCCGAAGTCAGGTAAAGACGAGGGCTTCGTGTACTTCCGTACGTCAGTGAACAATCCTGGTGGAAGCAGGTAAACGTCATTCTCTAAGCCTGATAACCTCAATTTTTGCAAATACCTCTCCCTCTGCTCGCCCTGTAAATGCCCTACATCGCTGGATAGTGAAGGTGTTTTCTGCATCTCGCTCCTTTTTCTTTTATGTTTTTCGTTTGTCGCCTTCCTCGCATTCAAACTGATTCGAGCCAAAGTCCACTACATGTCCAAAATGGCGGTCGCGTTTACGAAGGTCACGTGACTGAAAAGGGTCTATAGCAGACACTTCAGTGATTCTGAGGGACGGCCTTAACTTAAAACAGCCTTTTACAGGGTGTGTGTATATATATATATATATATATATATATATATATATATATATATATATATATATATATATATACACACACCACACACATATTTTAAATCATTGTATATTAGGTAATTTCACGTATACCATGTAATTTTAATAGTGTTATAATAGTGTAATAGTGTTTAAGAAGTGTTACAGAATTTAAAGACATCATTTTATTGTTTTGTCACCACCTGTTCTCAAACTGACGCACACACCCCTCTTGCATAACAACCATTAACACATACACAGCAGGCACACACACACACATTTGATTATTTAATTTAAAACGACCAATTAAAACACAGCATCCAAATACACAGTACAGAGAAATTACTGTCTCTCAGATAATACAATATACACAAATGTAACAGAAGTCATTGCATTGTGTTGTAACCAGTCTTTATTCTGCAGGTCCAAAACAAAGGCACTTTGTGAATGGTGTGGCAGTGTCCAATGGCACTTGTATTTGAAAAACTGGGCTCTACAGTATATAGGGGAATTGATAATTACATTTGAAAAACAGGGAAGAGCCCTAACACATCATTCCCATAACTAACTGCGTTCTTAAAGTGACAGCGGATTATTACTATACACAATGGCGAGTGGATCTACTGAACCTATTACACAGGCCTCCAACTAAATGGCGATGAGCACATAGACAGTGTACACACACAGGCCTCTAACTTACTGTAAACAGCCACTGACACAGACAGGACGCACGCGCGCGCGCGCGCACACACACACACACACACACACACACACACACACACACACACAGGCCTCTAACTAAAACAGCCATGGACGTAGACGATGTACAGACACACACACAGGCCTCTAACTAAAACGGCGATGGACATAGACAATGTACAGACACACACACAGGCCTCTAACTAAAACGGCCATGAACGTAGACAATGTGTACACACAGGCCTCTAACTGCCACTGACACAGACAGGACACACACACACACACACAGGCCTCTAACTAAAACGGCCACGGACACAGGCCTCTAACCAAGGGCGTAACCATGATATAAATATTGGGGGGGTCCAAATTTGAGCCCTTCCCAAAATATTTTTAAGTGCATTTCGCGCAATTTTCATATGGGCCTATTGATAAAGATGTGCTTATCTAGAACATTGTTTTGATGAATACAATTACCAATGAACATGTTAACATTTATATCTTGTTTTTTTTATTGTGTATCAGGCAAAACACAAAACAACAGAATGTGCAACTGCAAAACATGTAACGCAATACAACATACAAAAAACATGTAAAACATTGCATGAAAATCTGTCACACCAGAGCTAGTCTCACACACACACACACACACACACACACACACACACACACACACACACACACACACACACAAATGCAGAAATGCCAAATTGCTACAAAAAAATGGCTACCAAAGCAATAGAAAGGAGCATTACCCTGGTTAATAGGTCAAAACAACATAGAACTTTGTAGAAAATATATTGACTTTATCTAAATAAATGGCCCAAAAATATGGAGGCATTCAAGAATAAAGGGCTACCGCGTGACGTCACCATACCACGAGATTTTGTTAGGGCGCCATATTGGAAGACCTCAAGTACATACATACATACAATATAAAAAAACTACGAGCGAGAGTGAAGTGACACGATGGCTGATAATTCTGGTTATGTGAGTACATTACCAGCTGCAGAAAGGGCATGGTATGTGGAGAAACTCGCTGTGATTGATGGGTTTGACCCATATGATAAGACTCGGGGCAAGGGAGAATGGAAACATAAGGAGGACCGGACACCAATTCTGCCATCTGTTTGCTACCCAGACATTGTAAACTATTTGTTGTTTACACCCAGTGCCTACACTGCTGGTGACTTGAAGGCCTACAAAGGGCTACAGGCTTACAATTATGTTGTTAGTGGCTTGGTTCGTGATATTACAGCTGTTGTTAAGAATAACCTACACATAGTTATGGCCAAGGTAATCTTGTTGATATTTATCTTTTAATAATATATCTTTTCAGTTGAAAAATTAATACTTTTTGTTCCTCTTAAGGTATCCGGATGGGTTAATATGGCCATAATTTAGGTTAATTTATCCAAATTATACATATGTATTTATGATATATGCCTACACAACAACTATGCTTTATTTATATAATAGGAGGGAGAGCAAGCCATTGATATCTGACAGCGCATTGATATCTGAGCTCCGTATCAATGTGCTGCCGAAGCACGCAGAAGGTGTTAGTATGCCTGTCATTATAGTGCGGACTTTCCATAGCATAGAAAATCACCACGTTTCAATTTGTGTAACTGAACTTGTTTCATATCACTGGTCATATAAACCTATGTAAACAGGAAAAACGCGGAAGAGTTTGGTCGCATCTAACTACAGCCCCAAAAAATACCATTGGCCATACTGAGCCTAGCTACATTGCTAACAGGAGTGACAGCACGTCTGACTGCGTCTGACTGACTGGGAGGTCGCGCAAAGCTCGGAGAGGTACAGAGCAGCTCATCTCAATTCAGATAAGAGCATATTTCATTATGGAAGTACGGTGGACTGTTCCTTTAAGGGAATTTTCTGGTCGTATTCTCGCCGTTGTTCTTCACCCCTCTCTACATCACGGTTTTGCAAAAGTTGTTGAAGAAGGGCCATGATGTGATCAACCTTGAGGTGCAGCTCCCCTTGCTGCTCCAAAATCAATCTTTCGACAGCTGATGGGGAAGTGCAAAATACAAAAGTGCAATATACCTTTAAAGTGGCATTCCAGGGTAAAGTAACACTGACAGGGAGGAAAGAAAACATTTTCTATGTCCCCATGGGTTAGTGATTGCATTTATGCATCACGCATGAAATGGCAAAATGTTTGCAATTTCGTTGTGTGCACTGTGAGCTGTGTCACAATGACAAAAATGGGACTTTCACTTCAATCATACAGCACTCTGTGACCTTTAACAACAATATTAAAACAGATTTGTTCTCAAAACTTACCAGTACAGGTAGCTGGAATCAGCTGGTGGGTTTGAGGAAGGCGGGTTTGGGGATGCCGGGAGATTTCAGTCAGGCAGGTTTGCTGTTGATCAGTGTGGTGCAGTGGTCCTTCTGCCTCCATATCAGTCAGTACGTTTACATGCACGTCCAAATCGAGCTGCTGTCGGTAATCGAGCAAAGGGTCCCAGCAGGGGTGCCAGAGAAATCCAATCCTACATGCACAAGTGAAATCGGGCTATTGTGCAAGGTGCATTGTGCACCCGAGCCACACGTGGCGCTACACGCCCCATCGTGTTGGTACACTTCTGGTTGTCGTCATGAAGAAGAGCTATAGTGTTGCCAGATACTGCTGACGTTTTCCAGCCCAAAACATGTTCAAATCCGCTAAAATGCACTTAAAACCCCCAATCTGGCAACACTAGCAGTTCCGTGTTCAAGCTGTTAGGCTTGCTCTAACAGACTGTATGGCTACAAACTGTCCGGCGCAGACCACTGTTTTGTAAGACAACTTATTTTGCACAATAATATTTTTCTAAAGTCCATTTTTTGCTTACAAAAAAATGTTTTTTTTTTGCTTACAATTTAACTTATGTCTTAATAAACACACAAAAAGTTCAATTGTTTTGTTTTTATTGACATTCTTCAGATGTTGGACATATATATATATATATATATATATATATATATATATATATATATATATATATATATATATATATACACACACACACACACACAAATACAATGACTTGTTTATGTACACAATTCACAGCTAAGCAACAACTGTACAGATGTATTTGGTGATACAGTAAGTGAGCTAAATTTTAACAGTGCAAACAATGCCACAAAAAGAAAAGATTCATGCCGTTGTCATGATTCGTTGTCATGCCGACCGAGGCTGTTGTGTTTCCCCGCTTGTGGTCTCGTCACTCGTCACTTCCGGAAGTAGCTCGATAGGGTATACATGCACAAAGTTGCTCGGCAGAAATCGCATAAACTAGGTCGTGTAGCTCGATTCCGAGAAATCAAGTTCGGTTCAATTTCAGCCGAATTAAGGTGTATACATGGCATTTTGAACTTCGATTTCAGTCGAGCAACGGCAGAAATTCGATTCTCTCTATGTGCATGTAAACGTAGTGACTGAGGCAAGTTACTGTTGAGACTTGGGGATGTGAAGGGGTGGCAAATGTTAATGAACATGGTAATGTTAAAGTTTTATAGTTAGGTTTTATAGTTTGTCTGCACAGAGGCTTGACGAAGAGGTTTTTGAATCCCATCTTTTGATCGGCTGTCAAAATGGTCTAACAAGTTTATGAAACAACAAATGAAGTTGCATTGGAAGCTGGCTTGTGGTCACCACAGCGTGGCTTTCTATAGGATTTTTTGGGATGGAACCAGTTGCAGGATTTCAATCACGTTTTCTCCCTGACTACTAATGACTCTGACTGCTAGGTCCTTAACAATGTTCTTCCATCACTTGGGAGTGATGGATGATGGAGTTTAAGAATTTTTAGTAATTTAGTTAGTGCACTTTGTGTAATATACTCCTCTGTTGCCCAAGCTGCAAGACTTCCCTCTAAATCACCGTCTCCACAGTGTCCCAGCTACTGCCATCAGAATCAACCTCCTCTATCTCCATAGAGATGTCCTCATCAGAGAAGCCATCCTCCAATTCACAAACATCAACAGGAATGTCAGGTACATCTTCTGCCATTTCTTCATCCTCAGCAATGCTGTTAGAAGCCAATCTACAATGAATGGACGCCAGTTGCTGATTAACGTGTGCCTTGGATTTTTGCTTCAGTGTCCAGTATGAGGGTGAACCTGCCATACTAGATAGATAAGCAAGACAAAGAAAACAAAAAAGCACAAGCTCATCAATTGTATTTTAACAGTGATGAGGAAAATACCAATAATGGATAAAGGCCTTTCATGAGCCAGTTGGATATAGAGGCGATTAGAGATGACCAATTATTATTTGGCCCCATATTTTTGCCTTTGTCTAACTAATTTCATGAATTTGCTCATAACTAAAACAAATCACTATGCACATTAGTTTACAGAAATGTTAGTAAGACTTACAGGGTCACTGGCTATATAGTGCAGATGATCAGCCAGTATGTGTTGTTTGCTCTGACTGTACCTGCCCCAAAGGCTACCATCAGACAAAATACAGGTGTAATAAGTATGAAGTAGGCCTGTGTCCTGTTCCTTACAATGAGAAGTACAATATGCTGAAAATCTAGTGTCACCTGGATATATTGTTACACTTTAGGCCTCTGCAGGCAAAACCCTACCATTTACAAGTGTTTGTCACTATACGGCACCATATTAACCATAAGGTACACTGTTGGTTTACGATGTATTGTTTGGGGATGGCATGTGAATGTTATGAAATAAGTTTTTATCGAGTTATTTATCAAAAATACTCTGAATTTCATGAAAAAAAATCCAAATTCAAGATGGACACAACCCTGTGAGATCACAATATGCAAATCCCAACATAAACTTTGGGTCATCCTCAATATTTTTCTCATTTACAGTTTACTCTATCTGTTATCACTTTCAAGGCACAGCCTTTTGAAATTTAGATGCCAACATTCAGCATTTTTTTGAAATACCTGCCACCTAAAGGGTTAAGCCTCACCAAAAACCCTGTCTCAAGCCTGCAATGATTTTGGTAACCGTGACCCAGCTGTAATTGCACTTAAGCCTTCAGAGTTATTGTATTCCTCACAAGCAGCTGTGGTTGAAACGGTCCCAGACAGGTGCTACATTTAGTCCTGTTACAATTGACACATCCATTATGGTAAAGAGTCCCTTCTACATTTGTCATTTTAAAAACCACATTATTTAAAATTACCTTGTTTCCCTGGACAATCAGGTCAATGCTTGTGGTACGATACACTGTTTAGGGACAAAAAAAGGAAAGTTATGAGAATAAAGAAAACATCACTTTACATTAAATATAAGAAACATCTTGGGAGACAATGCTGCTGTACATACAGACAGAAGTAGTTTTATATTTAAGTTATTGCTTTTTGGAAATTGGCACAAACCTTTTGATTGAATTACACTTTAATTGTTGTCATTACTAGCAGTATCTGAAAAACTAGGCCAAATAGTAGGTAGTTTAGGGACAAAAAGGTTTAGGGACAAAAAAGGCAAAGTCATTACTAGCAGTATCTGAAAAAGTAAATATTTATTGGTGCATTTATACCATGGCACATTTCACCCTCCACAGATAACAGCATCCTGTGATATAATATTACCATATTGCATAACATGAAATGACAATAAAATCAAACATTGTTCAATCGACCAATTTGGGCATGCGCACACATGTTTGAAAGTAGACTAAAGCCCACTGCACACTACGTCCGGTAATACGGCTGCGAGAACTAAGGGAAATCATTCATTGTCTGTAGAGATCCGCAATCCGTATGTGATTTGGGTCAGAACAGATAGAACGGTGTGGAAGAAATTCCGCATCTGAGGCTCTCCGAAAGAGTTAAAAAAGGAATTGAACTCCTCCGAAAAATCCTGCATGGTAGATGGTGTTGCTATGGTGATGATAAACAAATGTCATGTTTCCCGCCGAAGGTAACAATGCAGTTAAGAAATATAACATATTTTAAATGTTATAAACTATACAACACGGTGATAATTTCCAAACGTGATCCATATTAATAATACAAACCAAAACATATACAAAAGAAACAAACCATTACTGGTATGATGAAAACAAGTCACTACCAAACACGGTGCTAATTTCTACACATGAGCAGTATTAATAACCAGGGCTTTGAACTGGTTCAAGGAACGAAAACAAAAACCAGGAACTTTTTCTATTTCACATGGAACAGAAACGAAACCAGAAACTTTATTATTTTTTATGTTCCGGAACAGAAACGCTTATTAAAAATAATGGTAACCGGTTAATACCGGTTTTTATTTCGTTCCTCAAAGTTTCCATAGCCTACAAATAAAAAGGTCATTCTTCTCCTGAGCAAGTTTCTATGACCCACTGGGGTTCACTTCCTGTGTGACGTTCGCTGACTGAATGGAGAGAGCGGGAGGGTGGACTACTATCACGTCTCCACATCTTAAATAAGAGGTAAATATTGCAGTCTATCGTTATTCAAAAACATCAATTTCAAACACAATATCAATATATTTGTCCACGTTAATGAGAGGCTCGCGAACATTAAATGATGTTAACCTCTGTTAGCCTATCAATGCATAGGGCCTGACTAGCCTTTGGTAACACACTAAATGAATTATCTTTCATTTTTGGCACTTTTTCTGTTTGTGTAGATGGGAAGACATACTGAGAATCCAAATCGCCAACATTTGAAATAATAATTGTTTTGAATTATTTCTTGTCTTATTTAATGAAGGTTATAATAGAATTAGCCTACATTTGGCTTAAGCTGGATGAGACAGAGACATAATTTTATAGCCATTTGTTAAACAGCTGACAGGGAACGTAATTAACCGTTCCGGGAACAAAATTTTTTTTGTTCTAACCGGTTCGGGAACGTCTATTTAATGGTGGAACCCAAAACCGGAAATGTTAAAATTCCGTTTCTGTTCGGAACGAACTAATAGGAAAACAATTCTGGTTCAAAGCCCTGTTAATAACACACACCAATAAAGTGAAACGAAGTGTTGTTAGTATGAAAATACATAGGTTTGGGACTTCCTGTGTGGCGCTAGAGAGAGATGGACGTGTAAGAGGAGAGCTCCTCATAGTCGATTAGAAAATTAAGCCTCCTTGAGATAATAAGGTACTGAGATTGTTCAAATTCATCGACAAAGGGAGGAAAAATGCAACAGAGTCAGAAAAGTGATAAGAAGTTGAACAGAACTAAAATGAGGACGGATTCAAAAACTGGAGACGGGAAGCATGGTGGAGAGGAGGTAACCGCGTGTGGAGAAAATGAAAGTAACCAAAAGACTATTATCGAACATCTTTCACAACTTTCAAAAGAATTTAAAAGCCTGAAGGAAGAAATGAGAAGGGACTTAAATGCTTTCAAGTGTGAGGTGTTAAAAACTATGAAAGATGACTTTGCTGAGTTTAAAGATGGCGTTGTGAGAGAGTTACAGACTCAGAATGCTAGCATTACTGAAGCACAATCACGCATAGCCGATCTGGAGTCAACCTGCCTGGAGTTCAAAGACGCTCTGGTTGCGACTCTAAGGCAAAGCATCGAAATGAAAGATAAAATGACTGATTTGGAGAGTCGCTCCAGGCGAAACAATCTACGCATTTACGGAGTACTGGAAGACAAAGAGGGGAAATCAGTCACTGACTTTGTGAACGAACTGCTTAGTGAACAGCTCGAACTCCCCCCTGGGATGGACCTACAGATCCAACGAGCGCATAGAGCTCTTGCTCCAAAACCGTCAGCAGGGTCGGCACCCAGATCCCTAATAGTGAATTTTCTGCAATATCACGTCAAGGAATTGGTTCTGCAAAAGGGCTGGCAGAAGAAGATTGAGCTAGATGGGCGGCGAATTTACTTTGATAATGACTATGCAGCAGACGTCTTAGAGAAACGAAAGGCGTATGGCCCGATCAAATCTGTCCTGAGAGAAAAGGGAATCCGCTTCCAAACTCCTTACACTAAAATGCGTATCCACTGGGAATCTGGTCAACGATCATACGAGAACGCAGAAGAAGCAGCGGAGGATCTCAATCGACGTGGATTTCAGGTGACGGTGAAAGCAAAGAGTCCGAACGCGATGAAAATAATGGAGGAACGCCTGGGTGAACTACTCTCGTGGAAAACCATCAGCACCGGCGACAAAGCAGCTCATCGAGCAAGGGAGAGGCTCCTGGAATTCAGAAGAGATTCACAGCCGGGGGAATAAACTACAGTGAGCAGAATAAAAAGAGACACTCATATATTCTGGGAGTGACACAAAGTGAGGTACTTTTGGTTATTTAATGTAAGTGCATGGAGAGTCTCCATAGCTTTTCTTTGGAGGTGTAGCTTATACAAAGTTGAGGCACTCGTCACTTCGCATGTAGGCATACAAAATACAGATATTGATTTAGATATTGTAAATTAGGATTTTTTTTCCCCATCTCAGTTATTATTATTTTATTGATATAATTATTACCACTTAACCTGCTCTAATTATCAACCCGACTGAGGACAATTTAACGCCAAATGTTGGACACTTCTAGTGGAGAAGAGAACTTTCTCACTAGGGAGGGCCCCTTCGTGCTTGAGGCACCTTTCCCTCCTCCCCCCAACAGGGAACCCAAAGGATGTTTAAACTCATTCCTTTCTTCTGAAGTCACTAAACTTTATGTAATTGTTCATTGGTTGTTACAGAGTTCACCTGTAGTAATTGTTAAGTTTCAATCTGGATTGTGGAATTATGTTAATATGAATGATAGAGAATAGTGTTAAGATACTGTCATTGAATGTAAATGGCCTGAATAACCCCATTAAGCGACAAAAGGTAATGTCTAAACTAAGGAAAGAGAAGGCCCAGATTATTTACCTACAAGAGACTCACTTGACTGATCAGGAGAGTGAAAAACTCAAGAAATTTGGTTTCATGAACACTTTCTATAGCTGTTTTAGAAATAAGGGCAAAAGAGGTGTTAGTATATTGATTTCCAACACAGTGAAATTTGAATGTATCAATATGACTAAGGATAAAGAGGGAAGATTTATTATAGTGAAAGGAAAGCTAGAAAACGAGTTAATGACTTTGGTTAATGTTTATGCCCCACCCAACAGTGATAAGCGGTTTGTTAAATCTCTTCTTGATAAAATAATAATGCAGTCAGAGGGAATATTGATATGTGGTGGAGATTTTAACATTGTGATGGATGATAAGATGGACACAACAAACAAGAAAAAAACAATTAACCAAGTAACTAAAATTATTAAAACTATATTCAAGGAGTTTGGCATAGTTGATTTATGGAGAGAACTCCACCCCACTCAAAGGGATTATACACATTATTCACCGCCCCATGACAGTTATGCCAGAATTGATTATTTCTTTATAAATAAAATAGACCTGTTTAGAATAAAAGAATGTGAAATTGAAGGAGCAGACGTATCAGACCATTGTGCAATGTGTCTAAAAATCCAATTGGATACACAAAAGAAAATAAAACAATGGAGGTTAAATGTTGGGATTTTAAACGATGAAGTATTAGTTAGGGAGATGACTGAAGAAATTTCAACATATTTGACTGAAAATGATAATGGTGAAGTGAGTCCTGTTATTTTATGGGATGCCCTAAAAGCAGTCTTAAGAGGGAAATTAATAGCAAAAACGGCAGCCATGAAAAAAGCTAAAGAGAGGGTTTTTCTTAAACAAAAAGAGATTCTGACTAAAATTGAACAACAACATAAAAATTCTGGGGACCCTTTGTTACTCCCCCAAATTAAAGAAGCAAGGGAGAACATAAATAAACTATTAAATGCAGAAATTGAAAAAAAGACAAGATTCCTAAAACAATCCTACTATGAAGTAGGGCCTAGGGCCTCTAGATTGTTAGCTAAACGATTAAAGAAGCAACAGGCTGACAGGACAATACATAAAATAAGAGATGTATATACTAACCAGGTAATCTACGATCCCAAAGGGATTGGCTTAAATTTTGTGAACTACTACAAGAATCTTTATAGTCAACCCTTAGCAGCAAATGTTAATCAAATGAGAACCTTTTTACAGAATCTTGATCTGCCATCTATTGGGAAACATCAGAATGACCTACTCACTAAACCATTTACAGTGTTGGAAATAGAGAATGCAATAAACAGATTAAAGTCAAACAAATCCCCAGGTAGCGATGGTCTACCCTCAGAATGGTACAAAATATTTAAGGAACAACTTGTACCATTACTTTTGTCATCTTTTAACCATTCACTTGAGAAAGGCAAAATACCCCCTTCGTGGAAAGAAGCAGTGATATCAGTTATCCCCAAGGGGAATAACAACGAGACATGCTCAGGTTATAGACCTATATCGATTCTTAACGTAGATTATAAAATATACACTTCTATTATTGCTAAAAGATTTGACCAATTCATGAAAGACATTATTGACGAAGATCAGACAGGTTTCATTAAGGGCCGTCAAACACATGACAATATAAGAAGAACTCTTCATGTTCTAGAACATGTTAAACAAAACAATATCAGTGCTGCATTTATAAGCCTTGATGCCGAAAAGGCTTTTGACTGTGTCAGCTGGGTTTTCCTTTATGAGGTTCTTAAAAAGTTTGGACTGAACACAAAGGCAATTGAGTGTATTAAGACACTCTATCAAAACCCAACTGCAAGAATCAAAATCAATGGCAGCTTGACAGAGACCATACAACTAGAACGATCAACCAGACAGGGCTGTTGCCTCTCTCCAACCCTGTTTGCAATCTTTATAGAACCACTGGCGCAAACAGTTAGACAGAGTAAGGAGCTTAAGGGCATCAGAATAGATGGAGAAGAACACATTATCGGCCTCTTTGCTGATGATGTGATCTGTTATCTAGAAGAACCGGATGTATGTCTCCCTAAACTGATTAGTCAACTGGAGGTCTATGGTTTTTATTCTGGATATAAATTGAATTTGACCAAAACACAAGTTTTAACATTCAATTACTCTCCAACCAAAGATATACAAGAAAAATTCAAATTTAACTGGAAATCAACAACAATGAAGTACCTTGGGGTAACTATAACAAAAACAACAGAAAGCCTATATGGCTCAAATTATGACAAAATAGATAAAAGTATCAAAAAAGACATAGACAGATGGACCGTCCTGTCTCTGGACTTCAGTTCACGAATAGCGACAATAAAAATGAATGTCCTTCCACGCCTGCTCTATCTTTTCCAGGCTTTACCTGTGGAAATTCCAGAGAAGCAATTTAGAGCATGGGACAAAACCATATCCAGATTTATTTGGAATGGACAAAGACCGAGAATTAAATTTGTGACTTTACAGTTGGAAAAACAAAAAGGAGGAATGGCATTGCCCAACCTCAAGGA
The DNA here is from genome assembly GCF_027579695.1 of Neoarius graeffei. Classification (NCBI taxonomy): domain Eukaryota; kingdom Metazoa; phylum Chordata; class Actinopteri; order Siluriformes; family Ariidae; genus Neoarius; species Neoarius graeffei. The sequence continues at coordinate 75,973,963 of NC_083569.1, read as the reverse complement.
GTATTTCCATGCAGCGCAAATCAAACACATAGTCTGCTGGTGTGATAAATCCTATGAAGCCAAATGGAAGAACCTAGAGCAGTTTGCGCAAAAGAGGGAAATCTCAAGTCTTATTGGCGATGCTGATGAAGCCAAAGACTTTTATAACCACATGGGCACCATCACCAAATTTACACTTAGAGTGTGGTATGACATCACACGTAAACATAAATTAGAGTCAGATACCAGGATGCTTAGATGGCCAGTATATGATAAATGTTTCATTCCAAATACCCAAGATCAGAGATTCAAACATTGGGCCTCATGTGGAATAACAGCTCTGTGTACTGTAATTAAAGAGGGGAGAATTTTGAGCTTTCAAGACTTGAAGGAAAGGTTCTCATTGGACAACCAAGATTATTTTAGATATTTACAGCTTAGAAACTATTACAATAAGGAGGTTAAACCAAACATAAATGTGGACAAAAATAGGGTAATCAAAACTGTAATAGGGGCATATAGCTTCAAGAGTAAAAGAATAATATCTGTGCTATATAAACAACTAATGGAGAGCAAAGGAAACACCACATATGTGAAACATAAATGGGAAAAAGAGTTAAATGTGGATATTTCTGAGGATGATTGGGTACAGATTTGGAGAACCCAGCACTCTACTGCGTCGTCTTGTACATGGAGAGAACATTGCTGGAAGAATGTAATACGATTTTTTATTACCCCTCAACTTAGAAGTAAGTACACATTTGTTTCCCAACCCTGTTGGAGAAAATGTGGTGAGATGAATGTGAATCATGCACATGTATTCTGGCTTTGCCCTAATATTGTTCAGTTTTGGGATGAAGTACATTCTGTTATTGTTTCGGTCTTGGGTTATCAAATACCCAAGACTTCCACAGTATTATATCTTGGTAACTTGGGAGGAAACATTGTGGTTAAGCCAGACAGATATATATTCAAAATCTTGATTGCAGCCAGCAAAAAGGCCATAACGAAAAAATGGTATAAGCCAGAACCACCAGACAGGGATGACTGGTTGAAACTTGTGAAAGAGATGTACATAATGGAGGACTTGACACATAGGATAAGACTGCAAGTTGACACATTCGTAGAAAAATGGATGAAATGGAATGTATACATATCAATGACAGAATGACTGAAATTATACTATATTGAATACTTCAGAAACATGCCCATCCAGATTGTACCGTGTATATATATATATATATATTTTTAAAAATTTTTTATTTTTTGTTGGTTTGTTCGTTTTGTTTTGATGTGTTTTTGTAATGGTAACTGATGGCAATTATTGTTTTTTCTTTACCTAAGTGTACCACTAAAAATATAAAAATAAAGTGTTAAAAAAAAAAAAGAAAATACATAGGTTTGGTAATCTACTCTGCCTGCCATGTTTCAATCCAGCCACAGACCATGGAGCAATCTGCTCTGCCTAGACTTCCCGCCTTGTGGTGGATACCTTAGCTATCAACAAACTTAAGGCACGTTTACAAACGTTTCCCAACAGAAAATAGCTGACTACTGTGTTAAGTTGCAATGTAAAAGTATAAAGTACTGATTTACTATCCATGTCATGTTAACCGACTGCTTATGGGAATAATTTTCCAGACAGAAATTAGCTAGATAGCTAACTGAACTAGCCATAGACTGTATTGTATACAGTCGTTGGAACTAGCCCTTTAACGAGGCCGGGCAAACATTAACGTTTTAACGTATTGCACACCGACTCATATGGAAGCCCATTTCCGCCAGTAAAAAAAAAAAAAGGTGGTCAGAAAAAGTCGAAATTATGAGATAAAAAGTCGAAATTATGAGATAAAAAGTCGAAATTTTGACATACAAAGAACGCATGCTCTAACTGCTGCCATGACAACGAATGGCCACTGGAAAGGGAAGTCTTGGAAAGTGGCTGCCAACGGGCCTGGCCCTGAACATGTGATCTTAACGACGTTGACTCTGAATGCAAGACACAAGGGATGCAGTTGAAAGGTAAGATTATCATTCTGTTCTGTTTGATGTTGCATTGCATTGCGGATATGGTTAAGGGTACGTAATATCAATTAGGATCAGAAGTGACACTTACTACCATGCAGGCTGCATGCTACAACCACAAGGCGTACTGTCTCTGCTAGTTTAGAAACGCTGCACTCACAGTGATCTTACAACTACCTAAAATTTAGTTACATTATACAGATTTAGCAAAAGTGTTTGACCATTGAGCAATGCGGAGAACGTTGTTGAAACGTGTACCTCAAGACGGGCTTTGTAGGCTACTATGCATCATTATCTGCATGGTATATCTAATCATAAATTAAACAAATTTATAAATTAATAAAAAAGATTAATTCATAAATCGTAAATTAATCTTGAGGAAGCCAGCGCAACAGGTGTCACAGAATATGGATCAAGGTAACTACGTTTATCAGCTGGATAAAAAGTGGGACAGACTACTAAAATAGATGGAAAGCAATTTCTGAAGTGTGGCTACAGCACCCCTCCTCCTGTCAAACCTGATGTTTCGGTTCGCTTTATCCCACTTACTTACAAAGACAGGAGAACATAATTCGCCTAAATTACCATTTTGACACAGCATTGACTGTCACAGCTTTTCCCATAAATATTAAGCCAAATTCACTAGGCATGTGCAATCTTGAAGTCATCAAATTCACAATAAATTTTGGGTGCTGCCATATAGCTTCTTATCACGGAGAATCCAGAGAGTAGCCTAAGTCTATTCACACTACCCTTATAGAGGCCTTGTCCTTTATCAAATAAGCGCTTTGTTACACATGGCATTACACAATAGTGCCTAGGCCTAAAAAACTGTCCCACCCCATCCCTAGCCCAAGGCCCCTACTACTGGGTCCTGGATAATGAATCCCACTTTGCCTCCCACTTCAACACCCCTGCTCCTGGTTTGTTTGTATTGTGCCCACCCCCTCTCCCACCCAAATGAAACCATTTCAACCACTCCATCTTAAATAATCAGGATACTGTTACTGAAACTGCAATACAAAATTTATATACTGAATATTATGTCTGATCTCTAGGAAGAAGTTGATGGGGTTGTATCGACTTGGAATGACCACAGAGTCTGTCAAGTCCACAACTCTCATTCACCTCATGGACGTCCCTCCATATTACATGCAGTCCCTCAGCTGTACGGAGGCAGAGACTATTTGCAGAATGTGGACCTGGAGAAAGTTGAAGTCTGCCTTGAAGAGTGTATGTTCAAAGACTTTCCATGTGATGAGGATGTGTTTCACATTTGTGTGGACCTAATGTCAGAGCATAATCTGTCATTAACAAATGATGTGTTTGAAACAGTTAACCTGTATCTCACACTCAGACAGCTGATAAACAATGATCTTGGTGTAAATCATTAATTTTATTGGACCCGGTCTTGTGTCACCTGTTGTAAGATAAGATAGTACTGTATTCAAGCATCCTGTAACATCCACAACAAGATACACATGATTTCAAGGTTGCCATGGTCATGGACACCTCAACAGGCACAGGCCATTTCAGAGATGTCTTTTTGTTTTTTTTCCTTTGCCCATTTTATTCACAATTTGAAATATTGCAGTTTAACTGATTGCCAATTAAAATATGTTTTTTTTTACTTGTAATACCTGCTTTAAAAGATGTAGCTTCTTATTTTCACATCAAATGTATTAGCAGTCAAGTTATTTTGTTCTACTACCATTCAACATTTGCAAATATGAGTAAAAATGCAAAATCCTAACAAGTTTTAACTGAATTATTTATTCAGATATTTAAAAGATCACAATACAAAGAATACAAAACTATATAATTTCATTGGAACTGTAATGCCACCTTAAAATCTTTACAGAAGGAAGCCTTCAAAAGTAACAACAGATGTTTTTTTGTAAACAACAACAGCAACTGTATGAAGTAAAACAGTGGTTGCCATGAGAAATGTAAACAAGTAGTCATACATTGGTAATTCCAACTAAAATCCATGACATCTCATCTGAAATTATTTATAAAGATAACTGGAATTTTCTGCTGATAATAACTCTTCCCAGGCAGACAAAACAACAACAGTACAACAGTAGGCCTAATCCATTATTAGAAGGCATTTTGTTGTCCTTAAAGCACACAACAGGTATTCACAATTCTCTGCAGCATACCACTTAAAGTTCATGCCACTTAAAGTGCGTAAAGTAAACTCAAAAACAAAATACAAAAAAAAAGTGGTCAACAAGGCGGTGACACTAAATAAACAGCTGTTATACTTCCTTCACAAGCGTAAAGGACGTTCCTATTGACTAAATTCCTACATAATATCCATGACCCATATGTTGCTTTCTAAGATTTTGTTCATTTCACTTCTGAAATCTGGGTAGCTGTCATAAGTGACTGGTAATTCCAGGTAACAGCCACATGTCTGAGCGACTGGTCTCCTCTGAAATCCCTGAATTTGTGTAAAGCTGACAGTGATGTTTTTCCCATGAACAAGTCTGATCCAGTACAAAATGGTTCTTTTTCCTTCCGTCTGCAATATCCAAAAACAGCCAGTCGGTCACCATAGGAAGGCAGATATTCCCTTAGCTGGTCATCTGTCATTAGGTTTATGATGCTGGAATCAATCTACAATAAATATATACATTATGAATTCTCAGATCAAGTTCATTAAATTATAACACTGAAGAATTTGAGTAGCACCAGATAATATTTGCAAAGTGCTTCTGACATCATGTATTTAATTTTCATGTGTGATAACACTACTTCATACAGGAAAATATGAAAATCAGTGCGTTAAACTGAGAAAAGTCATAACAGAACATTCACATATGATACTTTCTGTAGAAATCACAATATTTTACTATCACATTGTATGGACAGATATGCCTGTTCCATCTTATCCCCACAGGTTTCCCTGATAACATCAAAAGTCATCCCATGCTGAGCCCAAATTTAGGCTAACGTTATCTTCCTTGATTAAACTACTTTCATAGCCAATTAATCCAAAACGAAAACAATTTAGTGGGCTAATCTCACCAGAAAACGTTTAATAGGAATTTAACTCCTGGACTCATGACACTTCATGGACTCATGACACTCATGACACAAGTGGAATTATTCATCTAGCCTGCCGAGGCAAATTATATGTTTGATGTCTCTAGATTGAAATATTAGAGGTGACTTGGAAACCCTTCTGCTCTACAGACGAGGCTTAGGCCTACTGTAGCGGCGTTAGCATAATATTAGCAATACTAGCTAGATGAAATGGGTTTCTGCAGTCATTATACGGACACCAATTGTGTCGTTTCACTGTACGCACAAATGTTTAGCACTCGGACATGATAGGCTACTAAGGGTAGTGTCATGTCCAGGTAAGAAATGTTTTCCATCCTTTCAGCCTACCATTTGATTGTCGAGAGATATCAGAGATTCAATTTCTGTCTGAAAGCGGCTTGAGGTACACGTTTCAACAACGTTCTCCGCATTACTCAATGGTCAAACACTTTTGCTAAATCTGTATAATGTAACTAAATTTTAGGTAGTTGTAAGATCACTGTGAGTGCAGTGTTTCTAAACTAGCAGAGACAGTACGCCTTGTGGTTGTAGCATGCAGCCTGCATGGTAGTAAGTGTCACTTCTGATCCTAATTGATATTACGTACCCTTAACCATATCCGCAATGCAATGTAACATCAAACAGAACAGAATGATAATCTTACCTTTCAACTGCATCCCTTGTGTCTTGCATTCAGAGTCAGCGTCGCTAAGTTCACATGTTCAGGGCCAGGCCCGTTGGCAGCCACTTTCTATGACTTCCCTTTCCAGTGGCCATTCGTTGTCATGGCAGCAGTTAGAGCATGCGTTCTTTGTATGTCAAAATTTCAACTTTTTATCTCATAATTTCGACTTTCTTATCTCATAATTTCGACTTTTTATCTCATAATTTCGACTTTTTCTGACCACCTTTTTTTTTTTTACTGGCGGAAATGGGCTTCCATAGGACTCATAACTACCAGCATACTACTACATTTCTAAGTTTATTAATGCTACCTCCTTTCATTTAACACCAAAGTGATAAAACACCAAAGTGACTTACCTGAAAAAAAAAAAATGGTTGGCTGAGTACGCTGCTCTCACTCAGTCAAATGCGCTGAAGGCTGCTGGCTGCCAACCGCTTAAGACCCAAAAAAGATCTCACACATGCGTGCTGACACACAGAGGTAGAGAAGATGCATGGGGTATTCCAAGTTTAGAGGATGCGCACACGTTTAGGAATATGTTCTCTCGTTGTCGATTAGGGACCGGGAACATATGTAAATAAACAGGTTAGTCATTTGATACCCATGCAAAGATAATAACATGTTATGAGATGTTTACGTTATTTCGTGAAAGTCCCCAAGATGCGTGCGCATATTTCTGTGAATTGCGTTCCGAAGTGTCTAGAGTTCGTTTTGACGCCAGCAGCAGCGGGCAGGCAATGCACAGCACTAATAAATGGTTAAGCTATTTTGCCGCGGAAGACGGGTGTCTGCACAGTTATTTGAAATAAAAGTGCCCCCATTGAGATAGTCGGTATGTAAAAAATAACATCAGATGGCACATTTTTGTTAAACGGGAAACGGGAAGAATTTTTATGCAATATGACATTATACTTTAGTGTTTGGGGAACTACAATAGACAGCGCATTCTCGGAAATGCCCCGGGGCCAATCAAAAAACGATGTAGATGGGATTCAGGGATGAACACAAAAATAAAAAAAAGTATAATCTTCGCCCCATAGCCGATGTCATGATCTAATTATAGCTGATCTGAGGCCAACACTAACCCGATGAATGTGTAGGGTACTTCTCGATTTTGGGCCAATCAAAAGCCAATGTAGATGGGAGCAGGGGTGAAAAAAACTGGCTCCGCTCTCTGGCCGATCATTGTACGATCAAATTATTTAAGAGTGTTCCTATACGATCTTAGGCCAACATCGGCCCGATGCATGTGTGTTGTTGGGGATGCCTCTAAAAATGGCACAAAGCCTTAAAAGATAGCAGACAACTTCTAGACATAGCAAGTGTTGCTAAATAATGACAAAAGAACAATTCCAAATAGTACAAACCACCAAGAAATGTCACAGAGAATAACTCCAAATGTCACAAAATGAAATATCAAATGGCAATAGTATGAAACTCCATTACAAAATGTGCAATTTCACAAATAAAAAGTCTAAAACTTACTTATTTAGCCATTATTGAAATCAGTGCCATAGCCCTGTTAGCACTGTCTCATATATTATAGGCATGCAGAAGGTGATGTTATCACCTCCTATGACATGGTTGTGGGATTGAATGTTAGAGGGCAAAAATAAATATTTACAAGAAGTATGAAAATGCAAAATACAGGGTGTTTAAAAAAAATGTATATAATTTCACAATCGGGCGGCACGGTGGTGTAGTGGTTAGCGCTGTCACCTCACAGCAAGAAGGTCCGGGTTCAAGCCCCATGGCCAGCGAGGGCCTTTCTGTGCGGAGTTTGCATGTTCTCCCCGTGTCCGCGTGGGTTTCCTCCGGGTGCTCCGGTTTCCCCCACAGTCCAAAGACATGCAGGTTAGGTTAACTGGTGACTCTAAATTGACTGTAGGTGTGAATGTGAGTGTGAATGGTTGTCTGTGTCTATGTGTCAGCCCTGTGATGACCTGGCAACTTGTCCAGGGTGTACCCCGCCTTTCACCCGTAGTCAGCTGGGATAGGCTCCAGCTTGCCTGCGACCCTGTAGAACAGGATAAAGCGGCTAGAGCTAATGAGATGAGATGAGAAATGCCATTTACTGGAAAAGAAAAGGTGTTTTCTGTGTTAGAGTACGCTCGAACACAGTCAAACAAGACTGTTAAAATGCTACTGACTTGACGTGTGCCATGTCTCAGGTGGCGTGCATATTGAAAATTTGTGAAATCGTTCATGGAATCCACATACCTTTGAATTTCTCATTCAAATTTTGAGGAATAAATCTCATATTGCTCAACATTAAGCCTGTTCAGTTTCATTTGCCTAGACTATGTAGTTTCTGGTATATTTACATCTCAAATAATTTCAAATTTTTTAAACACCCTGTATAAACTATCCATCCATTATCTGTAGCCACTTATCCTGTACAGGGTTCCAGGCAAGCAGTTGTCACTGGACAGGTGGCTTGTTACTGTAGCTGGGTCCAATATTATGTGGTTCCATTCCATCACTCCCCAAATTCTCAATGCGAGACCTTGTAGTGATCATTCTTTCAATCAAAACCAGGTTCTGATGAGGCTGATAGTATGCCTTGCATGTCACTAAGAGCTGCTTCCTGAGGGGTTTCACATGAAAGAGTCAGTCATAGCCAGTGGTGTCTTTTGCCAATCATTTTGCTTATCGTCTTTGATGTTGCTTATGTGCAGGTTGCCAAATATTGAGTCAAATCTTTATCCTGCCATGTCAGAGGTTGGGAATGGAATGGGAATCAGAAATATGAATTACAATAAGTACCCCAAAATCACCATTAGTAAGTGCTAAATTGGCTATTATATTTAAATAAAAACAATTCTAGAAATATTTATCCATCAAAAACCCATGTTGGTGCATTTTCTGTTATTATGTTATTAGGAAGCGCAAAATGTAAAACTCATTTGCAAAATATATATATTTCCATACTAAATGCAAAAATGTATGGAGCCCTTAAAGTGTCAAAAGGTGATTTTATTTATCTTCTGTGTGCAAGTTATTTCAGTCAAATCAATTTAGCATTCAAATTACTTTTATGCCATTTTGATTGGCTGAATGAACTGCAAATAACTGCCTGCAAATCTGCTCATGCACAATTACTTCGCACTTTTGTCAACATGGCTCGTTTCCCTAAATTGACAGACAATGTACTGGCTTCTTTAATTGAAAATGAAACCAGTGAAAACACAGGGGGGCAATTGCGTGAACTTTATAATCAGTATTTAAAAATAAAATAATAATAATAATAATAAGAAGAAGAATGATAAAACAATTATTGAACTCAATTTTCACAAAATATCGTGATTTGTTAGTGTCTCTCTGCCTTCGGCATCGGCAAATAATTGCTTGCTCGCCACGAACAAATCACAATATTTTGTTCAGTCTCTTCCAATAATTGCTCATTATTTGCATTGTTGCAAAGCAGCTTGACAGAAAAATATAGATTTTACAAATATGAATTAATAAATTTATCCATAATGTGAAAGTTAGAGGCAACAGTGGCGAGGAAAAACTCCCTGAGACAACCTGAGGAAGAAACCTTAAGAGGACCCAGATTCAAAAGGCAACCCACGTATGGGGCTGTACATATGGGGCCACCCTTACAGAAGCAAAGTAATGATAACTCCAGCCTGTGCACACAAGTTATTTATTATGTGCCCATGATAAAGTGCTTTACTATCAAAAAAGCTTTAAAAGCATTTTATTGCTGCACCAATGTTATTATGAAAAGGTGTGAATTGTTTTGCCCAGCAGGGGGTTCATGAGCATTTCTCATTTTCACACCCCTCCCATTTCCCCATCTCCCTGCTCGTCGACAAACAGACAGCCACGAAACTACAAACAATGAAAGCCATGAGTCTCCTGACTAATCTGACAACAGACTTGTGGAGAGAAAATATTTCCTTCACTTATATTGATTAAAAATGTCCAATAAGTCAGTTTCCATTCTACTGGCAGAAAGCAATACCAGTATAGGGTTAAGGTCGCAAATTATTATTCAGTTATACATCTTGAAACATATTATTCAATAGATTACACTTGACGCATCTAACTGACATTTTCATCCAAAGCAACTTACAAAGACACAGGAGGGTTGATAGCTTGGCAGTGTTTGGATTTGACCTCTGATCCAATTTCTTAATCACGTAAGCCAATATTGATTGCCCCAATCATTTTTGACAATGATCTTCTATCTTACATCCCCTAATGCAATAATTACTAGTAAAAGTGTATAATTATTACACACCTGGTACTGCAAATGATCTTCAGTGAGAATACCAACTAAAAGCTACTCTGTGTTAGTCAGTATTTACAGTGACTTTACTAACAGTAAAGCAGTGTAAGTGTGGATCCACTGGAATGTGTTTAAGAATTTAATAAGCTTTGTTGAATTACTTTTTACAGTTATAAGCAATTACAGATGAATAATAATATGAATAATAATATGAATAAATAGCATGGCACAGTGGGGCAGCGGTAAGCACTGAGTTTCCTTCGGGTGCTCCAGTTTCCTCCCACATGCAAAGTATGTCAACTGGCTACTCTATATTGTCCATAGGTGTAAATGTGAGTGTGAATTATTGTTCATCTTTGTGTTAGCCTTGTGATAGATTGGCAACTTGCCCAGGGTGTACCCTGTCTCTTGCCGAAAGTCAGCTGGGATTGGCTACAACTTCCCCTGCGACCATCAATGGATAAGCAGCATAGATAATGGATGAATAATCAATAAATATTAATGATGATAGTCAACATATCTCAAACCATTTGAACACGTATGGGATACTTCCAAATGATGTACTAAAGTGACAACTAAGGGAATATGTTTTGAAAGAACGGTGTTCGTCCCATTCCAGGCATACGCAGAACCGATCACAAGGCACACTGTTGGCTTGTGGTGGTTAAACACCTTACTGAGACACTTTATGGTATTTTTTCCCTTTAATTTGCCACCAGTCTATATTTTGTCTAACCTAATTTCCACCAAATCTAGCCAAAGAACATTTCTCATTTTCTATATTAGGTTTCTTGAAAACCGGTTTGGAACAAAATGTGGAGTCCCCCAAGTCTGTGGAGGACCTTGACAATGCATGATGATTGGACATGTGTGTGATGATAAACCTTGGAGTGATCTAATCATTTGACTAGAAGACCAGAGAAGAAGATGAAAGCTTCAGTTAGCTAATGTATCATCGGCCTGAGCAGAAATAAGGGAAACTGCACAGAGGGCAAGAGAGTAAATGAGAAGGCAACAGCACTGCAATACATCCCAGTCCAGGGACAGCTGAGCTTATGAGTGCGATCAATAAGCTTTAATTACATTTTGCGCTAATAACGATCCATCACATCACAATTTTCACACTTCGGTTGTAAGTTATATGAAATTGCATGACCTTCGATCTGATAACCAGGACTTTGCTAGTAAGGCATTCTGGATAAGTGGATGAGTTTTTTTTTATTTATTATTTTTTTTCCACAGCCTTACACACATTTTCAAGCTCTTTATTGAATAAAGTGTCTTCAAATTTGAAAAATGAAAGCAGCAATGAATAATACATGAAGAAAGTGTTTATAAATGTTTTTTTTATTTTACACTCATTTTCAGCACTTGTCCTAACTTTTACACTACCTCGTGAAAAAAAAAATCCAATAATTTTTTTTTTTTTTTTTTGGCTTGTTTGTTTACTTTGTTATGCCCGCGAGTTGGCCTAGTGGTTAGCATGGCTGCCTCTCAACTAGGAGATCGCGAGTTCTACTCACAGTTGGGTCATACCAAAGACCATCATAAAAATGGTACCTACTACTGTCTGGCAAGGCATACTGCAATACAGATGTGAGTGGGGAAGTCAAACTCTCATGGCTACCAGAGGACTAACCCTAGCTGTATAGGCAGGCGGCCAAGGGCTATGGAAACAGAGATTGGCACCACACCCATATGCCTTAAAGAGTTGGTTAGTACTGGGATAGGAGACTGCTTGGGAAGACCAGATTCTGACATGAGAGGGACTTTGACCTTTTTGACTCCCATTTCATTCCACAATTTTATTTAAGCTTGTGTTATTTGTTTTTGCAAATCTGTACAGTATTTAATCAATGGGATTTTTAAAATATAGAATTGAAATTTATGTTTCATAATTTTTGGTTTTTACTTAAACTGAAAAGGTGGTCTCAGTCTCATCCAGGAAAATGTTCATTAGTTGGTTGATGCATTCAGCTTCCATCCCATCATCCACCTCTTTCAGCAACTGTTTTTAAAAAGTTTATATTGTCAGTGTAATAACAGCAAAATCAGCGCTGTCTAGCACAGTACATCACATTTTCATTTGTTATTTTGTAGCATTTCAGCTTCCTTCACTGTCTACAATTGAATTTCTAAAGTTTGTATAATTTAATTTTGCAAATCTGTACAGCACTTTGTCAATGTGAACTGTATTGAATGATTAAGAACATAATTTGTAAGTTCCTGCACAACAGTGCTAGAAATAAGTGGTTTGAACCCTTATTATTTGCAGTAGGAGAGGTCCCACGAGCCTCAACTAGATTTTCACCATTTGAATTGTTGAACAGGCACAATCTGTAGGGCATCCTGGACATCAGTTGCGACAATTGGGAGGCAGGACCTTCATCTTGCAAAAACAAAATTTAATAGATTTTTGAAAGCAAAACCCCACACACTGGGCCAGCTAACACAGGAACATTTGCTACAGGCACAGGAATACCAAGCCCAGCTATATAACAGTGGTACTCATCTGCGGGAATTATCCCCAGGAGAAAGGTACTCATTTTACTCCAAATTGCTTGCCAAGTGGCAAGGGCTCTTTCAGGTCATGCGGTGAGTCAGTGACATTGACTATGAGGTGAAGTGACCAGATAAAGTTGGGGCATGGCAAATATACCACCTCAGCCTACTTAACCCATGGAGGGAGGTGGTCCCTGTGGTGTTGGCAACAGTTGCCCCAGAGAAGGAGGAGCTGGAACCAGATCTAAGTCTAAATGCAGTCCCCTGTGGAGACCACCTCTTGCTGTCAAAAATCACCGACATTGCAAAGTTGCAGGTGACATTTTCGGACATGTTCTTGCCTCTCCCTGGTCACACTCATTTCATAGAACACCACATTGAAATACTCCTAGGGGTGGTGCTATGCAGCTGCACCTATTATCTACACAAGCACAAGAAAAATGTGATTCAGGATGACTTCCAGGCTATGTTCAACATGGGAGTAATTGAGGAGTCCCACAGTGACTGAAGCAGCCCAGTGGTCTTAGTGCCAAAGATCGACAGGACAGTCCAGTTCTATGTGGATTTAATAAAATTCAATGCAGTGTCTAAATTTTATATGTACCTGATGCCTTGCATTGATTAACTGCTTGACCAGTGCAGCTCGCTTTTATTTGACACTGGATTTGACAAAGGGATATTCGCAGATCCCCTTGACTTCCTTATCCCATTAAAAAAATTGCCTTTTCCACTCTGTTTGGTTTCCACCAGTTTGAAACTGTAGCATATGCAGGTTTGTGGTTAATGAGGAGGTGGGAGGCAGGCTTGCAAGAACTCAAAGGTGCATTTTTATTTGATCACTTTTTGCACTTTTCAGCAATTTTATTTCAGCTCAGCAGAGCCACATGTGTGTGTGCATGAGTATGCTAAGCTGAAATAAAATAGCTGAAAACTGCAAAAAATTGATCTGGTTACTGACACACAAATAAACTGGCAGTGATAAGACACAGGTGAGAATAATCAGGAATTACCTGCTGGTTCAACCTGTCTCCTCTCCATCCACAGCTGATGCTCAACCCTATCCCGACTACCACATATCCCCACTGCCCAACTCCAGCTGAGGAGGCATCCAGCCTGCAGCTGACCCCTGTAGGAGAAGTAGTCCTCCATCACTATCTGCCCCCACAGCCTCAAACTTAAATGGCTGAAGTGCCAGATACCAATAGGTGATCTGTGCACTGGCATCCTTCATGTGTTGGATCCATAGGATCAGGGCATGATTTGAACACAGAGTGAAAGGGCATCCCTGAAGGTAGTAACAGAGGGTGAGGACCATCCACTTGATAGCCAGACATTTCTTCTCTATCATGCTGTACTTTGTCTCTCACACTGAGAGTTTGCAACTGATGTACAGCACCAGGTGCTCCTCCCCTTCCACCATTTGGAACAAAACAGTCCCAACCCTCTGTTTGATGTGTCAGTCTGCAGAACAAATAGGAGAGAAAAGTCAGGTGAATTAAACAGTAGGCCCCCACAGAAAACCTCTTTTAACTGGGTGCAAACCTGTTTGCACTGCTCCATCCACTGGACTGGATCTGGTGCCCCCTTTTTAGTGAGAACAGTCAGCAGGCTTGTGACATCCACAAAATTAGGCACACATCTCAAATAATAGCCAGCCAGCCCCAGGAACTGCCTCAGTTCCCTTTTTGGTCTTGGGTTTTGGGCAAGGCAGAATCTCTGCTGTATTATCAATGTGGGGATGCACCTGCACATGGCCCAAGTGGAAGCCCAGATACCATACACATGCTCAGTTGCACACTCCTTTGGGTTTTCTCTAAGTCCCACCTGTCAGGACAGCCTTCAGTTGTTGTAAATGCCAGTGACAATTGTTACTATATACAACCCCGATTCCAAAAAAGTTGGGACAAAGTACAAATTGTAAATAAAAACGGAATGCAATAATGTGGAAGTTTCAAAATTCCATATTTTATTCAGAATAGGACATAGGTGACATATCAAATGTTTAAACTGAGAAAATATATCATTTTAAAGAGAAAAATTAGGTGATTTAAATTTCATGACAACAACACATCTCAAAAAATGTATAATGGAAGTTCATTATGTCTATCTATTATAGATATTTTAAGTTCGTTTCTTAGACAAGGATTTTTTAAACTTGTTACCTTGTTAACAGTTTCGTCGAGAATCTTCCGCCTTCTTCAGAAACAGACTGTTTCTGAAGAAGGCTCAAGATTCTCGCCGAAACTGTTAACAAGGTGACAAGTTTAAAAAATCCTTGTCTAAGAAACGAACTTAAAATATCTATAAACATCTCAAAAAAGTTGGGACAAGGCCATGTTTACCACTGTGAGACATTCCCTTTTCTCTTTACAACAGTCTGTAAACGTCTGGGGACTGAGGAGACAAGTTGCTCAAGTTTAGGGATAGGAATGTTAACCCATTCTTGTCTAATGTAGGATTCTATTTGCTCAACTGTCTTAGGTCTTTTTTGTCGTATCTTCCGTTTTATGATGTGCCAAATGTTTTCTATGGGTGAAAGATCTGGACTGCAGGCTGGCCAGTTCAGTACCCGGACCCTTCTTCTATGCAGCCATGATGCTGTAATTGATGCAGTATGTGGTTTGGCATTGTCATGTTGGAAAATGCAAGGTCTTCCCTGAAAGTGATGTCGTCTGGATGGGAGCATATGTTGCTCTAGAACCTGGATATACCTTTCAGCATTGATGGCATCTTTCCAGATGTGTAAACTGCCCATGCCACACGCACTAATGCAACCCCATACCATCAGAGATGCAGGCTTCTAAACTGAGCCCTGATAACAACTTGGGTCGTCCTTCTCCTCTTTAGTCCGAATGACACGGCGTCCCTGATTTCCATAAAGAACTTCAAATTTTGATTCATCTGACCACAGAACAGTTTTCCACTTTGCCACAGTCCATTTTAAATGAGCCTTGGCCCAGAGAAGATGTCTGCGCTACTGGACCATGTTTAGATACGGCTTCTTCTTTGAACTATAGAGTTTTAGCTGGCAACGGCAGCTGGCACGGTGAATTGTGTTCACAGATAACGTTCTCTGGAAATATTCCTGAGCCCATTTTGTGATTTCCAATACAAAAGCATGCCTGTATGTGATGCAGTGCCGTCTAAGGGCCCGAAGATCACAGGCACCCAGTATGGTTTTCCGGCCTTGACCCTTATGCACAGAGATTCTTCCAGATTCTCTGAATCTTTTGATGATAATATGCACTGTAGATGATGATATGTTCAAACTCTTTGCAATTTTACACTGTCGAACTCCTTTCTGATATTGCTCCACTATTTGTCAGTGCAGAATTAGGGGGATTGGTGATCCTCTTCCCATCTTTGCTTCTGAGAGCCGCTGCCACTCCAAGATGCTCTTTTTATACCCAGTCATGTTAATGACCTATTGCGTTGCAATTTGGTCCTCCATATGTTCCTTTTTTGTACCTTTAACTTTTCCAGCCTCTTATTGCCCCTGTCCCAACTTTTTTGAGATGTGTTGCTGTCATGAAATTTCAAATGAGCCAATATTTGGCATGAAATTTCAAAATGTCTCACTTTCGACATTTGATATGTTGTCTATGTTCTATTATGAATACAATATCAGTTTTTGAGATTTGTAAATTATTGCATTCTGTTTTTATTTACAATTTGTACTTTGTCCCAACTTTTTTTGGAATCGGGGTTGTATGATAATATCATTTAAATGAGCAGCAGCAGATGTACCGCGTGGGCAGAGGATTCTGTCCATGAGACATTGAGACGCTGCTTGGACTACAAACAACCAAATGGAAGGATGACAAATTGGTGTCATCCAAATGGAGTGGAAAAGGTTGTTTTTCTTGGGATATTGGAGTCAAAGGAATCTGCCAATACCCCTTGGTTAGATTCAGTCTTGAATAAAAGCAAGCCTTGCCTCATCAATACAAGGCATTGGATATGCTTTGAATTTAGACACCGCATTGACTTTTCTAATGTCCACATGAAAATGGACTGACCCATCAGTTTTGGGCACCAAGACCAGGAGGCTGCTCCAGTAACTGTGGGACTCCTGAATTACCCCTTGCCTTGAGTTCATCTCGAGCCACCTTTTTCTTGCTTTCAGGTAACCAGTATAGGCAGCTACATACGACCACACCTGTAGGAGTCTCAATGTGGTGCTCTATAAGGTTTATGTGACTGGGTCAAGGTGAAAACACATCAGAAAAGTCTTCCTCTAACCTGGTCACCTGTGCCCTTTTGGACGGTGAGAGGTGGTCTCCACAAGGGACTGGGGTGAATTGGGCCACACTTTTTGAAATTACCTCCAATCCCAACTCCTCCCTCTTGGGAACCACTGTCACAAGAGGCACAAGAACTTTCTCTCCCCACTGTTTTAGAAAGTTGAGGTGATATATTTGAAGTGCATCTTCTCTATACATTCATCTGATCTCACAGTTAACATCTTTGAATTTCCCTGCCTCTCCCTTCCCTTATCTTTCCTGCTTCTGCTGTCTCGTCTGTCTATTGTCTATACTTTTGAGAGACTCTCTCTACACTGCTCTCCAAACTAAAAATCATGGAATTGATAAACTGGTCTCTTCACGCAATTGACACAATCTTCTCGACGAGAAGCCTGGGTTCGGGGGAACCAGCCTGTCCTGCTGGAACATTCGCAGCTGGCTACATGATGGATGTGTGGGAGAGGTGGCGGGTTGTGTGTCTGGCGGTTCTTCCTGTGGAGGACATTGAAGACATCTACCTATTCGGAACCATGATTACAGGACTTTTGCTGATTGGATTAGGCATTGGTTTATCAAGGAAATCAGAAAATGGTGACAGCTGTCCAAAGCCCCATAAAGCTGCCCGACATGATTGAAGTGGTGGGCAGAGCTGTCGGCACTCAGACTGTGGCTATTCAGAACTTGAACCGCAACATGGATAACATCATGGAGAAGCTTTTGGCTTTGCAAAGGAAAATGGATCGATTCGGAGACCAGAATAGACAAACAGAGTAGTCATGTAAAGCAATGCGTCTACTCGCCAAACAATCCCAATCTTATCTGCTTTCGGCTCCCTCAGACAGCACTGGCCTTGGCCAAGGCCATTGCTGGGCAACAACTCCCCCCTTGAAGATCACTGCTGTTAGACTCTCTCGTATTCCTTCCCCCACTTCCCACGGTCACCGCTTTTACCCCCAGTGTGACAAGTGGGTAAGCGCCGTCTTCGGCTGCAGGACCGGACTGCTTGTTTGCGCTGGGTTACCTATACCTCTAACCCCTCCCCCCTTGCCCCCTCCCATGATCGCCCCCTCCCTCACCCCCTTCCCCCTCGAGTCCTGAGTCATGTGTAAAGTGTACTGTGTTATTTTTGTGCTTATGTGCTGAGGTGTTTTTTTTAATGTTCCCACACTGTACTCCCCACAGGAGCATAGTGTGGGGGTTGCTTTTTTTTCTCCTCCCCTCCCCTCATGTTATTCTGTACTTTTCATCCCTGTCTTCCTGTCCTGTCTACTCCCCCTGTGTCAATTGTATGTACTATGTGTATATGTATGGATGGGTTGACAGCTAATTTCGCTGGTACTTGTGATTAAGTGACAATAAAGGGTTCATTCATTCATTTGACTTGCTATGTGATTTCAAAGGGTCCTTGCCACTTTGTGAGTAATTGGAAGAAGAAGAAGAAGAAGAAGCCTTTATTTGTCACATGCGCACTTAAGCACAGTGAAATTTGTCCTCTGTATTTAACAGTACACACACACAGGTAGATGTTCGCCTGCTAAGGCACTGCTGCCTGACACACCTCCTCCGGTGCCTACGGGTTGGCTTGCTGCAGGGTCATCAGACAGGTACCACCATTCCTTGATGTTTCGCCCCTTTGAACCCGGAATGTCTCCTGGTGGCAGGGCAGTGACCGGGATGTCTCCCAGTCATCCCCTGCAGCCTACCCTTGAGCTAGATGGTGCCCCAGTGTATAACCTCCATTGGGTAAATAGTGGTCCTCCATCCCGCCTCCCTGCACTCTTCTGCAAGGTCAGAGTATTTAAGCCTCTTGCGCTCCCATGCCGCCTCCACACCTGCTTCCCACGGGATGGTTAGCTCAATAAGGAGAACCGTCTGAGTGCTGCTGGACCACAGCACAATATCTGGATGCAAGCTTGTGCTAGTGATCTCGGCAGGGAACTGAAGCTTCCTGCCCAAGTTGACTCTCATATTACAGTCCTGGGTCGCGAAAGGTGATGTCCATGGAAGCCTCCGAGGAGCTCGCAGAGCAGCATTTGCACCTACCTCCCCTTCTTGAATGAACCCGATGTACCGGACCGCTGGTGGAGGGTGCCCTCTGCGTGCTTCCTGCCTCTGCCCCTCTAGGACCTCTGCCAGCTTTCTCAGGACCTGGTCATGCCACCATCTGTAACAGCCTTGGGAGAGTGCTGTCTTGCAGCCTGACAAGATATGGTGAAGGCTTGCACTCCTGGTGTTACATAGAGGGCAACATTCCTCCTTGCCCAACCACAGTTCTAGATTCCATGGGCAGGGGAGAGAGTCATATGTGGCTCTTACCAGAAAACTAAGCCTTGCCTGCGGGATCTTCCAAAGGTCGGCTGCGCTGATGGTTTTACCAACCACACCCTCCCATGTTGTCCATTCCCCCTGGCATCCCTGAGCAATGGCCTTGATCCTGAGATGCTCGCTCTCCATGTTTGTCACCTCTGCCACAACCAGCTCCTTCCTCTCTATACTGGTTGCCTTTGACCAGAACTTTGGGATTTCTCCATATCCAAGGCCAGCTCTTCCTACCTGCACTTGGCCGATGATTTCTTTGTGCTGCAGCCTGCTTATTGCCTTGCTGACTTCAGTCTGGGCTTCCCAGTTATGGTCAGTACAGATCTGGAGATTGGCGGCCTTCACGGTCTGGTCGGTGTACCCCTTCATCTCCAGCACCAACCTCGTCTTCTCCTGCATATAGCCCAGAGTAATCGACTGCAAAGGCAGCTGGAGGATGTTTCTTTCAAAGAGACCAGTCTCCAACAGGCATCGCGGCAGACCCAGCCATTTCTGGATAAACATGTTAGCTTTCCCATCCAACTCGCTTACCGTGGATCTCGCATAGATTTAGTGGCCACATTATCCTGTTGTACAGTGTGATTTGGTAACACCAGGCCTTGAGTTTTCCTGGGAGCTGGCCTTGATCAATTCTTGAGAGGCTGTCCATTAGCTGCTTCATCACGGCTTTCCCTGCTTGCTTGTCCGAGAGCTCTGCTGTATAATGTCTCCCCAGGCTTTTGATGGAATAGTCAGCAAGCAGGGGGATCTTCTCCCCACCGATGGCAAAGATGGTACAGTCATTTCTTACACCCTTTCGGAGAGAGAGGCTTCGGGATTTGGCATGTTTGATTTTCATTCTGGCCCAGGACATCAGCTCGTCCACTCTCTTCAGCAGCCTTGATGTACATAGTGCTGTTGGCAGAAGGCTGGTGATGTCATCCATAAAGGCTCTCAGGGGAGGAAGTTTCTGGCCTGATGGCAGTCTGATTCCTCCTACCATCTGCCTTGCCCCAATGAGAATTACCTCAAATGCAGCCACAAAGAGGATGGGAGATACTGAGCACTCCATTGTGATGCCTACTTGCTGCTGCTGCCACCCGGGTGTAAAATCCTGGAAGGAGAAGGCCACCTTCAGATCACTGAAGTAGCTTTTAATGATGGTCCTTATGCTGTCTGGCATGTGGAAAAACTCGATGGCATAGTCAATGAGCTGATGGGGCACTGAGCCATATGCATTTGCTACATCAAGCCACACAACGTGCAGGTCAGCTCTTTCACGCTTAGCCCATTGGATCTGCTCCCAGATTACCAAGGATTTCCCCAGTGCTTCACTACAGCAGGACCCTTCCACAAGCATGCACTTTTCTAATGCCTGAAACCCTGGCCAATTTGTCCCCAAAATTAGTGGATCCGCACCAGCAAATACTCATGAATAGCCCTGTGCACACACCTCACCTTCAGCAATTATGTTTTTGCTAATTCTCTGCATTGAACCAGACTTTAATGGACCATGGTCTTGTTACACCCCTAGACCACCAAGGCCTGATGTGTACTCCTTTACATTCTTGTCTAATCAGGAGAGGCCTGAGGCACGTCAGGAATCCGGATCAGTATTCCTGCTTCTATGAAGGAATGCTAATCCTGGAACTGCCAGGATCTTTCCCTCCACACCTGCAAACCCTCCCCACCAAAATTAAAACAAGACTTTTTAATATTGTCAAGTTTTGAATAAGAACATTTATGGTATTGACATCATTCATTTGAAAGACTGATAGTTAAGGAATCATGGTGACATATTTTAGCTCGCTATAATAGACCAGAAAAGTAAGCCATTAATTCAACATAATCTTTAAATCTAAGTTACTACACTGTTAAATCTAAGACATTTTGTCAGAATTTTTTTTTTCTTAAACATTGCAAGCATTCTGAGGCACAAGAACGTGGTTACCTATTGTGTAAGATGAGTATGTGCCCAAGAGCACATGCAGACACACACATACTCCACAAAGTAATACTAGCAGAATGTTCCACAGGGGAGACTTGCTGAACTATCAGTCCCACAAAACATGGTGATAACTGTGAAATAATAACAGGAAACAGGGAACAGTGGATATTATGTAAGAGAATTTAGCAAACCTGTGTAAAGGAGAATAAAAGTTACAGGTGGTAGTGAATAGGCATAAGACAGAATTTTGTTGTCTGGAATATCATAATATCACAATTGCTTCTCTGAGGTGTATCATAATATTTCCATTTAATATTCATTATGAACTCTACCTGTTCTTACACACTAGGCAGCAGCAGCAGCAGCAGAGGTAGTTGCATAGATAATGGTTTGCAAAGTTTGCAAGTGGGAACCTAAATGCTTCAAAGCAGGCTTACTTAATAAGAAGAAACCTTTATTTGTCACATGCACACTTCAAGCACAGTGAAATTCATCCTCTGCATTTAACCAATCTGAAGCAGTGAACACATGCACACACACCCAGAGCAGTGGGCAGCCCAGAGCGCCCAGGGAGCAGTCAGGTGTTCGGTATCTTGCTCAAGGGCACCTCAGCCCAAGGCCGCCCCACGTCAACCTAACTGCATATCTTTGGATTGTGGGGGAAACCGGAGCACCCGGAGGAAACCCACGCAGACACGGGGATAACATGCAAACTCCACACAGAAAGGCCCTCACCGGCCGCTGGGTTAGAACCTGGAACCTTCTTGCTGTGAGGCGACTGTGCTAACCACTACACCACCGTGCCGCCCGTAACTCAAAACAGTTAAGCCAATCAGAAGGAAACGTTATGGCACATGTATCAAACACAGAGCTTGCAGCCTTGTTTCATTTGGCCTATGTGAAATCGGAAAATAATACTGAAATGGCCCTTAGTACACTATTGATCAACATTTTAACCCTATTCAGAAGTCACAACAGATCCATAGCATAGCCATCTGAAGGGTAGTTACCATAAACATTTTATATATCTCCATCCATCCATTATCTGTAGCTGCTTATCCTGTTCTACAGGGTTGCAGGCAAGCTGGAGCCTATCCCAGCTGACTATGGGCAAGAGGCAGGGTACACTCTGGACAAGTCACTAGATCATCACATGGCTGACACAAAGAGACAAACAACCATTCACATTCACACCTACAGTCAATTTAGAGCCACCAGTTAGCCTAACCTGCATGTCTTTGGACTGTGGGGGAAACCGGAGCACCTGGAGGAAACCCACGCAGACACAGGGAGAACATGCAAACTCCACACAGAAAGGCCCCTGTCAGCCACTGGGCTCGAACCCAGGACTGTCTTGCCGTGAGGTGACAGTGCTAACCACTACACCACCGTGCTCTGTGTGTGTGTGAGTTTTGTGTTTCTGCCCCTGCCGTTCAAGCACTGACACCTGTCTGCTCTCACATTCCTACACATTTTACCCTCTGTCCTGCGGGAACCAAGACAGAAGTTCCCATCAATTGGGGGCAGGACACAATAATTATAGCTTTTCCAATGTGGCTCCTTATCACAACTGATCAAGATGGCCAAAAGATTCTCTGCTTCGATGGATTTTGGAAGAGAGAGAAGCTTTTGATGATGATGTAGAGGGAGACGTTTCAGAACGTGAAGATCACATTTCTGAAAATTCAGAGTCTGACAGTGACTTTGAAGAAGAGGATGAGATGGAGCATCAGCCAGTCCCAAAACGAAGACGAGCATGGGGATGATGTGTTGTATAGACTGACAATGGTTACTGTATGTGTTCAGCTTGTGTTGTGTAAACTGAACTGAATGGGTTAAATTTCTAATGAAATTCAAAGAAATAAAAATCAGTTGTTATGAAAAACCTTGCTTCATTTGTAAATTTGAAGATAAACATTTTTTTCCACTCATATCATGACTGTAATTAATTTTCTTTTTGTAAAATTACATTTTATTAAAAACAAACAAAAAATGAGTAGCACTTTTTTTAAATAAATGTAATCTAACAAAGGTAAAGGGCAAATATTAACCAGATATGCTGTTTATGTTGCTTGTAATTAGGCTGAAGTAAACATCTGTTAAGTATTTAATGTAAAATTGTTTGAATGTGTTGAATTTAAAGCATCAAAATGCAGCAGCTCCACCAGACCCACGAACACTGGCTGAGTAACAAAAATACGAACACCACACAAGGGTTAAATCTCAATCTATTTCTATTACAATACAATGTATTGACATTGCAGTGGTTCGAACTGATGTCCTTACAAAATAAATGTATTAAACCTTAATATTTTATTTGTCTCAGTATGGTCTTCTGAAATCTGCATTGGGATGTCTTGTATCGTGGCTTTAGTGTATCGTCTCATGCCTAGTAGTGAATGTAGGAAAATTCATTCACATTCTCCCTCTGTCTCTAGTAAACATGAGAATCACAGAGCAATGACAACATTCTCCCCAGAAACTATTAATGCTCATGCATTTCTAATGGAGATAAATGGGAATGTGCAACGGAGCAGGACAGAGTGTGTGAGAGACAATATAGAAGAGGAGAGGAACTACGGGACAAGGATGAAAGATGGATGAAATTAGGTAGAATTGTTGGATGGTGGAAAGAAAGGAACAATGACCCAGAGGAGAGAAACACCAGCATAAATAAATGATGAAGAAAACAGTCATGATGGATTTGCACTCCTATATACGTCACATACTGTACCATATACACACATAGTACACACAGTAAATGGTGATACCCTTTAAATTCTAACTTAAAAAGCATGACCAAATTATTCAGTAACACGACTAGAATTCACACTGTTTCTTTTCTAAAGTGCACTAGTTCTTTTTAAAAAATTCATTGGTTTATATATATATATATATATATATATATATATATATATTTTTTTTTTTTTTTTTTTTTTTTTTTTTTTGCTTATTATCACACATAGACTATAGAAGCTTGGTTCTGTTTTACCTGTCCTAACCCCCAGAGACAGTGAGAAACACCTGGATGCCTCCTTTTGCATGTCTGCTGATCACCCGACAAAATCACATACACTTTCTGAAAAAATAAAAGGGGGTACTAAATTGCACCATTCCTTGTTGTTGAGTTGGTATACTCAAGGGTACACCCCTTCTGTAACTTTACAGCATATATTTTCCTGAGAAAGGTACAAGTATTGTACTTTTAAAGCTTTATTCCAAAAAATAATTATGGCTCATTTGTGTATCTAATTTTTTTTAATGTATACTATATCCGGGTGGCACGGTGGTGTAGTGGTTAGCGCTGTCGCCTCACAGCAAGAAGGTCCGGGTTCGAGCCCCGTGGCCGGTGAGGGCCTTTCTGTGTGGAGTTTGCATGTTCTCCCCGTGTCCGCGTGGGTTTCCTCCGGGTGCTCCGGTTTCCCCCACAGTCCAAAGACATGCAGGTTAGGTTAACTGGTGACTCTAAATTGACCGTAGGTGTGAATGTGAGTGTGAATGGTTGTCTGTGTCTATGTGTCAGCCCTGTGATGATCTGGCGACTTGTCCAGGGTGTACCCCGCCTTTCGCCCGTAGTCAGCTGGGATAGGCTCCAGCTTGCCTGCGACCCTGTAGAACAGGATAAAGCGGCTAGAGATAATGAGATGAGATGAGATACTATATCCATATTTCCAGATATATATATGAAAGACATATATTAAAGGTACCAAAGATGTACTCTTCACACTCAGCAAAAGAAGTACAGAATGCACTTAAATTGGTGCAAAGTCTTGTCATTTGGGCTATACCCTTCTGAATATAGCACCTTTCACTGAGGGTCATTTTTTGGTACCCTTATTATTTATACCTATTATAGTATAAAAATGTACATGAAGTAGCTAAAGTGTCATTTTTTTAATTTAAATTTTTAAACTGGATAACCCAAGAGCTTTTTTTTTTCCACAAATACCATACTAATTTTCTGCCTTTGTCAGGATCATAATTGACTCAAATGTTTAACTCATGTTCCATTTGGACTTTAAAGGGCAATATGTAAGCATTGGTCAGAATATTTTTGCATAAAACATCCAAAAAATTAACTAAAATTATCAAAAGAATGTGAAGATTTAACAGTTTTGACATTATATCAAAGACTTCTAAGTGTTGCAGAGATATCTACTGAAATTAGCATGCTAACCAGCTAACCCCGAGACAGGACAGAAAGTCTATATTGTAATACCACTTTGAACTTCAAGAGGGGATAGTGAGTCACTGTAGGGTCCAGAATGCCCTCAGTCCAAAATGAAAGGAGAATAAGAATGCCTGTAATGTCACTGTACGTGAAAGATTAATGCCGGTTACATACAGCATGTTAGCCTTTTAGCTATCTTTTTACAGACTGTTGAAAACTAAGGAAAAGAGAAGGATATGAATCACTGCAATTTACAGAAACACCTGGAATCCAGGCACCAAAACTTGGATTTTTGGTTGCTAATTTTGTGTTGGTATGTTGTATTTTTGGAGAAGGGAAAAGACAAAGAAAAGTGACCCTAGTGGAAGAAGCTCAATTACCATGCCAAGCAATGGTATTTGGACAAACTAAGCACAAAACAACAGCCAAAGCCTGGATTACAAACCCTTCACTCATATACCCAGACAGTGTAAACTATTTGGTTTTGGATTAAGTGTATACATTTTGCATGAGTTTAAAAGTTACAAATCCCTAGAAGCTCCTGAACAGTTTTACAGTGGCTGGGTGCAAGATCTGCTAATGCTAATTCACAAGCCGACAAACTGTGAGGGCACAGTTATACTGGCAAAGGTAAGATGGCACTCCTCTTTTTGGCTTAATTATTAAACCAAACAAACTAGAAAACTTTCAAAAACACTCGGCTATGTGATTATTTTATTGAGTCGTAGGCAGTGAGTTTGATCAGTTGCATTATTAATAAAAAAGGTTACATAACTGCCATAGCATGAACTGTAGCAATCTCATGCACTACTGATATAGAAGTTTCTGTGGTTGTTTTCTTGCTAAAAACTGAGCTAAGCAATCTATAATGTAAACTATTGGCTGACACCACACGTGAAGATTATAAGATAGCAGTGTTCGAACTATGCTGATATTTTCGGGGGGGGGGGGGGGGGGGGTCCCTTTTTTTCCCTTGGGGGGTGGGGGGGTGCTTGCGCTTGTGCTTGTCTCAGAGCATGGATCTCCAAACACATGAGAAGCCTATCTTACGCACATATCACGCGGACTCCACACCTCCACACACGCATCGCGTCTGAAGTCATAACTCATCAGGGGAAATCGTGTCCACATTGGCATGTTCAAAAAACAACCTCGCGTCAACAATGATACCACACGCAAGAAAAAAAAACAGTCAGGCTACTCAACACATCTGATCCACAGCAGCACCAAAGCATCACTGGAAATCATGTCAACAACCAATCTTCCATTTCAACACGTGTCAACAAACAAATGGTACCACAAACATGAACGAATCAGTCAGACTACCGATTCCAAACCCACAGCAGACGAATATGCCACAGTCACTCTGTCCACTGCTGGCTGCTCCAGATGCTCGTGAGAGAGGCCCGTGGATGTGGACTCACCGGCAGATAGCTCCACGCTGCCTGCTTGCTCATCCTGCTGCATGCTGACAGCGGGCCCGGCGTTCCCAGCAGGTGCAGAGATGGTGGTTGCGGACGGTTGTCCACTGTCATCTGCTGAAGAATCATCTTGCTGCTCCTCGGAATTTTTACTTTTCTTAACAAATCCAAAACTCGAAAGAGTACCTTGTTTTCTTTTCGACATGGCTAATGCTAAAGACTAGCACTCGCATGATCTGAAGATGCACCGAATGATAAACACTTTCTCAACCTACTGCCACACCCACTACAAACATTGTAGCAAAACAACCATGGGAAAGAGGGGCAACTACAGAAACGTGGGCACTGTTGGCACACTTCCTTTCTACTAGTTTGTGTCCCCAACCTGGCAGCAGCAGTCGTTGTCATATCAGTTTATTTTATCTTTGATGTAAACACAACACTTCGGATATGCAAATGCTTCCCGTTACACACGATTGCTATGTCAATAAACATCATTTTGCCAGTATTTTAGAGACCCCCCAACATTTCCCAAATCATGTTTTCAAGGGATCTCATGTCTGTTTCAGGGGATCTCGGATCCCCCGAGTACCCCCGTAGTTCGAACAGTGTACTGTAAGATAGCAGTGTTATGTTGACTGGCTCTGAGTTTCAGCACTTTGGTCAAATTTTGTGTATTTTTACACTGCTGTTGGGAGCTGTCTTTTGTTTTTATAGCTGATGACTATAAAGTTAGATTTTATGAAGCCAGAAGTGGATCAACTGAAAATGTCTTTCTGCTATATTCAGTGAGTGATAATTCTATGAGTGTTGCAAGAACGGATCCAGATCAATGCAACCGATGCACATGCATCGGTCAGAAAAATGTGCACCACTTGGCATCGGTCACGGGGCATTTGTTTACTTTATTCTTAGCTGGCTATATGGGCTATAGCCACAGTCAACCAACAGACCAGTGGTTCAGGATCTGACCACCTGTGGTAAGCTTTGATGCTTACCTGACCTAATTACCTGTATTCTCATGATGCTTTGTGTAGAGTGACCTGTGACAAAGAATCTAGGTCAAACCAATAAAATGCTCCAGAAAGAGGTTGAAATTCAAAATTCGCCACGAATAACGGGACGAGCCGTGGTCATAGAGGGCTGTACCTGGGCTGTTTCGAAAGGCCTCGGGGAGGTGCCTGTAAAGTTTGGCGGGGCTAGGGCTTTAGGTGGCTGAGTCATGAATTTTTAAATCCCGGCATGTGTGGACAGCTCATATTAAAGTTTTCAGCGAGCCGCACTCATGTGGGGCTTCAGGGGTAAATAGCAGGTCGAGCCACAGTCATAGTGAGCTGTGGCTGCCTGCTTCAGAAAGGGCTCAGCATGCTCTACACCCCTGTGAAAATCCATAGCAATCTGGTAAAATTCATGAAGATATTTCTGCAGATGTGCATCTGTCAGATTCTTGGGCTGGATCCGTCCCTGTGGCAATGGTAGTGGTGGTAGTGAGTTTGATGGGAAGATGGAGGAGGGACTGTGCATTTCCTTGATGTTTAAGGGGTGGACACCCCAACTTTCTGGCAATATACTCAATCAATCAATCAATCAAGATTATTTGTATAGCACTTTTAACAATAAACATTGTCGCAAAGCAGCTTTACAGAATTTGAACGACTTAAAGCATGAGCTAATTTTATCCCTAACCTATCCCCAATGAGCAAGCCTGTGGCAGTGGTGGCAAGGAAAAACTCCCCCAGACGACACAAGGAAGAAACCTCGAGAGGAACCAGACCCAAAAGGGAACCCATCCCCATCTGGGCAACAACAGACAACATGACTATAACATTAACAGTTTTAACATGAAGTCAGTTTCGTTGATGTTATAAACTCTTCATTGATGGAAACTTGAGTGCAAAACTGTTCATGACAACTGCAGTCCTAAAGTTAGCAAGTCAACCGTAGTCCTCAGCCATAAAAGCATTACTGTAAGTGTCCAGAGCATCCTCCAAGTGTGACTTTCAACTGTCCACATGAGGCCATCCTCCACAGGAGCGATGCGATGAGACTCCAACCAGACACAGGGCACCAGGATGGATCAGGCAGGTCCTTCACACATTCCTCAATTCTATTAAGCTGGTGTCTCTCATCAGGTTTTGCAGAAACATACAACTGTGTGTCATCAGCATAACACACAACATTTTCTAGTATATCCAGAAGAATGGAATGGTCAGTGGTATCAAATGCTGCACTAAGGTCAAGCAACACAAGCAGTGAGACACAGCCCTGATCAGATGCCAACAGTAGGTTGTTTACTACTTTATCCAGAGCTGTCTCTATGCTATGATGAGGTCTAAATCCTGACTGATACATTTCATGGATGTTATTCCTATGTAAATATGAGCATAACTGCTGTGCCACAGCTTTTTCAAGGATCTTGGAGATAAAGAGGAGGTTTGATATTGGCCAATAATTGGACAGCTGACAGGGATCAAGGTCAGGTTTTTAAATCAGGGGTTTGATAACTGCTAGTTTTAGTTCCACACTAATTTGAATGCTACCAATTTTGTTTGGCGCCATTTACGTTCCAATTTTCGAGTGGTCTCGAAAATTGGAAACAGTCTCGAAACAGACACAGTCTCGATGTAGTGGACCCTGAGTGACGACTCTGTGCAGCTAGCAGACAGTCGGTTTAGCCTGTTTGTCTGCTCCCTGGCCTTGGCTCTGGATTGTCAGAAATTAACTAGGCCTGTTCTGAGACTATGATCTATGCTGCAGGAAATGAGAGGAGGGCACCTTCCTGAGTGGGATGGATACCATCCCGCCCTAACAGGCCAGCAGTGCCCTCAAAATTAGCCCAATTATCTATAAAGCCCACACTGTTTTCAGAGCACCACCTGGACAACCAGCAGTTCAGCGACCATAACTTGCTGTAAGCTACATCACCACGCCGCATTGGGATGAGGCCAGAGCATACTACAGCATCGGACATCGCCTTTACTAATTTAAACACCTCTACAAAGTTACTCTTAGTAACCTCAGACTGACGAAGGCATATATCATTAGCTCCTGCATGGATAACTATCTTTGAGAACCTGTGCTTGCCTAAGAACCTAAGATTACCTACTATGTCAGGCGCCCTGGCTCCCGGTATACACCTGACTAAAGCTGCTGGTGCCCCTAAAGGCTGAGCTAATTTCACATGCCATATGTTAGAGTCCCCTATAACCAGAGCTCTTTCAGGTTTCTCAGTGGGTGCATCACTAAAGAGAGCAAACCTGTTTGACAGTGTTGGCAGAGTACTGCTTCCCTCTCCTGAGGTGCCGGACGGTTTGCCAGAATTTCTTCGAGGCCGACCGATAGTCCTCCTCCATGGCCTCACCGAACTCCTCCCAGTTCCAAGTTTTTGCCTCCGCAACTGCCCGAGCTGCAGCACACCTGGCCTGTCAATACCTGTCAGCTGCCTCAGGAGTCCCGGAGGCCAACATGGCCCGATAGGACTCCTTCTTCAGCTTGACGGCATCCCTTACTTCCGGTGTCCACCACCAGGTTCAGGGATTGCCACCACGACAGGCACAGGAGACCTTGCGGCCACAGCTCCAAACAGCCGCGTCGACAATGGAGGCAGAGAACATGGTCCACTCAGACTCAATGTCCTCCGCCTCCCTCGGAAGCTGGGAGAAGCTCTCCCAGAGGTGGGAGTTAAAGACCTCCCCGACAAAGTGCTCGGCCAGACGTTCCCAGCAGACCCTCACCATACATTTGGGCCTGCCAGGTCTGTCCGGCTTCCTCCTCCACCAGCGG
The DNA here is from genome assembly GCF_027579695.1 of Neoarius graeffei. NCBI lineage: Eukaryota > Metazoa > Chordata > Actinopteri > Siluriformes > Ariidae > Neoarius > Neoarius graeffei. The sequence continues at coordinate 75,943,619 of NC_083569.1, read as the reverse complement.
ATCCAACACACCACCAGGTGGTGATCAGTTGACAGCTCAGCCCCTCTCTTCACCCGAGTGTCCAAGACATAGGGCCGGAGATCAGATGAAATGACAACAAAGTCGATCATCGACCTCCGACCTAAGGTGTCCTGGTGCCACGTGCACTTATGGACACCCCTATGCTCGAACATGGTGTTCGTTATGGACAAACCGTGACTAGCACAGAAGTCCAATAACAAAACACCACTCAGGTTCAGATCGGGGAGGCCGTTCCTCCCAATCATGCCCCTCCAGGTGTCACTGTTGTCGCCCACGTGAGTGTTGAAGTCCCCCAGTAGAACAATGGAGTCCCCAGTCTGAGCACCTCTTAGTACCTCTCCCAGGGACTCCCAGAAGGCCAGATACTCTATACTGCTATTCGGCCCGTAGGCACAAACAACAGCAAGAGCCCTCTCCCCGACCCGAAGGCGCAGAGAGGCGACCCTCTCGTTCACTGGGGTAAACTCCAACACATGACAGCTGAGCTGGGGAGCTATAAGCAAGCCCACACCAGCCCGCCGTCGCTCACCGTGGGCGACTCCAGAGAAGTGGAGAGTCCAGCCCCTCTCGAGGAGCTGGGTTCCGGAGCCCAAGCTGTGCATGGAGGTGAGCCCGACTATCTCTAGCCGGTACCTCTCAACCTCCTGCACAAGCTCAGGCTCTTTCCCCCCCAGCGAAGTGACATTCCATGTCCCAACAACTAGCCGCTGTGTTCGGGGATCAGGTCATCGAGGCCCCTGCCTTCGACTGCCGCCCAATCCACACTGCACCTGCCCCCTATGGCTACCTCTGTGGGTGGTAAACCCACAGGAGGTCGGGCCCATGTCACCGCTTCAGGCTGAGCCTGGCCGGCCCCCGTGGGCAAAGGCCCGGCCACCAGGCACTCGCATACGAGCCCCAACCAGGGCCTGGCTCCAGGGTGGGGTCCCGGCTGCGCCATACCGGGCGATGTCACGGTCCTTGATTTTTTAATTTCCATAAGGGGGTTTGGTGAATATTGCACACTCATTCGCCATTGGATAGAGTGGCATAAAACACAGAGGATAAGCAATATGATAACAATATTGCATGTTATTGAACCAAATGAATGAAACCTGCTAGAAGGGAACAGAATACATGTGTTTATTCCATGGAAAAAGTGGCCTACATGTATAATAATCATGAATATCAGCAAGGCTATGATTATACATGGTGCCCACTCTGTGGGCCTGCGGTGAATCACAGCTGTGCTAACATCCAATATAACCGCACTCTTGCTCATGCAATACTGCTTAAGTTTAGTGATGCATGACATGTTCTTTGCAATGCAGATGCCGATGTCAACACAACCCAGAGCTAGTAGATTTAGATCCTGCTCAGAACTGAGTATGGCCCAAGCCTGGCAACTTAGCTTGCACATACCAAATCTCCACATTTGGCAATGACTGACTAGCACAAGAGGAAGCTCAGAAAACAGCTTGAGTTTCCTCTCTAGATTTGAGTTTGATATTTTGGAAGAATCAACATCTTGGCAGTTCATATTTCTCAAAAAAGTTCACTTTACAATGCAATGACTAAGGATGATATGTCTAGAGCCACATCTGGGGGATTCTTACAGACCTTTTCTCAGACACTGTTGAGACTAAAATTGCACATATGTTGTGATAGGGTTCACTTTGCCTCAGTGCAAGGATTTTGTTCGCAGTTTTCAGCATGGAGAAAACTGAAATTGCTAGGGTTGCTGAATTACAGGCTTTTCAAAGTGGATTATCAGCCTCTGGCTGAACCTCAAACATGTCCTATTCTCAGTGAAAGGAGCAAAGGCATTGGCTTGCTAGAGATGCAAAGAATCTGTTGTGGTGGTGCATCAAAAAGAGATAATCACCATGCACACCTCTCTGACAGGCTGGGAAATGGCATAGTGATGGTGTGAGAACAGAGCTAAAATTGAGGGCCCTTGTGTTTTTTACAGGTTGGTTCAGTCAGACAAGATGATCAGCTATAACATATCAACCATCAGGGGAAAATCAGGTCAAGTGTCTCTCTCGCTCCACTTTGGACAGAATCTCCTCACGTGGGCGCATTCATGACTCGACTCACTGCAGGCAACTCATTTGATGGGGATATACAACAGTGCAGAGGATGATCTGTCAAGGGGCATGGTGTCTACAAAGATGGTAATCAGTGCCAAGTCAAAGCAGCTGGTTGTGGGTCTCCCTTTCAGAACTAGAAAGCCTGCTGGGACAGGATGCCCTGGCTCATGCCTTTCATCATCTCCAAAATTCAGCAACAATGCTACAGGGTTGTGCTTGTAGCCTCCAGAAAGCCCTCAGGATCCTTCAGACAATCTGCATATTTGTTGCTTCAGCACTAAAACCACCAGAATCAGGCAGCAGGAGCTGGAACTGCCTGGGGGCCATCACAGGCTGTTTAAGACACCTAAGGTCTTGAATGCCAAGTTACACTTGCAATACATAATAATGAACAGCACAGGAGGGAACATCTGTGTGCACAGAGATATAAATACAAAAGGAACAGATCTATCATATTCATAAATTAGGTAACGATTAGTCTCAGTATTCTTTGAGCTTTATTGGGCAGCACAGTGGTGCAGTGGTTAGCACTGTTGCCTCACAGCAAGAAGGTTCCAGGTTTGAACCTCATGGCTGACAGGGGCCTTTCTGTGTGGAGTTTGCGTGTTCTCCCCATGTCTGTATGGGTTTCCTCCACAGTCCAAAGACATGCATATTGGGTAAAATACCCAGCCACTGGGGTTATATACAAGCCAGTGCGTACTTAGTGTTGGTCCCAAGCCCAGATAGATTGGGGAGGGTTGCGTCAGGAAGGGCATCCAGTGTAAAACCTATGCCAAATCAACTATGCAGAACAGATCTGCTGTGCTGACCCCTAATGGTCTTTATTATAGGAGAAGGCACTTATAGGACATTTGACCCCAATGTGCATAGTCTGACTACATAACATTAATGTCATTTAGCAGACACTTATCCAGAGCAGCATACAACATACCCAGCAACCTGGGAGGGAGCAGTTAGAGGTTCAGTGCCTTGCTCAAGGGCACTTCAGCCATTTGTGCTGGTTGAATCAAACCGGTGACCTTTTGATCCCAAAGCCTGTTAGGTCATAGCTTCCCCTGATGAATGTTAGTAAAGATAAAAATGACAAACTAACACAACTGGCAGGACCAGAAGCAGTAGTAGTGTGCACAGACCAAAGATCAGGCCATGTTTGCACCTTCTAAACCATATCCACTGCTTTTAAAGTCCAGTATGATGAATATCATACTGAACACAAGTCACCAGATCATCGCAGGGTTAACACATACACAACCATTCATGGTCAATTTACAGCCACCAATTAACCTAACCCGTATGCCTTTGAAGCACCCAGAGGAAACCCATGCAGAACATGCAAACTCCACACAGAAAGGTCCCTCGCCGGCCACTGGGCTCAAACCCAGGACCTTCTTGCTGTGAGGTGGCAGTGCTAACCACTACACCACCGTGCCACCCTTGTCATTAAATATAGTCTGATAAATAGTTAGTTGCAATGAGAATGCACAGATGAATGTGAGTAGACTGACACCAGTCTATCCATCCCAGTTCTCTTGTAGCATTTCTCCAAAAACTCGGATTCACTGCTCCTTACATTGAATGTAAATTAGAGCGCTCGACTGTAATTCTTAGCGCTGCTTATCTGTCTTGCTTTTTATAGGGTCTGTTGTGCTTTCTTTCAAATGTACCTGCAATGTAATTTAATGGTATGCAAATGTCGTCATGCCATTGTATTGCTCCAACCTACTGATTGGAACAAAATCCCCCAAAATGAATTTCACATGCTGCCAGAAAACTTACCCATGCAGATAGTATTTGTGTTGGTGTCCTTGGGATCCTGTGTAACCCCTGAATAATGAGGTAAGGTTATATGGTGGCCTGGTTACCCAACTGCCTGAGGTTCAGTCCAATCCTGACCCACTTTACCTCGCCTAGGACACCAGACAAAAGGACTCATAGTGGGGAAAAACATAAATATATAACTTTGCTATGAATTTAATTCCTGTATTCTTACAGGGCCCCAGTGGTGGCCTGGAGGCCCTAATAAATTAAACTGCTTACAGCTATGACCCTGCTTTATAGTATCTCATCTCATCATCTCTAGCCGCTTTATCCTGTTCTCCTAGCTGACTACAGGCAAAAGGTGGGGTACACCCTGGACACGTTGCCAGGTCATCACAGGGCTGACACATAGACACAGACAACCATTCACACTCACATTCACACCTATGGTCAATTTAGAGTCACCAGTTAACCTAACCTGCATGTTTTTTGGGGAAACCGGAGCACCCGGAGGAAACCCACGCGGACAACATGCAAACTCCGCACAGAAAGGCCCTTGCCGGCCACAGGGCTCGAACCCGGACCTTCTTGCTGTGAGGCGACAGCACTAACCACTACACCACCGTGCCGCCCGCTTTATAGTATAGTTAAGAGATTTGGTAGAGCTTAGAGCCAACACGCCGTTCTGAAATCTAAAATTCAAATACACAGTCCCTTGGAGTTTCAAAGACATGCCCTGAAACACTCATAGTACAAGAAGGGGAGGCTTCAAACAGGCTGTGTTATTGGCAGGTAAGTAGATACACCATCTTGTCCTGATGAGTTAGCTATTGGTGATTTTTTTTGTCCCGTTACACAACTTGGGGTAGCATAGAGAAGGTTTACCTGAGCAGCTGAGGAGAACATCAAATCGGTTAAAAACGATTGAAAACTACATTTAAAACGTACTAAGCACTCAACATGTAAAGTGTAGCATCACAGAAAGTGAATCAGACGGATTACCAGATTTCGGTTGTTTTCTGGAAGAAAATGGGGTCATGAAAAAAATGCAGCTTCTTACTCAATCTTTTGTTATAAATTTATAACCAGAATCTGTTTCACGTAATGTCTTTAATAGTCTGTCTTTGCCTGTGTCTGCTCTGTTTGGCCCAGCTCTTCAAGGATTGATTCTGCCTCCAAGCCCCCCCGTGCCTCCACTTGAGATAGTGCTTATTGACAGCAGCTTAGGAGAGGAAAAAGACCTCATCTTCTGGATGAATAAGGACAATATCATGTAATATCCAGCAGTGCTGGAGTCGCCATGGTGTTGAATGACAAGCAGGTGTAATAAAATCTAGTGTACCAAATGATCCATGTGTCCCTTGTGCCAGACTGCAAGGATGTGCATGTCAAGTTGTTAAAGGATAGAAAGTCCAACACCTCGTCTTGCTTCTCATAAGTATTGGCACATGCCTGTCAGTTGCCCTTTAGTTTGAGGTGCTTATTTACTCTTTGGGTGTGAAAAACGAGCAGATGCATTCTGGCCACTCTGGACATGAGCTCTGTGAGGAACCTAGAGGGAGGTAGGTGTGTGTGTGTGTGTGTGTGTGAGAGAGAGAGTGAGATTGGAAAAAAAAAAAGCCTTTAAGAGAAAGATGCTTTAATACATTTCACATGGGGATGAGGAGAATGGTAAGACCACTGTCCTCTGCTATACATTTGCTGATGCTTTTATCACCAGCCTGGTTATCTGATTAAATCAAAGCTGCAGTATAGATTCTGTGGTGTGGTGTGCTGTACCACAGCATCCCCTCTTGGCCTGATACAGCACTGCAGTCGCAGTCAATCCCAATTTCTCTTGTATAAACTCAGTACAATAAGGTTACCTGGGGGTAAATAAACACACAAATCAAATCAATCCAATAACAGTTCATACACACCAGAGGTTCTCAAACATTTTACAGCCAAGTATCCCTTTAACTGTTTAAAAGAAACACCCAGTGGCCCTTTAGCTATAGATTTATTTTACGAACACAATCCAATTATTCAAATACTAGACACCCCATTGAAATGTGTACAGTAACATTTTGGATATGTTACTTATAAACAAAACTTACCCACCACCACTTACCCACAAAAAAAAAAAAATTAAAATGTCATGGACCCTGGTGATCCCCTGACCAACCCCATTTTTAAAACCATAGATGCACATGAACAGGATATGGTGGTGTGAGAACACTGTCCACACACGCTTTCCTGATGTAATATTTTATTTCATGCTACGCTTAAGAGCATCGCACATGATTTAAAAGATAAATAATAAAACAACCAAATTGCATTACAGCAACACACCAGAAAAAAAAAGAAAAAAGTAAACCATTTGGTACAAGAAATATATGCAATATAATCTCTTACATATCACTGCACAATTTCATTTTAGTCTGGTTTTTGATCCAGATTCATTGAGATGAAAAAGTAATTTAACATAAAATGTGTATACATTCATTATCATTGCTCACTCCCTCCTGTTACGACCACACTTCTGTACAGTCACTTTAATAACGGCCTGTTTGATAAAATTACAGCCTTGCTTGCTCAGCTCAAAATGACTGCAAATAGTCGGGAAAGTAGCGATAGTTCTATGCTTTGGTTTTTTTTTTAATGAAGTTATCGCATCCAAATTGTGGCTATTAGAACATCCTGTCATCCCCTGAGGCAGAATCTGTTCGATTTGTGCCACTGCAATCATTTTCCTCCATATGAAATGCTCTTGGTAATTACCACCGACAGGGCAAGGGCTCATATTTCACGAAAACAGATATGCTCCTGACACACATAGCGAAATTGCATAGGACGATTGTTCATACAAGATTAGGCATTGTATAGTACAGTGATCAGACTTTGAAAAAACAAAACAAAAACATTAATACTCTGAAATGATAAACAAATAGTGTACACAGTTTAAGCCTATTTAAAGAGCCTGCTTAAGCAACACATTACATCCATTACATTCTGCAGTATCTGAGCACAATCTAAACTCATCCTTTGGCTTCTTTTTTTCAATTGTAGTGTACAGGACAGTTGTGTGCTTTCAGTCTGTTCAGTAGTATCCCATCCAATCCTGTCTCTCAACCTACCAAATCTATCACACTTACAAGCAATTTACAGCTATTCAAAAGAAGACAATCACAACAAGCCTGTTTTACAGCACACATCATTCCAGAGCATGACCTCTGTTTTCTGGATACATTTTGGGAAGTTAAAACAGAAGGGAAAAAATGTGCGGCATTTAATTCTATGATGGAGAGAGATGGATAATGGAGAGAAAAGATGAGTCAGACATGATGAGAGAGAAAGAGGCAGAGAGACACAGCTGTGTGAACTCCCAGGTGCTCCATCACATCTGGCTAATCTGCCAATGGAGACTGCTGCCGCCTTTCTCACTACATCCATCCATCCATCCATCCCAAAGCAACCACGGAACATCTGTGAAGCAAGATCTGACCTGACGCCACACACAAACACACTTAGCCAATTTCTGTGCATATCTTATCACACGTGTGTACTCTTCTCACCCTCTCTCACCATTATCACAATTAGCTGAATAAATGAAACTAAACAGATTCTACAGGAATTCAAAACACATTTGACAGGAACTTATGTATTGATAAACTTTCTCTTACACACACCATTTTGGTAGCAAACAAAAAGCATGAAATGTATCATATATATATATATATATATATATATATATATATATATATATATATATATATAGTAGAGATTAGAGTATAATCAAGCACCAAGCTGAGAGCAAGTCAGCAAATCAATGTCAAAAGATAAACCAACAAACAGGACACTCCTAGGACACGTTACCAAATTTAACGAAACCATCTTTTGACAGGCAGATGTATTGACTTTTCTTCATCAGTTTAGTTAGATCTTTATCAGAGCTTCTTTATTTGTGCCCTGCCATTGTTCAATTAAATATACTGAATGCAAGTTTAAAAAAAAATAAAAATAAAGTGTCAGTAATGCACCAAGTCCTGATGCTGTTGTTTTTTTATATATAGTCCCGAAAAGCTTCCCTAAATATAGCTTTAGTGCAGTTATGGGGCTCAGTCTGGTCTCGTCTAAGACAGGCTGACTTAAAGTAATGCACTGGAGACTCACTAGACCTTTATCTCGACCTCTCTATCATCACCTAGCCATCATGGCTTCCAAGCCTAAGGCTGAATTTTAACTGTTTTCTGTCATTTGAGACATTAAATAGGAGGCACAGAGGCAATACCATACACACTGGAAATGCCTTCAGCTTCAAAACAAAAAGTACCTGAGAAAGAGAACAAGATGAGTAAGAGAAAGTAGAAGAGTGAAGAAAATCATTCAGTGTTGGTCAATCAATTTTTTTTTGCAATAAAAACATTCAAAAACAAACATTCCAGTGATTTCAAATGTACCTTGGTTTAGATCATTGCCCACCTTCTTGCTTACCAGTGTAGAACAGGAGAGGGGAAAAAAAAAAAAAAGATTATCAGCTCAGCAGTATGTAGCAGGATTTGAAATCCTTTAACTGAACTATTGTTTCAAGCTGTGCAAGATATTATAATCCAATACAGATTGCAGGATTAAGATTTCACTGAGCAATACAGCTTCAAGGCCTCTCATCAAATGGCAAACAAGATCCAAAAAACAGCCACTCTTGTGCCTTCCTCTGTTTGGTGATTATTTCTTTTGGTAGTAACAGCCATGTAACTGACAGCAAACGTGATTTGGGACAGATGGTCTCTCTCGTAGCAGCTTAATCATATTTTGCGGAGTTGGCTTGCAGACCATAGTGTTGGCCAAAATACATCACTGATTGTGCCAGCCTGCATGTGGGGGGTTTAATACAGTACCGCACAACACATAGTGAAGGAGCGTGTATATGTGTGTGCTTATCTTTGAACCTCAGTGGCTAAGGAAGAAGGGGCATTACTTTTTCCTCAGGCAGTGTGTGAGCTCTTGGTGGGGCTCAACTGTTTCAGTAGAACTTATCGTCAATGCGGAAGTGTGGTCTTGTCACGTCATCTGGGTTGAGGAAGACCGAAATAGACTTGCCGGGGTTTTCTGTAACCAGCTGCTGCAGTCTCTGGGCTAGACGGTCATCTTGTGGGGAAGTGACTTTGGAAGGGCCAGAGCTTGGAGATGATGCCCCATGCCCATTACTTGTCCCAGCAGCTTCTCGTTTCAGCTGGCATGCCTGCCGAGCCTGCTCCAGTGCCGCACGCAAATGTTCAGCTGGATCCGAGCGCAAGTGTGCTAGTTTCCGGGCCACCAGTAGGGCTGCATCATCAGTAAGATGTTCCAACATGTTGTACTGAGGGAGGAAATAGTTGGGGCAGTTTTTACCCAGCACGCAGTGTGCCAGGTCATCCAGGAGCCCCAGGAACAGGCGGGCTGGCGTCTCTTGCTCAGAACAGCTCAAGTAGGCTGCAGGTAAGCGGTCACAAGCCCAGAAAAGTAGGGTGCGTAGGTGGTAAAGGCTAAGACCAGTACGGGGGCGTGCCAACAGTCTTGACACAACAGCTTTGGCTGCTTGGAAGGCTGCGGCCATAGGAAAAGGCACGCACTTCTTCAACTGGACCTCACTCCGAGAAAAGGCGAGTCTCCATTCACGGTCTGGTCTAGAAGCTAAGCCAGCAGTTGGGGAGCAGCAAGGCAGAAGATAAAACCCACTGATTGCCTCCTCCTCAGTGATCTTTCCATCCCAGAAGTGGTTGGTAGTGAGCCAGCTTTGCGCCACAGCTGGCCAGCCTCGAAACGACACAACAGGCAAGAGATCATAGAGGACACGGCTGGTGCCTGCTTTGAGGATCAGTGTGGTCAAAGGTCCATTGCGTTCCACACGATCAGGAACCGGAATCCCTCTTTGTGGGTGCCGCTTTAGCTCCTCAACCGCTGTGCCCACTACATTCCAGAACCATTCTGTGACCAGCAGGGGTGAGAAATAACATCCATCCAAGGACTGTGGAGACTGGAGGGAGGGAATCGAACCCAATATGGAACCACCTTCTTCCTCTTCGCCATCTTCCTGGCGCTGAATGTTAGGCTCGTCTTCACAGCAGATACCCCATCGGGCTAGCATGGCTGGGTCGCAAAGCCGTAAGCTGAGCCAGGAGTGGCAAGGCGGAGACTGGCGCATGTCCAGAGTTACAGGCTGGTTGCGATCATGCAGTTTGAGAGCAGGCACCAGAAGAGTGAAGTCCAGGTCAAAGTCCACACCTCTGACATAGTCGCCCAGCTCCTCTGGGTTCAGATCAAGAACACCCTCCCTGGCACCACCTGACAATAGCAGGTACTCATTTGCGACTGGGAGCCTCTTGTCCACCTTCTGGACCAGGCCTGAGAAAAGACACAGTGAATGAGTCAGACAACGAGTTTATTCCACATTGGAAGAAAAATAGGACTCTGCCTTTGAGTGAAGCATGGTAGAGAATGTTCAATGACATTATCATGAGGGTATGAATCCAATTTCCTTGGACTTTATGTTTTAAATGTCAGCCTTTCACAACCCAAGGCAATGTTTCACCGAACAGTACGGTTTGCAGAATTTTGCCAGCCTTTGGAAAAGATAATGTCATTTTTTAGGTCTCGCACAAGCTCCAGACACTTTCCGTGTTAACAGAACACAATAGGTATAAATGTGAGGAGACACTGAACTCCATCCTGCAGTTAAAATCTTGGATTATAATTTCACTCATTCAATTACTGTATGTGCAAACATCAGCACGTGAACCTTGCTTCACACAGTGAAGGCGGCGTGGGTGTGAAACATTTCCTGAATGTGTGAATAAGTGTAAAAAGAGGGGTCTTACAAGGGAAGAGAGAAAAAAATAATAAAGGAATTGAGCGCAAACATGCTGTGAAGCATGCAGCAGAATGGAAATTAAAAAAAGTGGATTTTGAGTTCTTTTTAGTTGCTCACTGTACCATAAAACAAGCAGATATTTTAGATGAAATATCATAAGGTTATATTCATGTCCCCTGGTTATTCATCATGGATCTTTGCACTTTGTGGAAACGTCAGCTGAAGCACAGGACCATGTAACAAACTAACCAGCTTGTATAATGTTTAAAGATGAGAAATGATACCTTAGAGGACAATGGGAAAGTGATCAAAGATGAGACAGTGTGATGTGGCCGGATGTTAAGTGGAGTTGATTATTTTTCAATCATAGCACATCTCACAGTCTGTTATTGCACTATACCACAGCAATTTGCTAACAATGGCTACTTTATTTATTAATGAATGACACTTTTTAGTCCTTTCCATCCATTATCTGTAGCTGCTTATCCTGTGCAGGGTCGTGGGCAAGCTGGAGCCTATCCCAGCTGACTATGGGCGAGAGACAGGGTACACCCTGGACAAGTCGCCAGGTCATCGCAGGGCTGACACATAGAGACAAACAACCATTCACACTCACGGTCAATTTAGAGTCACCAGTTAACCTAACCTGCATTTCTTTGAACTGTGGGGGAAACCGGAGCACCCGGAGGAAACCCACACAGACACAGGGAGAACATGCACACTCCACACAGAAAGGCCCCTATTGGCCACTGGGCTCGAACCCAGAACCTTTTTGCTGTGAAGTGACAGTGCTAACCACTACACCACCGTGCCACCCCCTTTTTAGTCCTTTGTAAATTTAATGTCATAGAATGACAGTGACAATTTAGTTCCTGTGATCACTTATTTTAACAGCTATAAACAGTCATTCGATCCTTCGTGTCTCTAGTTTCCTCTTCTTTAAAAGGTATTTAAAAAAAAAAAATAAGACGCACACATTGCAGTTCCTGTTTTTCCTGGCAACATGAAGCCCTCTGTCCTGAAGGGTTTTCCCTGGTGGAAAACATAAGAGCTTAAAAAGTGCTGATGTCCCAGAACTCCCTCAATAAACGTTTATTTAACAACCCCTTGGAGAAACCACCATTTCAATGATTATTACATTTTCTTTCTTGTATAACTGCATTATGTGGAGCGTCCACCATACAAGAGAATAAGCTGTTACTATAGAAACAACCTATTCAAACAACTGCATTTGAATTCCAGGACCAATCAGATTTGAGAATTACACACTACTACCATCCCATAATTCAGCTGAGAATACCATATTTGTGCGACCTATACCTCGGTCAGAAATAGGCAGTGTATTCTCAAGCAAGATAAAATGATAAGAGGAGTGGAAAGGAAATAAACAGTCCAGAGAAATGAGGCTGTGCAGAAGGGCAGTGATGTTAACAAGGCCCTCATTCAAGTTTGTTTTATCTCCAAGTGATAAAATGGGTTAAAACTGAGCGAGAGCAGATGAGTAAAAATTTATCAGCATAAAAGCTTTAGGGCCCGGTCCCACAACACCGATAACTTTATCAATGCCTGTGTTACCTTCTGGCTCTCCCCTTTTAGTTATGCTGTCATAGTTAGTTTTGCCAGAGTCCCTGCTTGTACTCCGTGCAAAATGTATACTGCACCTACTTATTCAGGTGACATTAGGCATACCCAACAACCTGTGTTTTCTCTCTCTCCCCCCCAAAATCTGTCCCTCTGAGTTACGTCAATCCTGGGATCGAGGTGCTGACCTCTTCTGCTCCTTGGACCTGCCTGATCCATCCTGATGCCCCATGTCTGGTTGGAGTCTCATCACAGTGCTCCTGTAGAGGACGGCCCCATATAGACAGTTGAAAGTCACACTTGGAAGACGGTCTGGACACTTACAGTAATGCTTTTATGACTGAGGACTACAGTTAACTAGCTAACTTTAGGACTGCAGTTGTCATGAACAGTTTTGCACTCACGTTTCAGTTAATGAAGAGTTATAACATCAACGAAACTGACTTCATGTTAAAACTGTTAGTCATGTTGTCTGTTGTTGTCCAGGTGAGGATGGGTTCCCTTTTGGGCCTGGTTCCTCTTGAGGTTTCTTCCTCATGTCGTCTGGGGGAGGTTTTCCTTGCTGCCATCGCCACGGGCTTGCTCGTTGGCGACAGATTAGGGATAAAATTGGCTCATGTCTTGGGTCATTCAGATTCTGTAAAGCTGCTTTGGGACAATGTCTATTGTTAAAAGCGCTATACAAACAAACTTGACTATCCCTCTACCTGAATTTAGTTCCAGTCTGGAGCAGTCACACCACAACTAGAATAATCGCTTGGTGCTGTCACTCAGGGAAATAAATGCATGCAACTTAGGAATAGTCATGGAAGTTTTTTTTCCAAGTAGTAGCACATTATTCCGGGTCATACTGTATAGCTTGGACTTCAAAACAACCCATGCACACACTCCTACAGTGGACAAAATACAGATAGGTCACAGACTACGGAAATATAATAAAGGATTAAAGATACGAAGTAGGGTGGTTCATAAAATTGACTTTCACCAAATTTTGCCAGATCGCTTTTTGCCTTGTTCCAATTGATATTCTAAGCATCTGTACCAAAAATGGAGTCAATTGCTGCACATTTAGGGGTGGCACACTTTTTCACAATTTTGAAATTGTTAACGTTTTTTTCTATTTTCAGGAATAATGACATCAAGAAAGAAATGTAACTTGCTTGAGAAGCCCCCTCTACCTTCCATTTTAGGAGCACGCCTTCCCTCAAAGGAGCAAGTGCTTCTCCACCTCCTCTATCATATTGAAGAGGGGAAGGCTTTATCAGAGGCCACAACAGCAACTATGGTCGAAGTAAAGAAGATATGGGATAAAAGCATTGCAGATGCCGCACTGAAGAGCATTGCACGACATTTGTGGTATCTGTCAGAAGATCTCGTCGCCCTAGCATTTTTTGATGCTCGCATTGATGCTGAAGAAAAGGAGGCAATGCTGAGAAATCTTGAGACGCCCTGGGAAGATGCTCAAAAGACTTGATGCCAAGTCTTTCTTCTGCAAGAACAGTACAACTACCATCTCTAGCCTCGTCACTCGCCGCTCAATCCACTTCTTTGAAGTTCTCACTGAAGGCCAAATTAACAGCACAAGTAACCCTGATGTGAGGTCCATTCTCACAGATGAGAATCTGCGACAAAAAGTTCATGCCTTGAAGGTCATCAATGACAGTGCAGAGAGAGGCATTGCCCTTATTAAACGCTGTCAACAATCTG